>NC_054832.1:6311432-6616432 GCF_018345385.1 Vulpes lagopus | reverse complement strand
GGTAAGTGAAGGTGTCCGGCTGTGTCCCAATAAAACTTTATTTACAACTGAGCGGATTTGGGCCGTTGGCCTTAATGTGCCACCTTTTGCTCCACAGTCATCTCAGGGCTTGCACCCCCAGGCTTCTGATGGGCAGGTGGGGGTTACCTGCTGCCCCAAGACCCCTGCCCCTTTGCTGAGCTCAGGCAGCTGTCACGCCTCTGAGGAGTCCCCTAACCTTGCCCAGAGCTGGGGTCCCCCTGCTTCTCCTTCACCGGCACAGCATGGGCACTGAGAGGGCAGGGCCCACCCCGGGCTGGGTGTTCCGGCCCTCACCCTCCACTTTTGCCTGTGTGCCTCCGGCCCAGGCCGTGGGCCTTGCTGAGCAGGAAGCAGGGAGAAGGGGCGCAGGAGCCAGGCTGGGGTGCGGGGAAAGGCAGGGGTGCTGAGTGGCAGCACCAGGGGACCCTGTGGGAAGGGTGCCCTAAGCGGAGGGACGGTACCTGCCGGAGTCGGGGGGCAGCAGCTAAAGCACCTTCTCTGCAGAATGAACTTTCTCCCTGGAATAGGGAAAAGTCCCAAAGAAGCACACACCAGATCACCTTCCATTGACGTTGGCCGATGATGGCTTGTCCGCCTCTCCAGATACTTAGGAGCGGCCAGGAGCAAAAGCATGTGTTGCTGGGACCCAGGATGGCGGAAGCTGGGCCAGGGACTGGACACGGTTGTTGGATCCAGGAGCTCTCAAGCCTTTGGGCATTTGATTCAGCTGGAGCATATTTCCCTGGAGAAATGGTTGGTTTGGGGGGGGTGGGGAGTTGCACTGAAGGCTGAGCTGGGAGCCAAGCCCCCAGAGGTGTCTCCTCCCTGGGGGGGACCACAGCTGAGTCCGTGGGGAGCGGGGGCCTGGTGGTTCCTCGTGGACTCCGGAGGGGCTGTGCAGACCTGGAGGGAGGCTCGCAGCTCGGGGCCAGGGGCCTGCACGGCCAGGGCGGCTCTCTCAACCGCAGCAAGGCCCCTGGCCCAGCCTGGGCCATTTGCCAACAGCACAGGTGGGCAGCAGGGGGGCGGGGTGACAGGGCTGGCTCCGGAGCCCCCGTGAGCCACTGCCACAGCCCCCTGGAGTAACAGGGAGACGTGGGGGCTGTGCTCGCAGTTCTGAGGTGAAGCCACTGAGCAGCGACATTTATCACTAAAGGATCAAACAGCCTCATCATCTCCCCTGGCGATGAGGGAACCAGACCTGTGGCAAACGGGGCATCCCCGTGGCTCTGGCCCTCGGTGGGTTACTAGTTTCCTCTGCTGATGTAACAACCACCACAAACCAGGAGGCTTCCAACAACAGAAATTCATTTTCTCACAGTTCCAGAAGCCAACTGTCCAGGGTCAAGGTGGCAGCCCAGGCCATCGTGACATGCCACCTCTCTGGCTTCTGGCAGCTTCTGGCAGTTCTCAGCCTTCTTCGGCGTGTCGATGAGAGGCCCTTATCTCTGCCTCCAGCTCACGTGGTCTCCTCGCAGTGTCTCCTGGGTCTCAAATCCCTCTCCTTTCTCCCCGAGGACAAGTCACGGGACACAAGGCCCACCTTCAACCCAGGATGATCTCTCAAGATTCTTAACTACCTCTACAAAGATTTTATTTCCCAGTAAGGTGACTGCACAGTTACCTGGGATCAGGATGTGGACATACATCTGTTGGGGACACCGTTCAACCTACCAGAGTGGGTGTGCGCACCATGAGGACGCCCTCTAGTCTCCATATCTCCCCCTGCACCCCCAGGTCTTCTTGGGGCATGTCCCTCTCTCCAGCTGGCACCCCCGTCCTGATCCAAATCCTTCGCTCTTTCCTTTGGGGTCTTCCTATGAGGGTTTCCACCAGGAAAGACATTCCGTTCGCCTGGTGGTCACGGCACAGAGTCCTGGGGTGGGGCTGGGCTGGGAAACATTTGTATGAAGGCTTGGGGGATGAGAGGCCATCAGTGAGACCAGCCTGGGGAGCTGATGAGGTCAGAATCCATTACTGCCTTGCAATTTTCTTGCTCCGAAGAAAGACTTCTCTCAGTGAGTGAGTTTTCCCAGAAAAGATTTCTAAAACAATGGCCTAAAAGCTCTCCTCAAAAACCACACCTAAAAACAGAAGCCTTCCCTCTAGCCATCTTGACTCCTTGGCAAAGGAAAAAATGAAAAAGGCAAAAGAAAGTAGCGTGAGCTGAGAAGGAAAGAGCTAAGGGAGAGGATTCTAGATGTGGGGTTTGTGGGGCAGGCTTCTCCCCTTCCCCTTCTCTATTTTTTCTTTCTTTCTTTCTTTCTTTCTTTCTTTCTTTCTTTCTTTCTTTCTTTCTTTCTTTCTTTCTCTTTCTTTCTTTCTTCTTCTTTCTGTTTAAACTGGTTTGATTTTCTCCTCTACTTTTTTCCCCCAGTTTTTAAAATTTTATTTTAGAGAAAGGAAGAGTGAGAGCATGAGTGGGGTGGGATTGGCAGAGGGAGACGGAGAGGGACAAGCGGACTCCATGCTTAGCGCAGAGCCTGATGCAGGGGTCGATCCCATGACACTGAGATCGTGACCTGAACTGAAATCAAGAGTCTGATACTTCACTGACTAAGCCACTGACTTCACTGACTGCGCCCCTCTACTCTACTCTTTTAAAGAGAGGGAGTCTGTTAGTTAACATTCGGGTCTAGACACCAGGCCATCTTGGGGAGATAAATGGCTGTATGCACTCAGGGCCTTACTCTCCTTGCTGGAAAATGGGTACAATAAAGTCTGCCCCACAAGATGGTCTGGAGGGTAAATAAATAAATAAATAAGATTGGAAGAGGGTCCCACTGGATACCTGACACATGAGAAGTGCTCAGTGGTATTTGTAATTATGAGTTCACTTAAGTCCATGAACACCTAATGACATGGGCATGATTTCCTCTTTTCCACAGATTTGGACACAGCCTCACAGAGGGGAGGTCACTTATTCAAACTCACCCAGCTGGGCAGGACAGACAGACCCCCACCCCAGTCCTCTCCTCCCTTCTGTACTCTCTTCCCCTGCTTCCCCTCCTCTCCTCCACCCTTCCTTCTTTCTGTAAGGCCAAGGTTTATGATCAAGAGTGGGGTCAAGCTAGGGCAGAGGGAGTGTTGGGGGAAAAATGCTGGATTTGGAGTCGGGGGCCTGGAGTCTGAGGCTGGACCATGTGGGGTGGCACCTGGGCAGGGCTCCCTGTCAGGACCTCTTTTCCTTCCCTGTGTTGGGCCGTGACAGGAACACCTGCCATGCCAGGAACCCTGCCCTCACCACCTGTGACGGCTGAGACCAGGTCCCTCAGGGGGTGATGGACTCCGCTCTGTGCAGGCATGGAACCCGACAGTTTGCAAGCCTCATTTCGAGGCCAGATGTCATCAATGCCCCTGGAACTGGTGGCTGCCCCCACCCCAGCCCATCCTCCCCCTGTTGCATCCTACAGAAGTGCCTTGCAGACACAGTTGTCTAAACCCTCTCCTCTCCGCACCTGCACTCTGGGCCCTCCAGGGAGGAGCTAGCGGCATCAACAGTTTTTCTGATCTGCTTCCTTCCTCTTTTTTCCCCAATATCAATGGAAGAGGCTGTTTTTATTTTTTTTTATCATATATTTATTTAATGTTCCTAAAGGGAGACAACTCTCCAGAAAAGGAGCATCCGTTCATGCCACCTGACCTTTGCATGTGCTGCTCCCTCTGCCTGGGTCATCCTTCCTCTGTGTTTCACTGAAGTCCCACCAGCCCTCCAACGTGTGGCCCCACCACGGTGTCCCTGTGTTCTGCAGCCTGGCCTGGCTCGGGCCCTCGGCCCCGCACTCTGCTGGCCGCATTCATTTCCTGCCACACAAGGCTCTGACCTCCACCTGTCTCTGTCCTTGTCCCAGACAAGCGCCATCGGCAGGGCCCACGTCTTCTCCCTCTCTGGTTTCTCAGTCCCCACCACCATGGGGAGTGTCACCCACCTGTCTCTGCCCCAGTCAGCCCTGAAGACCAGCCGTGGAGGCTCCCGGACGCAAATCAAATGTGTCTGCTTCAAATGAAGCCCATATTCTGGTCTAGTGGGGGCAGAGCTGTTTCTTGGCCAATAAATATTAATAAGAAAAATAAACCAATCTTTTAGGCTTCTTCCCCCCAGCTGCCACCCCAGGGTTATAAATTATGTACTGCCTGAGTCTGTTTTGACAGTTGTGATAAAGTGGGTTTCAGATCCGGAGAGCGTTTCTCCTGAAAGATTGCAGCCTCGTGCAGTTTCCATACAGCAGCCCCCACCTCCCCGGTGCCCACCTTTTTCTCTGTCTGGGAGGACGATTTGACGAGAGCAGCTATTTTTCTACTCTGGGGCCTTTTCTGTCACCTCTTTGCCAAACAGACACTGTGATTTTCTTTTCTTTCTTTCTTTCTTTTTTTTTTTTTTTTAACTTTGGGTCCTTATCACAAAAACCTGGAAAGATTTTAACGGGCAAAAATGGGTAGTCTCCCTGCAGTGGGTGTGACGGGCCGCCCTGGCTCTCTCCTGTGACCCTCTCCTTTATCTGGACTGGTTCCCTCATGTGACCACAAATGGGCCCCAACAAAATCTGGGCCATCACTGTGGGCCTGATGAAGGTCCCGCTTCCTTTGGACTCTCTGAGTGTTTCCTGTCCTCTCCCTGCCCTCCTGCACACTCACAGTTGGGCTAAGAGATGCCTGTGCATCTCCTCTCCTCTTTGCTGCTTTCCATCTGCTGGGTGCTGGGCCCCACTTCTCCTGGGTCCCCAGCAGCCCTCATGAGCACTCCCGCGCACCCCACACTGCCCCTTCATGCCCCCCACCAGGCTCACCTGCACCTGCTTCCCCCATCACAGACGTATTACTTGCATGGAGTGCAAGGCACAGGCTCTGTGTGTCCCTTGATGAAGACGTACGTGTGACTGCACCTGTGTAACCTCAAGGTCAAGGCCGAGATGTCCAGCACCTGGCAGCTCCCTGGTGCCATCTCGGATGGTGAGCAAAGGCACACTTATCCCAACCCCGTCAAGATCACCTCCACCTGCCCTCGAATGCCTTATAAATGGAATTATACAGCATGCAGCTTCTGGGTCTAGATATTTTTTCTTCTCACCATGATGTCTGTGAGATAAATCGAGTTTGTTGTATTAGGTGGTAGATTCATTTTTCACTACTAAGAAGTATTCCACTCTCTTAGTTCTTTCTAGCTGCTGTAACAAAATACCACAGATGGGTGGCTGATGAACAACTGAAACTATTTCTCACTGTTCTGGAGGCTGGAGGTCTGAGATCAAGGCGCTGGCGGTTTCAGTGTCTGGGGAAGGACCGCGGCCTGGTTCATGGACAGCTGACTTTTTGCTCTGTGCTCACAAGGTGGAAGCAGCAAGAGAACTCTCTGGGGTCTCTTTTATAAGGGCACTAATCCCATTCATGGGAGCTCTACCCTCATCACCCAATTACCCCTAAAGATCTCACCTTCTGATACCATTTCATTGGGGATTAGATTTCATGAGATGAATTTCAGAGGGATGCAAACATTCAGCCTGTAGCATAGATAGATAGATAGATGATAGATAGATAGATAGATAGATAGATAGATATTATATATCTAATAGATTTATATCTATTTCCACTATCTTCACTCATTTTTTGAATAAAATTATGAGTATTCTTTCACCTATCTTTTGGTGGAAACAAATTTTCATTTCTCTTAAGGACAAAGCTAGGAGTAAAATTTCTAGATCATAGAATATCTTCTAGATTTCTTTCTTTTTTTAAAAAAAAAATTATTTGTTTGAGAGAGAGAGAGAGAGAGAGAGCACATGCACAAGCAGAGGGAGAGGGAGAAGCAGACTCCTGGTTGAGCCGGGCGCCCAATGTGGGGCTCGATCCCAGGACCCCAGGATCATGACCTGAGCCGAAGGCAGATGCTTAACTGACTGAGCCACGCAGGCGTCCCAGAATATTTGTTTCCAAAGTAATTGAACCGGTTGACATTCCTACCAACAATGGAGGAGAACTCTAGTTATTCCATATCTTCCCCAATACTTTCTAGTGCTAGACTTGTGTGTGTGTGTGTGTGTGTGTGTGTGTGTGTGTGTGTGTATTTGGTTCATTTTTTACATTGAGTCCTCAGTCTTTGATTTAAAGGAGTTATTTGGAGTCAGGGGGCTTGTGTACGCAGTAGGCCTCCTCCTCCAGCAGTAACAGGAGCCTGTCTGTGCTCTGGCTGCCTGAGGAGGATGTGGGGCCGCGTCCAGGCTGACAGGAGCCCCGGCCTCCTCAGGACCCGCAGGTAGGCTTCAGGACCATGTGGAGCCGTGTCCTCGCTGACAGGAGCCTGGTCTCCTCAGGACCCACGGACCTGCTGTCTATGACTCAGGAAGACATGGGGCCACGTCTGCCATGACAGGAGTCCGGCTTCCTCAGGACCTGCTGGAGGACCCTGGAGGCGCTGTTCGGAGTCACATCCACCTCAGCAGCAGCTACTCAGAACGACAAGAAAGAGAGAGCACAAACAGGGGGAGCAGCAGGGAGAGAAAGAAGCAGGCTCCCACAGAGCAGGGAGCCCCTGATCCCAGGACCCCAGGATCATGACCCACACAGAAGGCAGATAGATACTCAACCAATTGAGCCACCCAGGTGCCCTGAGGTGGTTGCAAGCAATATTTTTGCAATTTTAAAATTGAAAACTTTTACTTTATGAATACTAAATGGCCAAGAACTAAACATGAAGAGATGAAAAAAAGAGCAGCAGATGGGGAGGATGTGAAGCCAACCATACTTAAGAAGCCGAAACCAATTAGAAAGGTATCACTGAAAGCTATTCTACACAGCCGACCTAAAATGGAGAGCAAGCATAATAATAAAATGTCATGGGTGATAGCTTGTAAGGCCTGTGGAATGTCAAGAAGCAGTACGAGTGCAATGTTAGCACCTTAATAAGCAATTTATGAGTAATTCAATGCAAGACTGTTTCTGTTTTTGGAAATGAAAATAATCGATCGAAACAAGAAAAGTCAAATCAAAATGAAAATAATCGAATCGAATCGAAAAAATTTGAATCGAAAATAAACGAATTGAATTGAATTGAAAAAAATCAACTCGAATCGAAAATAATCAAATCGAAATGAAAATAATCGAAAAGAAAATAATCGAATCGAAACCAAAATAATCAAATCAACATGAAAATAATCGAATCGAAAATAATCAAATCGAATAGAAAATAATCGAATCGAAACGAAAATAATCAATCGAAAAGAAAATAAATCGAAACCAAAATAATCAAATTGAATCGAAAATAATCGAATCGAATCGAAAATAACCAAATCGAAACTAAAATAATCGAATCGAATCGAAAATAATCATATCGAATAGAAAATAATTGAATCAAAACAAAAATAATCAATCGAAACAAAAATAATCGAATCAAAACCAAAATAATCGAATCAAATCGAAAATAATTGAGTTGAATTGAAAATAATCAAATAGACACGAAAATAATCGAATCGAATCGAAAAAATCAACTCGAATCGAAAATAATCAAATCGAAACGAAAATAATCAATCGAAAAGAAAATAATCGAATCGAAACCAAAATAATCAAATCGACATGAAAAAAATCAAATCGAATCGAAAATAATCAAATCGAAACTAAAATCGAATCGTATTCGAAAATAATCAATTCGAATAGAAAATAATGAAATCGAAACAAAAATTATCAAATCGAATCGAAAATAAATCAAATCGAAAATAATCAATCGAAATGAAAATAATCGAAACGAAACCAAAATAATCAAATCGACATGAAAATAATGGAATCGAATCGAAAGTAATCAAATAGAAACTAAAATAATCAAATCGAATAGAAAATGATCAAATTGAATAGAAAATAATCCAAACGAAAATAATCGAAATGAAACCAAAATAATCAAATCGACATGAAAATAATGGAATCGAATCGAAAGTAATCAAATAGAAACTAAAATAATCGAATCGAATAGAAAATGATCAAATTGAATAGAAAATAATCAATCCAAACGAAAATAATCAAATCGAAACCAAAATGATCAAATCGACATGAAAATAACCAAACGAAATGCTGTGGAAGTGAACCCTACAGGCAGTCAGGATGCGGGAGGGACAGGCCATGAGCTCAACTCTCAGACGTGTGTGAGCTGTGCAGGCCGACGTGTGCTAGACACTTACTGATTGGAGCTAGGACCGAGCTACACTCTCATTGAAGAAGGACGTTTGCAATCTCTGTATTGACTCAGATACACGAAGTTGAGTCCTGTCGCTTCCACATGCTTTTCACACAACCTCTTCCGGCACCTCACATAAATAAAAAATCTTTTTTAAAAAAATGAAAAAAAAAAAAAAAAAATAAAGGAGTTATTTGTATATTCCGGATAGGAGTCCTTTTCCACATTTAAGTAGTGCAAGTATCAACTCCCAGTCCCTGGCTTGTTTTATCACTCTCCTAATGGTGTCTTTTGATGAACAGAAGTTCTTTATTTTAATGAAGTCCCATTTATCAATCTTTTCTTTTATGGCTAGTGCTTTCTGTGGCATGTTTAAGAAAGCTTTGTCTACCCAAAGGTCATGAAGATATCTCCTATGTTTTCTTCTAGAAGCTTCATTGCTTTACCTTTCACATTTAGGTTTATGAACCATGTCAAATTAATTTTTATGTACTGTGTGAGGTTCACCTTGACTTTTGAAATAGCCTCTTCCCTGATACTGGCCTCAGCTTCCTATCTTGAATTAACCCAATTTTTGTTGCTAGCATAGATTTCCATTCTAAAGCCAGATCTGATCACCTGACTTTTCTGCATAAAACCATTTTGTATTTCTCTGACCATAAAGTCTAAAGTCCTTGGTATGCTGTCAGACAGATTCTTCCAAGATCAGATACTTAACTTTTTGCTTTATCTGTTAATCCTCTACATGGATATTATACTCCAGCCAAAAAAAAAAAAAAAAAATCTCTATCTAGTGCTATGGGTTAAATTATTTCCCCTCTACACCCAAAGATATATTAAAGTCCTAACCTTCATTATCTCAGAATGTGACCTACTCCAGGCAAAAAGATAAGTAGTTTATCTTGGCAGCCTTTCTCCGATCTGCTACAACCAATATGGTTCTTGTTTTAGATTTCTACTACCAACTAATGAACTACCCTAACAGCTAGTGACTTAAAAGATAATTTGTTATCACCTCTCATGATTCTGTGAATCAGCAGGTCTCAACTAAATGGTTCAGGTCTGGTCTTTGGTATGGTTGAAGTCGGATGGCAGCTGGGGGTGGAGTCATTTGAAGACTCAAATGGGCTAAACATCCAAGGTGGCATCTGGTTGGGATGGATAGAAGACCTGGTGGTGGATGGGCTTCTCTCTTCACGTAGAGACATGGGCTTCCTCACATCATGGCAGTATTATGGTCACCAAACTGCTTACATGGAATCCGGTTCTGTGAGAATGAGTGTTCCAAGCAACCAAAGAGGAAGTGGCAAGGTTTCTTCTGACCCAGCCTCAGAAGTCAGGCAGGATCACTTTCTCCCACATCCTATTGGCTGAAGTCACTGAACAAGCTTAAGTTCAAGGGCAAGGATTACACAAGAGTTTGAATACTGGAGTCACGCCTGGTTAGGTGCATGGAAAGACTAGTCAAGAGAGCTCTTTCGTGCATCCTCCTTTATCTGTGGACAGATGATCTTTTGTCCCCCAAAGGACATTTATTAGACCAGTAATTTATTCTGTAGTCAATTTCCTATTATAGAAGTCATGTCTATCCCTGGTATCTAGATTAAAAAGGACAGAGACAAGCCTAAAGGATGGCCTAAAACTCTTCCTTCAAATTGTGCAACCTCAGCAATGTAGGCATGTCTCCCAAACTACCGTACAACACACTACACTGTTAGCTAATGGCCTGTGAGGAGGTATCCAGGATGATATCAGTGTGCGTTTTGAAATATAGAAAACAGAGCAGCTCCTAGATATTACCTTGGAACTTCAGATTAATAAACAACAGAATAGATGATCGCATTCTAATCTCATTGAAATAATTAGCATTTTCATTATACTCAACAGAGCTCATCAAAACAGCCATGTAATGGAACTAAGATTCATTGCAGACATTTTATAGGAGGATGGATGGAGTTTCAGAGAAGTAGAGTGATCTACCCAAGGAAATAGCTTTTCATAGCTAAAGAGCTCTTCAAATCTAGTGTGATTCAAAATCCACTGTTCCTTTGACTATAATAGGTTTCTTCTGACAGCAGGTTGGTGTCACGTATTACATTACCACCCATCCCATGTCTCTGCAGACATCACTAATCAATCATGGGCGTCTCTCCTGTTGAATTGAGACATTGCCTCATAATCCTTTTCAACTCAGATCTCGCCTGAGCACTTGAGGCTCAGGATAACATTTTCTTGCCACCCTGACACTCTTATGTGCTGTTTGTTGGGTGACCAAGACCCTAATGGGATCTTAGACTATGTTTTGGTGGCTTTCTCCACATTGGAAACATTGTCTCTTCTTTGATTGCAGTATTATTAGCAGGAGGGATATTTTCTGTTTACTCAGTTCTAAGAAGCACATTCACACACACACACACACACACACACACACACACACTCAGATTTTACCATTTCTGACTCGGGAGTGTATCTTATAGTGAATGTACGCTGTCCCTTTCCCCTCCGGACAATCACTGTTAGATTGATGGTACGAAGTTCAACTGGTAGCATCTTAGAACTAAGGAAATATATCCTCTAATTCATTTATGTATGAATTTGCCTAATAAGTATTTATCTGTGGCTACTCCATATGAGGATGGGTACTGAGCAATTAGCCTGCAACAGTGAACATGGTTCAGACTCAGGGCTTGAGGACAATTTTTCAACCTTGATATGATTGGCATTTGGAGCCAGATAATCTTTTTTTTTTTTGTAGTTGTTAGGGGATGATTATCCTGTGTGTGTTGTAAAATGATCAGCAAAATAATTGGTCTATACATATTAGACACCAGGAGTATTTCCACCCTCATTGTGACAGCCAGAATGTTCCCAGATGTTGCCAAATACCCTTTTGGCTCTGGGGTGCAAAAATCACCCATCACCCATCACCCCTAGGTAAGAACCATTGCTCCAGAAGTTAGCTCTCCGGGTCATCATGATCTTTGTCTTTGCTCTCATATCACTCATCTGTGGATTGAGATTTCATCTAAGTTGAATTTAGGCAATTTTTTTTTCCACCATGTACCTTGGGACTTGGGAAATAACTACTATTTTTAGGATACCTACTATGTGCTGGACATAATCCATGATCTTTGCATACCTTAACTCTTTGAATCCTCATATAGAAGGCTGTGGTATATGAAGAAGGGTTAGTAGTGTGGGCTCTGGTACCTCTGGAGTATAACTCTTGGCTTTTGATGGACAGCTGCATGTTATCATGGGTAAGGTAACTATTCTCTGCCTCACTTTCTCCACCTACAAAATGGGAGCTCTAAGAGTTGATATTACAAGAATTAAACTGTTAAAACATTGAAAGTATTTAGAACAAGACAGGCATACAAGAGGTGCTCATAAACCAGAGCTTTAATTCTTAAACGTAGTTATGTAGGTGCTACTGTCTCCATTTATTCTAATAAGGAAATTGAGTCAGGGAGGTTAAATTGGTCAACTTCACACAGAGAGGTGGGTTGGCAGGGCTGAGATTCAAACACTGGCATACCTGCTTTCAAAGCTGATGGAAAAACCCCAGAGCCTGTGGCTCTCCTTGCACACGGGGCTCCAGTGAGGCTCACAGGCCAGCCACCTTCCAAACCACAGCAATCACACACAGCTGGGGACTGAGGCTCACATGCACTGCCTTATTCAGCCAGTGTCACTGGGGGGTCACGGGTTAGAGCACCCGGGCAGCGCTGCGAAACAAGGTAATGGGAAAACACCATGGACTGTGAAAAAAGTCAATGAGAAGCACACAGAGTGAAAGGTGGAAAATAACAGACGAGAACCAATATAGAAGACAGATGCCGGCACCTTGCTGGAGCTTAGAGGGTGACCAAGGTCAGCTTTCTTATCACAGGCTTCTGGGTGCACTTTGACCCTGCTCCATCTGAGGTTTTGGTGAATGCTTGTCTGCTGGACTCTGGTTGTGGCTCCCCTTCCTTGGAGCATGCTGTGTGGCTTACAGGTTTATCCCTCTCACCCCTACCAAGATGCTCCTGCCCCAGGCTTGGAGCCACTTAGTGTTGGGGGCCCTGCTTGTGATCCTTGATTGATGCTCATTCATTGGAGGAACCAATGATTACTTTTTTTTTTTTTAAGATTTTATTTATTTACTTTGTGTGTGTGTGGGGGGGGTGGGGGGGGAGAGAGAGAGAGAGATAACAAAAGAACAAGCACAGGTAGGAAGAGGGCCAGAGGGAGAAGCAGACTTCCTGTTGAGCAGGGAACCCAATGCAAGACTCGAGCCCAGGACCCTGGGATCATGACTTGAGCTGAAGGCAGACGCTTAACCAACTGAGCCACCCAGGCACCCCGATGACCACTTCTGATTCTCATGGAAATCCTCTGACTTAAAGTCTACTTCATGGTGAGAAAACAGAGACAATGAGAATAAGGTGCTTGAGCCCTTGGGCCTATGGTCAGGGAGAGGCAGGACTGGATCAGCAGACGGACAGACTAGCTGTTCACAGATGGATATATAGTACATATCCATCATACGTGATGCACACACTCCTTCATTCATTCATCTTTGACCCCTTAGCACATGCCAACCACCTACTGAGTTTCCTGATCCTGTAACATCTGAACCACTGGATTAGCACTTAAATCTGTTGCCTTGTACCATTCATTCTTGGGGGAAATGTATAAGTGTCCTGCTCTGGTCTAGGCAGAGCTTAGTATTGGGGATCCATGGAGAAACTAGACGTGGGCCTGCCCTCATGGGTCTCCCAGTTTGGTGCTTGAAACAGACTGATAAGTAGATACTTTTTCATCCGACACCTGCTGATACGTGATAAAAACAGTATTGGGACAACTGCTTGTGGATTGTTTTCAGATGTGAATCATCTTTATTCGAGTGAATGGTGATCCCTTATAGGCCTGAAGTGCCCCTATGGTCTTTTCATGTCCCCTATTGATGGCAACTTAGGGTTTAGAATATCATATCATTACTTGGTCAGGGGCAACCAGTATCTGTACCAAGGTCTCATCTGGGAGCCTGGGAGAGAAAGTGAATGGATTCAGGGCATGCTGTGGCCCATGGTGAGGAAGGAAACTTTTCCAGATGTTCGATTAGGTTCAAAGGGGTGTGGAGGCATCAGCCCAATCTGAGCGGCCCCAATGTGTCTGTGGGGGTTGGATCAGTTCACTACTAATGTATAACAAACTTCTCCCAAACTCAGCATCTTAAGGCCATATGTACTAATTGCTGTTGAGGGGCTTGGAGGTCAGCTGTACTTTTCTTCTGGTCTTAGCTGGGCTCATGCACACATCTGCAATCAGCTATGGCTCATATAGGCAGCTCTACTAATGTCTTCTGGGATCACTCACAGGGATTGGCTGCTATGGGCCAGTGTAGAATGGCTTTGGCTTACCCAGGGCTCCGCTTCCCACATGGTCCCTCACCTCGCATCAGGATAGCCTTTTGAGGCCTGAGTAGGAACCCCACCTGACATTACTCTTGCTGCATTCCATTGACCAAAACAAGTCACAAGGCCATCCCAGGTTTGAGAGGTGGGACATAGAAACTTCACCTCTTGGTAGGAGGAGATGCCAAACTGCATAGTAAAGGGTGTAGGCACAAGCAGACTCAGAGGGGTAGGGCTGTTCTTGCAATCAATCAGTTGGCCACAGTGCTGGAGTGAGATGAATCAGCTGGGGTGGCTGACCCTATTTCTGGAAAATTAACTCAACTTGGAACATGGTCCTAGCCAGGCATTGGGAGCATGAAGCCTAGGATTCAAGCCCTGTATGGAGGCTAGGGAGGGACTCTTAGGAGTTTCACCCAAGCAGGGGGGCTGCAGGATAGAGCTCTAGTTTTAGTTAGAGATCAAGTGGGGCAGAAAGCCGTATGAGAGTGCACTTAATCCACTGGTCAAATGTGGCTCCATCAAGTCAGTGGCCGAGACCCATACTCTGCACAGTGGGCCAAGGAGCCTCACTAGCCTTCCAACCAGAGGTGGTGATACGGTGTCTGATGAGCCTCTCACCCTGCTTAGAATGGATTCTAGCAGTGGGAAAGGGCTGAATTCACACCTAAGCTACCTCGCCATCTACTGCCAAGCAGGCCTGGGGAGAGGATTGTCCACTGGGGTTTGTGAGGTTTCTATACCTGAAAGGTCAGGTAGAAACAGACAGATGATCCTAGATCTCTCATTTGCCAGCTGCTGGCTTTGGTTGGGTGCCTTCGTCCCCCTGAATCTCACTTTCTTCCTCCTCAGAATGGCCACCCTGAGGAGTGGTCTTAGTTCATGATAGTGAAGACTTCAGTGAAACAATACACAAATGTGTAACATGGTCTAGTAAGAACAAACATCTACAAATAAGATTTAATTTAAAAATCATATAGCTTTTAAATCTTTAATCTGACATCCAAATTTTATACTAAAAACCCTGGGCTTTGGAGAAAGGTAAACCTGAATGAAAGACTGACTCTATTATCTGGCTGGGATTTGTGTAAATGAGCTCAGCATTTACCTTCTGTCTCTGGGGAATAACCACATTCTCATTCTAGCCAAATCTTGCTCAGTCCACATGGCTTGTGTGGGATTAATGTCATTGAGCCCCTGCCCAGTCCCAAGGACCTAGTTAGGCTGTTCTCTAGCCACATTGCTTAGTTCAGGGCTATGCATGAGTCAAACTGGACCCCGGTTTCTCTGTGAGGTTTTGCCAGTGAAATCACGGAGTAGGCCTTCTCTTTCCACGGTGTCTTGAGCTTTAAGGACCATGTAAATATGGAGCTTCTGGGGCCATCCTGCCCCTGTGGAGATAGACACTTTCTGAGAATAAAGCCAAGATAGGGCAAGTAATGCTTGCTGGGAATTGAGAAAGAGTCTTGATTCAGTGATTGGACTCCTGGATCTCGCTTTACCTGACCTTGACCCTACCCTTGGACTTCCTAATTTCATAGACTTTTTATTTTTTTATTTTTTAGTGTAAGTTTATTTGAGCTGGTTTTTCTATCTTTTATTAGATGGTCCTAACTAATTTGTCATGTAATTTCTGAGTCTCAATGTTCTCATCAGTAAAATATGGAAAGAAGCACCTGTTTCTTACAGCTGTTTGTGGGTTAAATGCATGTCTTAATGGGTGCCTGAGTGGTGCAGTTGGACTCTTGGTTTTAGCTCGGATCATAATATAAGGGTCCTGAGACCGAGCCTCGCATTGGGTTCTGTACTCAGTGCCAAGTCTGCTTGAGTTTCTCTACCCCTTCTGCTCAGACTTTCTATCAAATAAATAAATAAATCACTTAAAAAATGCATGTCTCAAGAAACTAGCAGAGTGCCTAGTTCTGGAAAGGCTGGTATGGGCCAGACCAAATGAGATACTAGGCTCATTGGCTTGGACTTTTCATTACCAATGGGGATACTATAAAAGTCTTCCTCTCTTGTTCATTGTTGTAAATCCTCCAGTTTCTGTGACCATTGTTAGTCAAAAAAGGCCAAGAGTGGTTCACCTATCTCACAAGGTAGAGGATTTGGAGGCAAGAGGGCATTAAGTTTTAAGGAGGGAATAGAGAACCGAATAGCTTCTGTAGACTACCAAGATGGCCATAATCTCCTGCTCATTTTCTACACACTTCTTGTTTATTAAACATTCTTATTGACTTGAGTTTCTCAGGACTCTGTAGCCGACAGTAGTGATTTATAGTAACTGAATATCCATTTGCTGAGTGGCCATTTGAGGGCTGATTGTGCTTAAAAAATCCTTTATCAAGCTTGCTCTCTGCAAAGCCTATTGCCAAATGCAGAGCCACAATTTGTCCAGGTAAGCATTTGCTATTGGGAGATACTTTCTATGTAGTTTCAATGCTTAATTTTTATTTGACTTTATTTGAGCAGGTATTTGTCGTTGAACAGGTATTTGAACAGGTATACCAGGCCTTGTGTTTGGCATTGGGAAAAGAACAGCCCTGGATGGCTCAGAATTCCTAAAGCATTTAAAATATAATGGACTGAGAGAAAAATAGTAGATAACATATTTTCATAAAAAGTCACACTAAGAAGAGTTACCATTTATTGAGCAGCTACTGTGGGGCAAACCCTCCACAAGAGTCATCTCACAAAAACCATTCAGCCACCTTGAAAGGGATTTGTTCCTGATCTATGTATGAGGGAATTTAGGATCAAAAGAGGTCAACTGACTGGTCCAAAATGTTGCAGACACCCCAAGCTTCCTACTAAATATCCAGGTTCCTTTCATCTTTTATTGCAGAAGCCCTCCGTGTATTGCTGAGGGTGATAATGTGCTCAGTTACAAAAGTGCATGTTCCATTCTCTTGTGGGTGAAAATGGTTGAGAAGACATGTTGAAGACATTGTTGATTGAGGTTTTTGGGGAAAATCTTTAAAAGGAGATAATTGAGCTCAGAGAAACATCATTTTCCTGCTTCTTTACTTCTTCCTTCTTGATTAGGACAAGAATGTGATAGTTGGAGTATTTAGAGGCATCTTGGATCATGAGGTGAGCTTGAGAATGGAAATAACAAGCAAAGTGTGATGGAAGGAATGGTGGAAGCCTGAGCCCTTCTCTTTTTAAAATTTAAATTCAATTAGCCGACATATAGTACATCATTAGTTTCAGATGTAAAATTCAATAATTCATCAGTTGCATATAGTACCCAGTGCTCATCACATCATGCGTCCTCCTTCATGCCCATCCTCCAGTTACCCCATCCCACTACCCACCTCCCCTCAGTGACCCTCAGTTTGTTTCCTAGAGTTGAGAGTCTCTCATGACTTGTCTCCCTCTCCGATTTCTTCCCATTCAGTTTTCTCTCCTTTTTCCTATGCTCCTCTGTGCTGTTAATTATATTCCATATATGAGTGAAACGATGTAATTGTCTTTCTCTGATTGACTTATTTCACTCTACGTAATACCTTCCAGTTCCAACCCTATTGATGTAAATGGCAAGTATTCATCTTTTCTGATGGCTGAGTAATATTCCATTGTATATTCTGTCTTCTTTATCCATTTATCTGTCAATGGACATCTCAGCTCTTTAAATGGTTTGGCTATTGTGGACATTGCTGCTATGAACATAGGGGTGCAGGTGCCCCTTCAGGTCGCTATGTTTGTATCTTTGGCATAAATACAGTAGTACAATTGCTGGGTCTTAGGGTAGCTCTATTTTTAACTTCTTGAGGAACCTCCATACTGTTTTCCAGAGTAGCTGCATTCCCACCAACAGTGTAAGAGGGTTCCCCTTTCTCCACATCCTTGCCAATGTTTATTGTTTCCTGTCTTGTTAATTTTAGCCATTCTGACTGGTGTAAGGTGGTATCTCCTTGTGGTTTTGATGTGTATTTCTCTGATGATAAGTGATGTTGAGTATTTTTTCCTGTGTCTGTTGGCTGTTTGTATGTCTTCTTTGGAGAAATGTCTGTTCACGTCTCTGGCCATTTCTTGACTGGATTATCTGGTTTTTTTTGGGTGTTGAATTTGATAAGTTCTTTATAGATCTTGGATACTCGCCCTTTGTCTGATATGTCATTTGCAAATATCTTCTACCATTCTGTAGGTTTCCTTTTAGTTTTATTGACTGTTTCTTTTGCTGTGCAGAAGCTTTTTATCTTGAAGAAGTACCAATAGTTCATTTTTGCTTTTGTTTCCCTTGCCTTTAGAGGTGTTTCTAGCAAGAAGTTGCTGCAGCCAAGGTCGAAGACGTTGCTGCCTGTGTTCTCCTCTAGGATATTGATGGATTTCTGTCTCACTTTTAGGTCTTTCATCCATTTTGAGTTTATTTTTGTGTGTGATGTAAGAGAATGGTCCAGTTTCATTCTTCTGCATATGGCTGTCCAGTTTTCCCAGCATCATTTACTGAAGAGGCTATCCTTTTTCCATTGGATAGTCTTTCCTGCTTTGTCAAAGATTAGTTGACCATAGAAGTTAAGATCCATTTCTGGGTTCTCTATTCTGTTCTATTGATCTATGTATCTGTTTTTGTGTCAAGATCATACTGTTTTGATGATCACAGCTCTGTAATAGAGCTTGAAGTCAGGCATTGTGATGACCCCAGCTTTGGTTTTCTTTTTCAACATTCCTCTGGCTTTTCAAGGTATTTTCTGGTTCCATACAAATTTTGGGATTATTGTTCCAGCTCTGTGAAAAATGTAGATGGTATTTTGATAGGGATTGCATTGTATATGTAGATTGCTCTGAGTAGCATAGATGTTTTCACAATATTTATTCTTCAAAAAACAAAAAAACAAACAAAAAAACAACTGTACTTTCGTGTTAACTTCTGGGCACACTTCTAGAACATGTTTTCCCTAAGATTTTGGGCTTACGCTCTTTTATTGCCTCTTCCCAGGACCAGAGTTTTCTAAGAATTTCTAATGAGACAGTAGAGAGATTATTCAGTCTGTCTCCTAGCATGAAAATTAGAATAGTTTTGATTGATAGTTAAGAAAAGTTCTTTGTTAGCATCTCAACCTGTTGTTGCTCATGTCATATAGATTTTAGGATTGTTATCAGTTTGGGGGAAAAGTCTATCTAATTTCTACCATAGGTTCTCTGTAAGGTTGCAGGGGATTTTAGGTTTTCTTCTGTACCACTTAAATCTTAAATCATCTTTGATTTCCTGACATTCATTAGCCAGCTTGTCAATAATTTGCTCTTGTGGTTGTATATTTGGATTTGATTTAATTTGATTATGATATTTTATTTGACTCCACTGATGTCAGCACTTTGTTTCAAATCAGCGAGAAATTTGAATATCTTCTTAATATAGTCAGACAATTCACTCTCTTCCATTGATCAAAATATCAAACAACCCAAGAGCTTATGCATTATTTCTATGAGAAGAGTCACAATTACCACATTTAGTGTGATCTAAATGTTATTTTCATTATAATTTGCTTTTAAATGCCAGGTTAATTTCTAGTGCTTTTTCCCCCTCATATTTTCATTTAGTTTCCATTAATTTTTAATTGAATTTCCTCTCATTTCCTTAGCAAATAACTTTAAAGTTGATAAAAGAATGTACCTTTCATAAACATCCAATTCAGGAGCCTGTGATTTCTTATTTGTTTTATTGAAACATTCCAAAATGCCTTTATGCCTTTTAAAATTACAGTTGAAATTGTGTATTAAAGCTTTATCAACTTTTTGAATACAGTTTTTCTTTCTTCTTTCTTTCTTTCTTTCTTTCTTTCTTTCTTTCTTTCTTCTTTCTTTTTCTTTCTTTCTTTTTCTCTTTCTTCTTCTTCTTCTTCTTCTTCTTCTTCTTCTTCTTCTTCTTCTTCTTCTTCTTCTTCTTCTTCTTCTTCTTCTTCTTCTTCCTTTCTCCTTTCTTCTTTCTTCTTTCTTCTTTTTACATTTTCTTGGTGTTCAGATTTCTCTTCTATCTTCAGAAATGTATGTCAGAGTCCTTGAAATATCTTTTTGTTCATGTGCAAGGCTTGAAGAGCTTTACAATGACCAGGCCACCTTATCAACCTTAAATTCTTTAGAGAAAAATCTAAGTTGGCATGTGTATATAAAATAACACATCTACAATTCAAACCTGAAAGGAAAACATTTAATGGAGCAGAATACCAAAGCTGTCACCAGCTCAGCACAGTGGAGGCAGCTTTTCCTTCAACAGAATAAGGGAATGAGACGTTCATTGCACATTTCGTGCCATTTTTGAAATGTTTTTGAAGAGCGCATGGAGGCTTTTGTTCTCCATAACATAGCAGCGTTTTCATTATGACCAACTGTGAGTGTCATTTAAGGCCAGGCTACAGTAGTCCAAAATTGGTTTCACTTTGTTGAATAAGGTCATAAATAGTTGTCAGTTGCCCAAAAAGTAAAAAATTTCTGATAGAATTTTCTGTTAAAAGAGTAGTACCCAGTATTTGCCATGCATCGACGTTTATTATACTCAATGCAAAACCTCCAATCCTGGAGTCCTTCCTATTTAGCGACTGGTTTATTTGATGTATCCCTTGATGGCACAAGGTTTACGACCGAAACATCACCCAGCCACATAGCGCATATGTGTATATATACAACATCTCACAGGACACCCAAGATCACAGCAGTTTGGCTCTTGATTTCTTTAAACACTAGTTTCAAAAGTATCTTTTATGTCCATTTTATGTTTTGGTTGATTCTTTGTATTCCTTTATGATTCTTCCTATTACTATGAACATGCTATTGGAAAAGCAGTTGTATCTGCGCCCAACAGACATGAAGGAAAACACCGCTCATTGTCTCAGGTCATCAGAAGCGATGATATCAGGGACTGAGGTCCATGAGCTAAGCAAGGTCCACAAGCTTGCCACTGACCCCATGCTCGTGTTGTCACTTGTACAGATGGTGTCCCCCGCCTCATCCTTATTAGCATCCCTCTTCTTCTTGTGCTTCCCACTGGGGAGTGTCCTGATTCTCATACTTGGTGTTATCTCTTCAGTTGTCATGTCTTGTATATATTTTTGGCTCTCAGGGTTCTGTTCTGTATCTTCGTGACCTTGACCGTGAGTGTCGATTCCCATTGTGATGTAATCAGAGAGTTTGACATCATAAAGAGTCTGCCAGTCTTTGTCAAATTGTTATGTCATATGCCTGAAACTAAGGCCACATTGTGTATCAACTATACTTCAATTAAAAAGAAAATCAGAAAAAAAGAAGATCCTGCCAGTTTTGCTTTGTTCCATTTTTTTTTTTTTTGACTTCTACTAAGATACTTCCCAGTGGGTCTGAATGTTGCTTTGATCATTAATTCTGAAAGCATATAAAATGAATCTGAAATTAAGGTGTACACAAAACCAATTCAAATGCTTTTAAAAACTGCAACTACTCTGTACTGAGCTACTTAATAGTGTAATGCAATTATTTTTACTCTGCATCCATTGACTTCCTGATGAATGTGTAGGAGTTTGTCTCCTCTTTCTTTAGGCTGCTTTGCTGTGTCACTAACAAGTTTGTGTTCTCTTTCATCTGGAACCAGCAGACTTCATCAGGACAAGACGTGTTGGAAATGTGAGATGGAATCTGATATATTGTGATGCATAAGACACAACTTCTCACACAGAGACACCTGCCACTTAGAGTTCTGAAGGCTGGTTTCTACTCTATAAGCACAGGGGTTCGGAGAAATTCAATTTTTTAAAAAAATAATTCATATCACAAAAGAAAAACATGTACAGTGCATTTATAATCATGCCTGCTGAGAATTTGAGCATACTGCTGGCAGGAGAGAAGTCTTGTTTTGACTAGACATCAAGAAGAACCAAACTTTTAATTGTACACAGTTGATTGGAAAAATTTTCCACCATCAAACTTCCGACTGTGTACATTGATAATCTAGTTTTGCTACAGCTAGCTGCATATGCCTCGTGCCAGGGACCAGAGGACACATTCCCATTATGAATAAACTCTGCATCTTCAAGTTGCTGTGCAGGGTGAGTTAACACAGAGCATGAGTGAAGGCTTCCAGAAGCTATTCATATACCAGGAAGGCTAGCAATAAGTTATCTGTAAATGGCAGTGATAGCAAACCACATACATGTATCTCAAAAAAATCCCTATTAAATACATCCCTAACTCAGTCTCCCTTAGGCCAGATACCAAAACATTAATGTAAGTTATTACAGCAAAATGACATAAGGCAAAATCAGCAAAGGGAAAAGGCACATGGAGAAAATCTGGAAGAAAACAGGAACAAGCTTCGAAGACTCCTTTCCAGTGGAGTAACACACAGGATGTGCTTAAATCCCCCAGCAATGAATTGTGACCCTACGTGATAATACAAAACCCTAAATAAAATTTTAAGAAATAATTCAATAGCACATTAGAAAAAAAAAAGCGTGGCATGACTATATGGCACTTACTCCAATAATCAAGATTGGTTCATTATAAGAAATATATTTAATCTATCATATTGATATATCTAAGGGAAACAATTGATGATAATCTTCTTAGATGCTGAATTAGGCAAAATTGAATATCCATTCCTAACTTTAAAAAAGTTAATATAACTAAATAAACTGTTCCCAATTTAGTAAATGACATCGCTTTTGTCCCAAAGGCATTTTCAGTATGATGAGGAAACACTAGAAACATTCTTCCTAAATTCAGGAACAAGACAAGGATGCCATCACGACTATAATTTCTCATTATACCAGATGTGTTGGTAAGATAAAGAGGTTATATGTATCTCAGAATTTGAAAGGAAGAGGTGAAACAATCACTACTTAAATATAATATGATGATATGCCTGGAAAATTCAAGGCAATTAACCTAAAATGAATTAAAAACAGTTAAATAATTCACTAAGATAGCATGATTCAAAATCAATAATAATGATTACATCGATTGGACACACACACACACACACACACACACACACACACAGATAGTACTCAGTAGAATAACTGCCATATTGTGATGTATGAAGGAAGATGATAATCTTCAAAATTCCACAGTCTAGTCCACTCCATGGTTTGGAGCCCATTCCTTCTACGAGTTCCCCAGAACTCCCAGGGCATCAGGGAAACAAAGATTCTGATTCCAGGAGGCCAGTTTCCCTCAGAGAAAACTCCACACCCTCATCCTTCCAGGCTGGAGATCTGTGAACTCACAGCCACAAAAATTCCAGAGCCAAGAAGAAAGCTTAACCCTTGGGAGAGGAAGCATGAAGGAAGGGGATGAAAATGGCCAGCTTGTGGAGGGAGTTGAATTTCATGATGGGGACCCCATAATAGGACAATGAAGCCCATGGTGGGCCCTGGCATGGGGACCGAAGACTAGCTCAGGGTCCCATGAAGAAACTGTGTAGCTGAGCGCTGAGGAGAGGTCAGCTCGAGCAGCAGTAATCTAGAAAGAGAGCAGATGAGTTAAAATATATATTTTTAAAATATTTTGTTTATTTATTTGAGAGAACACAAGCGGGGAGAGGGGAGGGTCAGAGGGAGAGGGAGAAGCAGGCTTCCTGCCCAGAGGGGAGCTCAATGCAGGGCTCGATCAATCCCAAGACCCTGAGATCATGACCTGAGCAGAAGGCAGATGCTTAACCTACTGAGCCACCCAGGAGCCCCTGGATTAAAACATATTTAAGAAATGAAGTAAGTCAGATTTGTAGTTTGGCCCATGATGGTGGGGTGGGCTTGAAATCTCCATGATGCCGAGTCTTCAATATTTATCCTTCTAATACTGTTATGAACATTTAATTATTAGTAGTATGTTGGTAAATTGACAGAAGCAGAAGCTGATTATTAGAAAAATGCTTTACTCCTCCTCTCTGTGCCTGTTACTGTATAGCATTTGCTACTTGCAATTCACAGTGAATGTCAGATATGGTCCTAATTCCTCTTCATGGGGTGTCTCGAGTTTAAGGTCGTTGATGGAATGGAAAAAAATGGGAGACAAAAATCAAGAGTGAACTCCTAGGTAGAAATCAAAGTGACAGGTCTGGAATGAAATGTGTACAAGTTGAGTAATTGCCATGAAGAGCCCCAGAGTATGTCTAGCTTGGTTTTATCAGTCCTTGCTTCATGGTGTGTTGGGGTGCTTTAAAGATATTGTGTGTTTTTTCCTTAGCATGGGACAACATACGTTATTTAAGTTATTTCAAGAACTAAGAGAAAGGTGATAGGGGCACCCTCATGCTTTTTTGCATGAAAACAGAAGAATGCACTTTACATTTTTCATTGATGTTTTATGAGCAATTGCCTACTCGTTGACTTGTGAACTTATTTTTGCCAAATGAACCATTCAAGATGGGGACCGCAATTTAGAAGCCCATAGACTGAAGTTATTCTTTAAAAAGTCTTCATACACTAGAACATTAAGAAAATATTCATTTGGGAAGCAGGCTTTCACAAAATTGGAAAATCTTAACTTTTCAAAGTCCTTTATAACCAGCAATTTACTTTTTTTTTTTTTGACCCGAGTTTCACAGACAATCAACCCCAGGCTGTCGGTGTAGTTTATCACCAGTGAACTTTGCCACCTGGTTTAATTCCCCTTTCAGCTTGGCTTGGTCATAATATCCGCCTAATGGAATCCCATCTCCCAAATTTCTGGTCATCCCTGCCTTGCTCAATGGATGAAGCTAATCATGTTTTAAAGAGACCAAATATTACAGTGACATAAAAAGGCTCATTATGTCTTAGTCAGGAATATTAAACATCTGTGACCTGCGAGAGGAGAAAGGCAGAGATGAAGTTTGACGTTTGAGTCGAAAGTGGGTGATAAAAACAATTAGGGCATTAATAGAGGAAGATTCTGGACTTTTCAGTATCACTGCCCACTGCTTCTCTTTGCCACCGTCTCTTTGGTTGCTATATCTCCTGAGAGGGGAAAGGGATCATTTAGGGGATTGGATGACAATTCTTTCAATCTCTTCATCCGAGGAGGGCTGCTGCTCCGCCCCATTACCTGGGGGTTGGGAGCTCTCTACAGTCTGGGTTCCTCATCAGCGAGCCACCAAGCCATCAGGACCTCCAGAGCTTGAAACCCTGAAGACAGCAGCGTCTGGAGGGCCAGGCTGATTTTTACCCCCCACTCACGCACTCACCTGCAGGCGAGGCAGACCAAGCTGGAGGGGCAGAGGAAAGGGCTGGTGTCAGCAAGTCAGAGGGAGCAGGGTGTCAGTCCTTCACAGCTGGCTGTGTGACCACCTGCAGGTGGCAGAGGCTCTTTGAGCCCCATTTCCTCATCTGTGGGAGGGAGGTAATGATATCAGGTGCTGTGAGATCAAAGGTGATACGTAAATGGGGCAACTGGTATAGCACTGGGCATGATGGGAATAGTCATCCCACTGTTTTCTCTCTTGATTTCCGGATTCCTGTGAAGACCTGTTTCTTTTTTTTTTTTTAATTTTTTTTTGAAGACCTGTTTCTATAGGATGATGTGCATTCAGTTATTCTCACTCCCTGTGTTTACACATACTGCCCATGGGCCAGGCTCTGGGCTACATGTCAGAGATATGAGATCATCAAAAATGCATATTTTCTTTTCTTTTTTTTTAAGATTTTACTTATTTATTCATGAAAGACACACAGAGAGAGGTACAGACATAGGCAGAGGGAGAAGCAGACTCCTTGCAGGGAGCCCAATGTGGGACTCGATCCCAGGACCCTGGGATCAGGCCCTGAGCCAAAGGCAGGTGCTCAACCACTGAGCCACCTAGGCGTCCCAAATGCATATTTTCTTTCTTTTTTTTTAATATCTTTCTTTCTTTCTTTCTTTCTTTCTTTCTTTCTTTCTTTCTTTCTTTTCTTTCTTTCTTTCTGATAGACATAGAGAGAGAGAGGCAGAGACACAGGAGGAGGGAGAAGCAGGCTCCATGCCAGGAGCCTGATGTGGGACTCGATCCCGGGTCTCCAGGATCGCGCCCTGGGCCAAAGGCAGGCGCTAAACTGCTGAGCCACCCAGGGACAAGAGGATCAAATCTATAATTCTGGCCTGATGATGTCAGCTAATTTTGTTCTCTATTCTTGTTTTAAAGAATTTTAAGTAGCTGACATTTAATGGGCACCCGTGATAGCCGAGGCACTGTATTGTTTTAAATGTGATGTTTTTCATTTTCAAAACAGTATTTTTGATTTCATAACAAGGTTCATTATGATTATTACAAAAGTATGCAAATAAACTTAGGGATACATTTGTAAACAAAAATAGTGCCTTACAATTTTTCTTGAGAGAACCATTGCCAGAAGATATCCATTGTTAACATTTGGGTGTATAACTTTCCAGAACATTCTGAGAACTTCTCTTTGTAATTATATACCTAATTCTGTATCAGTTTGTGTGTATGTGTGTGTGTGTTAGAAAATGCAAAATTTGGAAGCATAAATGGAATTACATGGTACTGATTCATAGCATGCCTTTTCTGTCAATAGTATACTATGAATCCCTTTCATGTTCTATAGTTCTTAACTGTTTAGTTGTTTCCAGAGTTTATAATACAGGTAATTCTGAAACAGACAGTTTTGCACATCCATCCTTGTGTCTTAGCCAGAACGCCTGGGGCAACTTTTTAAACAGGTGATTTTGTGGCTATTGCCAGATCCTCTCCAGAAACACTGTGCTACTTAGACGCCCACCAGCAATCCATAAGAGGACCTACTTCTCTTCACACACATTTTTATCATTTTTCTCATCCCTCCTACTTAATAGCTGAAGATATTTTCTTGTTTTTGCTTTTATCTCTTCGCTTACTGGCTAGGTTGGTCATTTGTTGGCCATTTCTGGTACCTTTGCCAATTCTTAAAATAACTTAACTAAAGTTTGAACTCTTTTGCCCAGTTTTAAAGCAAGAAAGTTGGCATCAGAGCTGCTATCAGGAGTTAACTCAAGCTCTCAAGGCTGTCCTGTGCCAGGGCTGGATTCACACTTGGATCCATCTCCGGCTGGAGCTGCTTCTCTTTGCTTGGGTCCTTCCATCTCCCCGGGCAGCTGGTGGATGATACCCACCAGTCAGACTAGAAGACGCAGTTGATGAATTTATTTGCTCCTTCATCGATAGTTAACAACAAGTGCCCCCTGCCTATAGAGCACTGGATGAGGCTCAGGATCATGGAAGTTCTTCTTCTTCCTTTTTTTTTTAATTTTTATTTATTTATGATAGTCACACAGAGAGAGAGAGAGAGAGAGAGGCAGAGACACAGGCAGAGGGAGAAGCAGGCTCCATGCACTGGGAGCCCGATGTGGGACTCGATCCCGGGTCTCCAGGATCACGCCCTGGGCCAAAGGCAGGCGCCAAACCGCTGCGCCACCCAGGAAGTTCTTCTTAGGAATACTTTGTTATGGGAAATTTCTATAGAGACCATCAGAGCAATCCTGGAGTAAAAATGTTAAAGCAGACAGTAGGCTGGGGATTTACTATAAGGAAAACATGATGGCAGGGGGCAGAATGGGGGGAAGCAATTATATGAAGCAGAAGCATATTTGGGACCAAAGCTAATGGGCTTTTTAAATGGGATTAAACTTGAAACTCAAGATCCCTGGCCATCTGGGGCAAGGAGGATAAAGTAGGCAATAATGAGAAAATGGCATCTTGGAACTCTTACTCTGTCACTTCTGGAGGACGTGTCTTCCTTAGCCCCGTGTCCCCAGCTGCAACACAGTCTCCAGCATAGAGTCTGTGGCATTGAGCTATACGTGTTGGCTGGAGGAACGAGCCAGGTTGGCTTGTGTACCCGCCACCGCCAAACGCACACACCAGCTAGCATCTATTCCTGCCTCTGTAATGAAAGACCTGGTTCTCCTCTTCAAGGCCATTCCCTTGACCTGTGCTCTGCATGCCTCCATAGGGACCCTGTCCTATCACGTGGCTTCTGTATTCCCCAGATCCTCTTCATCTTCCACCTGTTTCTTTCTACATGGACTTAAATGTGCTCAAGTCATTCCCAACTCCAAAAGAACCCCTACCTCCACCACAGCAGCTCAACTTCTGCTGAATTTCCTTCCTTTCTGACACATCCACGCTGTGAAAGGATAGAACGCCCTTGAGATCTCTGCTTCCTGCCTGTTCCCTATCGACAGTGGCGTCAGACTTCTACCTCCACCACCCAATGAAGCGACCCTTGTTGTGGTCATCAGTAGTCTTCTTATTGCTAAAGCCAATGGTCATTTCTCATTATGTATCTGACCTGACCTCAAGAATTCTTAAATCTGTATCCTTCATTTATATCCACCCCCTTTTTTTGGATTCCTGAGCCCTGCACCATCCTGGTTTGGCTTCTACCTCTCCAGCTGTACTCTCCCTAAATCTTGCTGCTGCTGGCTGCCAGTTCTTTTCTCAGCCCACGGCTTCCTCACACTCGGGTCACTGTGCCAGCCTGCACATCCAGTGGTCCCCCTGACTCTTTTTGGATGTTCTTATTTGCAGTCTGTTCTTCACACTGAAGGAAGAGTGATGGCTCAGCCATGCTCAAGTCTGTTATCATTGCCTTACTAATACAGTCTTCAATGGCTCTTTGTTAATTCAGTAACTAGTTATTGGATGATTGCTATGTCCCTGGTTCTGGTGTATGTGCTGAGGATACAGTAATGACCAAAGTAAAGTTCTAGCCTGGTTAGTTGTCATCTACTAGACATAAAGAGATAATAAATGAATGCATCACATTAGTAGGTGGTGTTAAAGTAGGACAAGGAGAGAGAAGGGCACATCAGAGAATGGGAATGCTGGGGAGGGACAGGGAATAGGCAGTTCAACTGTGTAGCGTTGTTGGCCATGGGAAGTATTTGGGTTTTTTTCTGATTGAGTCAGATGGCAGGGTGGCAGCAGAGAAGTGATAGCATCTGATCTAGATTAAAGGGATTCCTCTGGGTAGTGCATAGAAAATAGCCTGTATGGGGCAAAGGTGAAGGAGCGCAACCCCAACATGGGGCTATTGGGATCATCTAGGTGCAAGACACGTGAGTTGGGGGTAGGTAGGATACCAGCCAAGTGTCCTGGATACTTCCCTTCATACTGGCCTGCTTTAAGCCAAGGTCCTGGGCAGCAAAGGCCTCCTGGGATCTCTCCTGAAAGTATAACAGGTGCCTACCAAAGAGCTGGCTGGTCTCATTACTGGCGCATTGTAGGTTCTTGTGGGAGTGCCCTAAATGCTTCTTGGATGAATAATGAGTAATTTTAAAAGAACAATGTGAGATGATGCGGCCTTTGATTAAAGAAGAGCCCTCTGCTTGAAGGTGGAATGTAAGAGTCCATTACAATACCCATCAAAGAAACCCACTGCCTCCAAGAGTACTTTGCAGCTTCTCTTCATCAGATGTGATTTTAAATAGTTAATTTTTATCAAATTAATACTTTTACCTACAAGAGCTTAGAGTAGCATCATTATGCGAAGATTATCACACACACAAAAAAACAGCCGTCTTCATGCCCCATTTCCCTGAGACTACTCTCAATGCTTGCTTTCCAAGGGTAACTATGTTCTACTCTTGGCTGTTATCTCTGGTCTCACTTCCCATATTTCTAAACAAAACACTTTTACTGCGATTTATTGACATTTCAGTTTTAGATATTATCTGTTGACTTTGTGACTATTGTAGATGAAGTTAAAGACTCTTGCAACTTCTCCACTCATATTTCCTTTTTCACCTTCTGAAAAGAGTTTGAGCACAATGTTAGTTAAATTATTCAGTGTGGAGGACATCCTGACTATGGAAATATCGCTCAAGAATTATTCATTCAGAAGGGTACATTTACTATATTTTCTCTCTAATTTTCTAACGTTTCCTGGAGTTAATAAATGCCTTGTGTGTTTGCTTGCTTAGGTTTTTTTTTTAAGATTTATTTATTTTAGAGGGGGCAGGAGGGACAGAGGGAAAGGGAGAGAATCTCAAGGAAACTCTCTGCTGAGTGCAGAGCATGCATGGGGCTCAATCTCATGACTCTGAGACCATGACCTGACCCAGACACTTAAAGGACTGAGCCACCTAGGTGGCCCAGGTTGCTTAGTTTTTTATATAACTACCACCGAGTCTTTTTTTTTATTTATTTTTATTTATTTATGATAGTCACACAGAGAGAGAGAGAGAGAGAGAGAGAGAGAGAGAGAGAGAGAGGCAGAGACACAGGCAGAGGGAGAAGCAGGCTCCATGCACCGGGAGCCCGACGTGGGATTCGATCCCGGGTCTCCAGGATCGCACCCTGGGCCAAAGGCAGGCGCCAAACCGCTGCGCCACCCAGGGATCCCACTACCACTGAGTCTTACCTGAAGTCTTTCAGAAAATGCCAAACCACTTCTGCCTCTGGTCAAGTGCTTTGGGTACTGTATTATTTCCCTTTCCCCCTTCACACCCTGCCCAGAGCCCTCCCATTCCAGATTCCTGTCTCCTCACCCCCTGCCTGGTCTGACAGCTCTGGGTCTGCTCCATGCTGTCATTCAGGGTCTTAACCCACTACCACAGCACTCCCTTTGCCTCTCTCTAGTACTGGAGGCCCTGCTTCCTCATCTTTTGAGTCAGCTAGGACTACATTCTATTTTAAGTAAGAGAAACCTAAGGAGAGTGACTAAAACAAACATTTCCTCCCCCACATGCCAAGAGGTCTCATGTCAGCAGCTGCTGCTTTGGTTGAGTGATGCAGTGTCTCTGTGAGCTTTTCACTCTTTCCCTCAGGGTTGCACAATGGCTGTTGCAAATCCAGTCATCACAGCTACATTCTAGGCAGAAAGAAGGGGAGAGATGTTGTAGCTATGGATATCTCCCTTTTTAAAGATTTATTAATTTACTTTGAGAGAGAGAGAGAAAGAGAGAGAGAGAGAGAGAGAGGAGGGGCAGAGGAAGAGGGAGAGAATCTCAAGCAGACTCCCTGCTGAGTGTGGAGCCTGACGTGGGGCTCTCTCCCAACCCCGAGATCATGACCTGAGCTGAAATCAAGAATTGGATGTTTAACCAACTGAGCAGCCGGGTGCCCCAATCCCCCTTTTGATAGAAAGCAGAGTTACCATCAGGACCAGCCCTGAAGGCTTCTGCTTCAGCCTCGGGGGCCACAACAGGTTACATGGCCACACCTCTCTAGGAGAGAGGCCAGGAAACTAGAGACCACGAGTGTCGTGCTTGGCCAGGACGAATCATGATCTGCTCCCTGGGTTGGATGGGCTGGTGCTCCAAGCAAAACTGGCTGCTCTGTCAAGCAAGGAGGGGCTAGGTACTGGGTCTGGGACAAGCAGTAGACTGTTTTTGTCGGCGCCCCTCCAGGCACGCGTAGGCCCCAACACCTGCTCCAACAGGCCAGGCACCCTGTCTGCTGAACGTCACTTGCCCCATGTCGTCTACTGCTGTTGCTCACCTTTCTTGTCTTGATGGGTTACATTTTATTCATTCCCTTACTGTCATCCTTGCAGAGTTTCAAGAAGTGGCTGCTTTAACTGGATTCAGATACATTCTTGACTGGCTCTGGACCATCAGAGGACTCCTTTTGTCTCTCATTTTAACAAGAACGTTTCCCGAGACTGCTATTTGACACATTCCCCGAGGGCAGGAAGGCTCCCTGCTCATCCTCCCTTCCCTCTCGAGCTTGACCAAGGGCCTGGCTCACCCCACGTGCAGTTAACATATTTGCTGTATGGAGCTGCTCTCAGGAAATGAAACTTTACGTCTTATTCAGGTCTGCCGGGTGACAGTTTCAGCCAGTGTCTTCTCATTTCTGGCCTCTACAGAACTGTACAGTGGAAAATTCTATTTTCCAGGAGAAAGCCAGGAGAGTAATGGAAACTCCCCAGGGCAGATTTTCAGAGTCCAGGGCCAGGCCGATGTGCATTTTCTGTGCTAGGCTTCTGAGATGGCAGATTGGAGCTGTGCCAGGAGGGGAAGGGAGGGGAGGCCCGTCCCTGTCTCTAGATCCCGAGATGCTGGCCCAGCCATAGAAGTTCTCCAAAGACCTGGCCCCCGGTGGGGTGGAGCCCAACTAACCTCAGAACTCCTGAGAACCTTCCTGGGCAGGGCAGGGGCAAGAGAGTGACGACTACTCTTTGAACAGCTCAACCACTGGCTGCGTGAAGGGTGCTCTGGGTTCTGCAGGGGCTGCCTCCTCTGCATTCATCCATTTGGGGCATCAGAATCTTGACTTGGACCATCAGGGAGCATCCAGCGACCTAGACCCCACGTATTAGAGTGTGTGGAGCTGCCTTTGTGAAGACAACAGGGTCAGTTGAGACAAGGTCCACACTGACACTCTGCAATGAGGTGGGTCCGTAGTTCATTTCACAAAGAAATGCAGGCTGGCACCTGATGGGTCTCCATACTATCCTCACGGAGAACCCGTAGGCACTAGGCAGGAGTGCCAGGCAAATGAACACGCACCCCCCCACTGCCCTCGTCTCTCTCCTCTTTCTCTTCTTTTTTTTCTTTCCTTAATTCCTTCCTTCCTTCCCTCTTTTCTTTTTTATCTACTTATCTATCATCTATCTATCTATCTATCTATCTATCTATCTATCTATCATCTATCTATCTATCATCTATCATGTATCTATCATCTATCATGTATCTATCATCTATCAATCATCTATCTATCTATCTATCTATCTATCATCTATCTATCATCTATCATCTTCATCATCATCATCATCTATTTATCATCTATCATGTATCTATCATCTATCAATCATCTATCATCTATTTATCTATCATCTATCTAGTTATCTATCATCTACTACCTATTATCTATCTATCTATCTATCTATCTATCTATCTATCTATCTATCAATCATCTATCATCTATCATGTATCTATCATCTATCAATCATCTATCTATCTATCTATCTATCTATCATCTATCATCTATCATGTATCTATCATCTATCAATCATCTATCTATCTATCTATCATCTATCATGTATCTATCATCTATCAATCATCTATCTATCTATCTATCTATCTATCTATCTATCTATCTATCATCTATCTCTTTTCTAACTCTCAACCATCATCATCATCTGTCTCTGCTCTCTCTCTTCCAGGTTTGTGGAAGTATAACTAACATATCCTAAGCTGTAGGTATTAGCAGTTTATGAATTCTGTTATATGCATACGCCTGGGAGCCCATCACCACAACAATGTAGTGAACAAATCCATCACCCCCATGAGTATCTTCACGCTCCTTCGTCATGGCTCATGTACAACCTTCCCACCCATTCACAATCACCGATCTGCTTTAAGTCACTATAGCTTAGTTGGCATGTTCTAGTATTTTCTGTAAATCATACAGTACGCATGCATTCTTTTCGGCCTGGCTTCTTTAGCTCAGCATAGTTATTTTGAGATTCATTAATGTCTTAGTGTGTATTGGTAGATGATTCTTTTTTATTGCTGAGTAGTATTCCATTGTATGATATTCCAGAATTTGTTTGGCCATTTACCTGTTGATGGATATTTGGGTTGGTTCCTGTTTTTCTGGCCATTACAAATAAAGCTGCAGGAGCATTCATGGATAAGTCTTTGTACAGACTGGACTGTTCTTGTGGTTCTCACACTACTCTACTCCTGCAGTGGTGGTGCGTGACCATGCCCTGTTTCACGACATTTGTTTTCAGGTCTCAGTCTTCTGTTACAACATTTTTACATTTTAGACTTTACATTCTGAGTCTTTACTAATGAATTATTCTGGAAGCTTCTACATCCCTCAGGTACAATCTGCAAAATCCTGGATAGGGTTGAGCAAAGCTGAAGCTCTCTGTGTAACATGAGCTCCTGGGGCGTGAACCTGGGCATTCTTAACAGCTCTATTCTCTCTGGGAGTGGAACTTCATCAGTTTGCTGCAGCATTGGGAGGGGACATTTATTTTTTATTTTTTTAAGATTTTATTTATTTATTCATGAGAGACACACACAGAGAGAGACAAAGAGAGAGAGAGAGAGAGGCAGAGACACAGGCAGAGGGAGAAGCAGGCTCCATGCAGGGAGCCTGATATAGGACTCAATCCCGGATCTCCAGGTTCACGCCCTGGGCTGAAGGCGGCACCAAACCACTGAGCCATCTGCCCTGGGAGGGGACATTTAAAAACCCCATTGGCAAGAGTCATATCCTGTTGGAAGTCCACACCAAAAAGTGGTCCTTTCTGGGCAGTGACGTAGATGCCAAGACACTTTCTGTGCAATCCAATTGAAAAACCTTCCAGCAGCAACTGAGTAGGAATGGCTTCAGGCCCTATAATAAATCCAGTTCGGAAGGTCATGCAGGCTGCACCATGATGTCATGTCAAAGCCTCTCATGCTTCCTTTTTTGAACCATGACACAGACTCAGGTAAAGTTTCTGAGTACCAGCTTGCCAAACTCATAATCAGTGGTGCAATTTCCATTACTGTCTTTTGCAACCTTCCAATTCCTGTTCCTGAGAAGCACTCGTTTGCCTTTTTCACTCTTCATTAGCATGGTGCTGTGTTATTATTTTTATTATTGACTATCTGCTTGCACATCTCTCTTTCCTCATAAGCCACTGGATCTACCTTCAAGTTGGCTGATTCATTTAGGATCCCAAATCTACTGATGAGCTGCTCTAGTGAAGTCTTCATTCCGGTTATTTCCTTGTTCACTTCCAACATTTCACTTTTTAAAAATAATTTCTATGTAAAAAATAAATAAAGATAAAAATTTCTATGTCTTTACTACTACTCTCTATTTGATGAGACACTGTTCTCATACTTTCACTTAGTGCTTTGAACATTATGTATAGCGACAGATTTAAGTAGTGTTTTGAAGTCTTTATCTAGTAAACCTGGTATCCCTGCTTCCTCAGGGATGGTTTCCTTTGGCTGCTCTGTGTTCTGGGTGGGCGACCTCCTTTCCTGTCCTATGTGTGTGCACCACAATTTTGCTGTTGTCCAAAACTGCTACATCATTTTAAATAAGATGATGTGGCTACCCTGGAAATACCCTGTTGATGGGGTTTATTGTTGTTACTCTTGCTTGCTGTTCTCGATGCTATTTCCTTAGTGTCTTGACTGGACTAATTGTCTAAAGTCTGTATTCTCAGGGCACCAGGGTGGTGCAGTCAGTTGAGAGCGTGACTCTTGATTTTGGCTCAGGTCATGATGTCAGGGTCATGAGATTGAGCCCCATGTAGGGGAAGGTGTCCATGCTCGGTGGGAAGTCTACTTAAGGAATTTCTCCCCTTCTCCCTCTACTCCTCCCTCCACTCCATCTCTCTCTCTGTCTCTCTCTCTCCATCTTTCTCTCAAAAAAAAAAAAAATAAAATCATTAAAAAAAAATTTAAGTCGGTATTCTCTAACATGTGCAGCCACTGAGGTCTGTGGCCAGTTAGCTGAGTGGTCAGGTGAAGATTAGACAGAAATTTTCCTTAAATGCCTTGAAACAGCTAGTATCTCATGCTTTGCTGGAGAGCTCAATTTGTGTGTTTGGACATGCTGTCAGGACTGGAGCACTTGACGCCTCTGCCTTCATCCCTGTCTCGTGCTTGCACAGAGCCTCCAGAGAGCCCTCAGTGACACACCAGGGGCTTCTCGGATATTTCCTGGCACCATGCACACCACCGCACATGGTTCTGGCCTCCTAGATCTCAGAAATACGTTGCAGCTTCTCAAAGTGTCCTATGAATACCTCACTCCCCAGATCTTCCAATTTTTGTGGCTTAAATAGTCTTCCCTTTTCTTGCCTTAAATAGTCTCATCACCTCAGGCTGCTGCATTACAATATTAAACAGTTGCCACTTGCTTTTAAGTAAACGTATTTTTTTAGAGCAGGGTTAGGTTCACAGAGAAATTGAGTGAAAAATACAGACAATTCCCATATATCCCCTGCCCTTTGTCAACAGCCCAGGACAAACTAGTAGATTTATTACAATCCACACATCGACATGGGTACATCCCTATCACCCAAAGTGCATGGCTCGCTCTTGGTGCTGCACATTCTATGGGGACTCATAAATGTGTTATGATTATAGTGTCATACAGAATAGATTCACTGCCCTAAAAATCGGTGTGCTCTATTCATCCCTTCTTCTCCCTTCTCTGGCAACCACTAATCTTTTTACTGTCTCTATAGTTTTGTCTTTTCCAAAATGTCATATAGTTGGAATCATACCATTTGTAGCCTTTGCAGATTGCCTTCTTTCACTTAGGGATATGCATGCTACATCCCTCTATGCCTTTTCATGGCTTGATAGCTCATTCCTTTCAGTGCTGAGTAATATTCCATGGTCTGGGTGGACCACAGTGTCTTGATCCATTCACCTGCTGAAGGACATTTTGATCACTTCCAAGTTCTAGCTATTTAGTGATTTCTATTTGATGTCATTTTTATTTTATTTTATTATTTTATTTTATTTTTTTATCATGATAAGTGCACTCCCTTAATCTTCATCTTCTATTTCCCCCACCCCCACCCCCCACCCGCTTCTCCTCTAGTGACCATCAGTTTGTTCTCTAGAGTTAAGAGTCTGTTTCTTGCTTTGTCTCTCTCTTTTGTTTTCCTTGCTTCTTTGTTTTGTTTCTTAAATTCCACATATGAATGAAATCATATGGTATTCGTCTTTCTCTGACTGACTTATTTCACTTAGCATAGTACTCCTTTATGGCGGAGTGGTATTCCTGTGTGTGTGCATATCCCACCTCTTCTTTGTCCATTCCTCTGTGAATGGACACTTGGGCTGCTTCCATGGTTTGGCTATTGTGTATAATGCTGCTATAAATATAGCGGCGCATGTGTCCCTTTGGATAAGTGATTTTGTATTTTTGGGGTAAATACCCAGGTCACTTCCCAGGTTTGGCGATTTTGAATACATCTGCTGTAATGTGCACAGGTGTTTGTGTGGATGTAGGTGTACAACTCCTTTGGGTGAATACCAGGGAGCACGGTCACTGAATCGAATGGTAAGAGTGTGCTTAGTTTTATAAGAAACCACCAAACTGTCCTCCAAAGCATCCGTCTCATTTTGCATTCTCGTCAGCAATGAATGAGAGTTCCTGTTGCTCCACATCCTTGCCAGTGGTTGGTGTTTTGGATTTTGTTGATGTTTTGGTATTTTGGACTTTTGTCATTCTGTTAAGTGTGTAGTGATATCTCATTGTTTTGATTTGCAACTCCCCAAAATATATGATGTCAAGCATCTTTTCATTAGCTTATTTTCCACTGTATATCCTCTTTGATCAGGGCTCCGTTTATATTTTTTTCTCATTTTAAAATCAGATTATTCACTTTTTATTGTTGAGTTTTAAGAGTTCCGTGTGTATTTTGGATAACAGTCTTTATAAGATGTGTCTCTGGCAAATATTTTTCTCTCAGTCTGCGGCTTCTCTTCTCATCCTCTTGACCACCGATTGGCTTTGACAAACACCCTGGGGATAGGACTTTTCTCATTGTGTGGGCCCTGAATCAGATCAAATAATGAGCAGCGCTGTGAATGGGGCTTTTCAGGGAGTTGCCAGGCAAGTGAAATATTGCAACGTGATGGGGATGGGCCTTTCGGACAGATCCAAACCTCATCTGTCCCCTCCAGTGTCTGCTAGGCTGTTTGCTTTCACAGCGATGGAGATTACAAGGCAGCAGTTTTGCAAGGTTTTTGTAGAACTGGGGAAGAAAATGGGATGAAAATAGAGTAAGTAAAAGCATCACAAAGTACCCTGTTCTTACCAAGATTCAGATCATTTTTTAAAATATATTTAATTTATTTATTAGTGAGAGAGAGAGAGAGAGACAGAGAGAGAAGAGGCAGAGACACAGGCAGAGGGAGAAGCAGGCTCCATGCAGGGAGCCCGACGTGGGACTCCATCCCAGGACTCCAGGATCATGCCCTGGGCCGAAGGCAGGCGCTCAACCGCTGAGCCACCCAGGGACCCCGCCCCCCCACAGATCAGTTTTTCTTGAATAAACACTCCTTGGCTTATTGCAAGAAATTTGTTGACTTCTAGAGTTCTGAAATTTTTGATTTGACATTTATTTTTATTTTTATTTTTTTGGCCAGTGTTACTACTGTTGCCTCTATGCAGTTATAGGCTTTTCAGGGGTCCTTTTTCTGCCATTCTGAAGTCTGTCTCTTATTGGCCCTTTCCTGCATACTGGTCTAACAGAGTGTTTTTCAAAATGTGTGTGATGTTAAAAGGTGTTTCATACAACAGATTTTTAAAATACATCTCCTGTGTCACATTCTCTTTCCCACCTTTGATTTCGAAACACCCTTGGTGAATGATTCCCTACCTGCTGGAGGTCCTATCTCCTGTCCCTGCAGCTATATCTCATGCTGCTTCTCTGCTTTATTGACTCGTGGCTTCTCTCTAAACCCCCCAAAGACCCTTGACCTGTATGAAGGTGCATTGGGGTGCGAAGTATTAAAGTTTTTGGGGTAAACCATCAACCCCTAGTGGAGCAAAGGTGGTAGATATATGCTAGCTTCCTGTCCTTGGAGAGACAATGGGAGGGTCATTCCACACTATTCCTTATAGGATCCCTTTGGAGCTCAATCTACACGGGACTATAGTAGAAACTAGCTCAGTGATGTACAATTTATGGACTTTTTCTCCTTCCCTGTCTTACCATTCCTTCTTTCCTACTTCCTGTGATCACCTTTCAAACTCTTTGTGAAAATTATGTCTCAGATTTTGTCTGTAGGGAAATCCAAAGACACCATGGCTTTAGGAAAAGCTAAACATCTCCTCTTTACTACAGTTCTTAGAGTTTTTTTAAAAGATTTTATTTATTTATTCATGAAAGACACACACACACACACACACACAGAGAGAGAGAGAGAGGCAGAGACACAGACAGAGGGAGAAGCAGGATTCATGCAGGGGGCCCGATGTGGGACTCGATCCCAGGACTCCGGGATCACACCCTGAGCCAAAGGCAGATGCTCAACTGCTGAGCCACCCAGGCCTCCTGAGTTCTTTTATCTGCTGTTTCAGCTTATCATTATCTAAGGGAATGTTATGGTATGCTTTTAGCCTTAGCCATTGAACCTTTTTAAATTTATCATCTTGAGAGCGTGTGTCCCATAGAATATGAAAATGCTTTCAGAAGTGTTGGTTTACGATGTACAGATATCTATTGGAGCTTAGGATATCCTTTTAGATTCTAATTAATGAGAAGTAAGTATATTTAGCATTAAAGACTTTAGTCTTCTGAGGACAAAGTAGCCAAAGTACTTTGGGAGATTGGACAAAAATATCGTAACATCATGACCCCTTAATAGTATACATACATTATAATATTCCAACCCACATGACAAACCACTGTATCATGACTGGTAAGACTCGATATGATATAGAGATGATAGACTTTTCCATGAGACAGAGTTAATAGTTCATATTTGATGAAAAATTTGTGATGTCTATTCTACAGCAGAATAATACAATTGTGATTTTATGTACTAAAATGATCCATGTTTTATCCCTTATAATATCCAATTTGGGGGCGCCTAGGTGGATCAGTCAGTTGAGTGGCCTACTCTTGATTTCAGCTCAGGTCATGATCTCGGAATCTCCTGGGATTGAGCCTCCCTTCTGGCTGTGTGCTCAGTGCAGAGTCTGCTTGCTTCTCTCCCTTAGCTCCTCCCCCCTGCTTGCACTCTTTCTCTCAAATAAGTAAATAAAATCTCAAGAAATTTCAATTTGGAGGATGTTAGAATTTTGTGATACTGTTGGCTTGTATGCATGTGGATATTAGGGATGTAATGATACTTCTTGTCCACGTCTCATGGTTTGGGGTACACCTTGCCCCTTCCATGTGCTTTGGTGATGTTCCACACTTCCAGGTGACTGGAAGAGTCCAGTGATTTTCAGCCATGTGGATACCATGTCTGAACTTTTCCATATTGGCAATAGATGAGAAGCTGTCTTCTTTTGAATCAAGGACTGTAAGCATGCAGGTCTGAGGCTGGTGGTGGCTGTTTTGCCTGTCATAGGGAGAAAACTGGATTATAGTAAGAAAATAAAGCCAGTTAACAAAGGGAACCAGAGATGAACATAAGTGGACAGAAAGATGGAGTACTACTGTCTTTATTTGAGCCCTTATGTATAGCTATGCCTGAGGCAGCTTTGTTCTAGGACTTGCCAGTGGTGTGACTCAATAAATTCTCTCTATTGCAACTTGCTGAGCTAGTTGATCTTGAAATTCGTTCACTTGTGACCAAAATTCCTGACTTAGAGTAGGTTATAATCCAAAGTGCATGTTAAATATTGTGTTTGGTTCTGGCTCCATTCCCGCCCCCCCCACCTCACCTCCTATGACCCTGCTCCTTATAGTGGATTTGCTGTGGAGTCAGGCAGATCTGGGTTTACAGTCTGATTTTACTGTTATTGTCATGGACAATTTGAAACAGAAGTATCACAGCATCAGTATAAGAAGATATGTCTTAAACCAATCAAAACTGGGGTTAAAAATCCTGGTTATGTCACTTTCTATCTTTGTTACTAAGCAAATTTCATAATCTCTTTGAACTGAATTTTCTGAATGTACTGTGTGAATTACAGCTCTTAACTTTTGTAGTTACTTTGATGATCAGAAATGATTTGCTTTGCAAGCTTGATAAATAATTGTTATATGTTTTGAATACCTCATTAGTTTTTCTTATTCCATAAAAGCAGTCTCTTAATAAAAGCAGAGGACGAAACAAATGGAACAAAAACAACAGCAGTCAACCTCAGACTCTGCTTTCTCTGATGATTGCAAGTCTGTGCAAACAAAGGTTTCAGGACATCTTGCCTTCAAGAAACATGATAGTTTCCATTTTTGTGCTCTCAACAGAAGAACTAAGTAGTGAATGTTTACATTCACTGACCTATACATTTGTGATCTTAACAAATATAATAATTTGTCTCATTTGCAAGACTTTTGTGGGACACTGTTCCTTTCCCCTCCCCAAATTACAGAAGAGAAAACAATTCTCCTATGCTCCTCTCATCCCCACATGCCCCATAGTATTAAGGGCAGATCTGATTACTGGTTGAGAAAGGGATACGAGATTGTGTCAGCTATTTTATATCCCTTTTCTCTTTTAACTTACCCTTGACAACCCTGGCAGGTGGTGGAGACCCTACCTTGCTGTAGGAACCTCCTGAGGATTTAGTTCTCTTGCAAGGTCTCTTCGGTGTCTTCTATTGGCAAAGCCAACAATATTGGCTTTGGAAATAATTGGAAAAAATATTTAAAGGGCCCAGCTTCCTTTTTTTTGCAGAGCTGGTATTGAAAGATTAACTTGCAGCGGAGAGGTAATAAATTGATCATGGGCACACAAAACATCCCAGGACATACTCAATAAGAGAGAACACATGGTATCAAGAAACCTGAAGGGAATTTACTTTTAAAAGAAGAAAATGTCATATTAAGTGGTTTAGAAAAAGAGTTTGAATGGGACTTTAATTTAGAATCACAAAATTATAATTTTTTTAAATTAGAAAATTTGAAAGTCACTGCATTTTCCTGGCAACGAATCATACTTAGGTTATAATTAGAACTTCCTGCCCCTTAGTTACCTCATCTGAAAAAAAAAAAAAAAAAGGTTGTAATAATGGAGCTTCCTTGTCAATTCTTGTGAGAAACTTAATGGCATTTACACATAATGGATTTAAAACAGTAGTTGGTATATATTAAATGATCAATAAACATTAGCTATCATTTTTAATTTTTAGAATGCACAAAGTGGTTGAGTATTTATTTTGCTTTTCAAAATTGTATTATAATAAATGCATTCAATAATTTCATTGACTATATATTTATTGATCATCTGCATGCATTCCTCTATACATTTAAAGTAAATCAGTGACAAAAAAGGGGAAAATCCCTAGGGGGATACTATTCTGGTATAGACTGTACAAGCATTAATAATCCATGAGGTCTCTGTCTTTCTTCTCTCTTCCCTCTTTACCTCTGAACAGAGAGAAGGACAAAGCTCTAGAATGAAATCAGCAAATCACAGCCAGTAGGACACAACTGGCCCACCACTTATTTTTGTAAATGTAATTTTGTTGGAAAACGGCCATGCCTATCCATTTCTGTGTTGTCTAAGGCTGCCTTCATGCTACAATGGCAGAGCGAAGTAGTTGTGACAGGGACCAGGTAACATGCACGTTGAAAATACTTACTACCTGGTCCTTTACAAGAAAAGATTGCCAACCCCTGATCTAGAAGAAAGCAGAGCTACAGGGATGGAAAGAGCCTAAGTGGAGAACGTCCCTTTCACCCCATCGCACCTTCTCCCACCCCAACACACCCACATTAGACCATGTCTTGAGTGGGAAATACACTTGTATTTGTGTTAAGGCTCTGAGATTTTGGGGACATTTGTTACAATACTTAGCTGATCCTCACTAATTTAAATTGTCACATTTTCTAAAGGATTTATCGATTTTACCAATGGTGGTTCTTAATCTTTAATACTTGTATAATTTATCTTATAAATACTTGGTACAGAATTTATCTTTTTCACCTGATAACTGTTGACCTCAGTGAAATTCTAGTATGTCAATGGACATACATCCTATGCTTTGAGAACTTCTCCAGCATCGCTTTTACTGAGTCCATTGAATTCTATATTTTTGTATGAGTCCCAATTTCATTTTGCAAATAGTTTCTGTAGCATTTGTTTAATATTTGAACTGTTTGGCATGCACTGAACAATCAATAAGAACGTAGAGGTGCTGATAGGCATGAAGTCTGTGTTACAACAAGGACTCTCTTTAAATAGTTGGTTTATTCAAGATTATTTTTGCATTAATATCATTTTGTTTTCCTGTTCAACTTTGTAGCTGGGGAATAGATATCAAGTACTCAGATGAAGCTCCTTCTTAAATGGAGAGGAAACCTCTAACCTCTGCTTGGAGAGTCAAGAAATGATTGACAAAGGACAAGACACTTGAGATGGATGTTATGGGAAGAAAATGGGGTTAGACTTTGTAGGGTGGGTGCATGTAAGCAGATGTTAATGACACGCATCTGAGCACATACTTGTAGTAGAATTGACTGTGGAAGCACAAAGTGTCTACATAAGGCATGGCCACAGGTTGAGAAGGTGACAAAATAAAAGAAAGATTGCTAAGGCCTTGAGCACTCTTCAATGAGCTCTTTGCTTTTTCTTTAAGCAATAAGACCCTGGACTTAAAACTGTAGATCTGTCATGTCAGGTTTCATATCTCTGCTGTAACTTCCATCCTACCCCCTCAACAAACTCATTCATGGGCTGATGAATTCCAAACACTTATTTGAAAACTATCATAGGGATGCCATGGAGGGCTTCAAAATGGCAGAGCCACATGAGGAAATCTGAGTTTCAGCAGGATCTCGGTGGCTTTGCCTAAGGATGGACAGTAGGAAGGATAAATTGAAATGAGAAGAGCGTTTAGGAGGATTGCATCTTTGATCACTGCAACTAGATTCAGAACCAAGAATTATACAGGTACTTTGTGAATATACATGGGTTGAAAGGAATCCATGGCCATCTTAGGAGTGGGGGAAGCACTTGTTAACGTATCTGATGTGAAGAGTAACACAGGCCTGCATCACTGTTGGGTAACCAGAGATCATCAAGATGAAAGTTCAAGGTGTATCTTGTGTCTTGTTTGAGAAACCAGAGCATTTGGTTGAAAAGAGAGATGCCTGCCCCTCTTGGGACCATCCTGATGGGAGGATTAAACTCTGAGCTGACTCTTGGCCATAAAGAGTAGGCTACAAGCATAAACAATGAGTTTGCCAATTTAACCGAGTTCCAGGAATTAATGTCAAGCCTAAGGCTGAGCAAACCAGGAGCTCAGTATCCTCCATGCCTGTCTGTTCAAAAGCTGGTAATATAATGATTTTGTTATTGGAAAGATGTAGCTATTTCATACTCTTATGGCTAGAGACTCTAGTATCGAGACAGTAAAAGTATAAAAGAAATAAAACGAAAGCACTAATAATTGACATGTGTATTTGAGACCAGCCAGAGTATTTTTTATTGTTATTAGCTGCTATTTATTTAGCTCCCACTATGGACTTACTGTTTTGCTAACATTAACTTTAATTCTTACAGGTGCCCTGCTTGGTTTAGTTGGTTCAGTCCCCAGACATCCTCCAAGGTCCATTTCACAGGCTACTTCCTCCATGAAACCTCCTTTGAGTCCCTAGCAGTCACTACCCTCCAGTGTCTGCTTCTAAAGGCTTTCTCTTCACATTTATCACTTTGCTTAGAATTTTTGTTAATTTTGTACTGTTACTACTCCCCCTTTAGCCTTTTTATTGATGGTGGATCTGTGTTTGACTCATCCCTTACCTGCCCATGGATTCTTCAAGAAGTACCTATCACTCATCTACCATTTCAAGGAATTCAGTAGGTGCAGGCCTAGCGTTTTGGTGGAGCTCCTGTTATCATGGAGGAAGCAGCTAATTAGACATAATTTCAGGGTGCCCAGACTGGTCCCAGATATTGAGGCTGCGTGTTGAAGAACAAGAGGGTCAAAATGCAGACAAAGATTTGGAGATGTTATGACCAAGGTTATGTTTGCACTTAAACTGCAGATTGCAGTTTGGATGGTTGGAGGATAGGGCAGATGGCAGGAAACAATGGGGGATGAGTCTAGAAAGGTAGTTTTGAAAGTCACACATTCAGTCTCTGCTGGTGTGACACCTGTGACACAATAGGTGTCAAATGTCTGTTGACTGTCTTACTTTCCTTTACAACATGACATTTCTAATAAAGCCCTTTAATATCTTCCATGTAATAGTTCAACTCAAAATTTCATGGAGTGTGGAGATAGAATAAGCAAGTGAGGTTTTGAAAACCCGGGCTTGAGATTCAATTTCCTAGCCCTCTTTTGGCCTCTCCTGCTTTTGTTCTAACTGAGAAACCCTCCTTGAAGTCAGTAGAAAGTTTGGGTTCTTGGCACGACACAGGTTCAGGCCCTTAGACATTCTATTTTTAATAGACAGACATGGTTGAGTTTTTGTAAATGAAAAAAAAATCAATAAGGCTTTGATATGAAGACTTTGCTTTTCATTTTTTTTTCTTTTTATTTTGGGTACTTTTTTTTTCTGGTCAGGAGTGAAAGTCACTCTGTACCAAAGAAAAATGATGTCCACAGCTGAAATATGTTTTCACTGATGTTTTTTGATCAGCTCAATGCATACCAAGTGCTTTCAGGGACTTGGGATCCTGCTGGAGCTGGGGCAGGCATGTGGAAACTAAATTTGTGCATCTCTTGGCATTTTTGTGGACTCTGTCATCATTTTAAGGTGTCCATTGGAAGTCAAAGTTTTCATGGTTTATTAAATTTAGAAATAGAACTCACCAGATAAATGGAGGCTCTTATGTGAAGAGCAGGGACTCTTTTCCTCATCCTAGTCTTTTTCAATTATTACAAACATTTGGTGTCAAACCCCAATGGGTGATTCATCATGTTGCTTCTTGAAAACCTTTGATGGGTCTCCATTGTCTACAGGAAAAACCAAGATTCCTTAGACTTCTTTTCATGGTACACTACAATTTGGCATGAACCAAAACCTCTTGGCTAGAAATGGAAAGATCCAGGTTGATGGTACAGTGAGACTACTGATTGGTCATATTGCTTTCAATGGGTATTCACACCTTCTGGGGATCAGAGCCTCCACAAGGATATTTTATTGGGCAAGATGACATCTGACATGTCTTTGGATTCTTTGTTTTTGTTTGAACATTCTTTATCGCTGCTTGAAATCTTCAAACTTATCTCCCATCAGTATTTACCAGATGTCTACTATCTTCCAGGAAATTACAATGTATTATGCCTTTGGGTCTTTACATAATCATAAGAAATATTTGCATGTTTGATGTTGGAGGAAAGCAAACAGAGATCCAAGGTCACAGAGCTGGGACGCAGCAGAATTGTGACAGATAAGAGTGAGGGTTCAGATGATATTGGTGCCTTCTTTTGCTGTGCCAGTGTCCAATATTATGAACTTACTAAGTTGATACCACTTAAGCACACGAAGGCTGAATGTTCCCAGTGCCATAATGAGGGGAACATTGATTCTAGTCTTCATTTAAAAAGCCCAATAAATATTTTTGTTTTATTATTTTTTTAGAGACATTAAATATATAAGGACAGCCTGGTCTAGTAGAAGACATCTTTTATTAGCCCTGAGGACAGAGATTTTGTCTGAGTTTTGTATGCTCAATACATGTTGAATGAGTGAATGGAGTATTTTTAAACTAGGATTCAGAAGCCTTGGGCATTATTTTTATCTCCATAACTAATTTATTATAATATTTATCAACACTTTAGTGAAGTGGAATAACATTCTAGGATGCCAGTTTTCTCAGTAAAATAAGATGGTTAGACACCAGATGATTCTTTCTAATTCTCAGATTCTGTGAGACAATAGGGGAATACTATATTACGAAAAGTTACAAATATGGAATCTGAAAATCTGAGAGATAATACTTGATTATCTAGAATAACTCCTTTGTTGGAATAGGGAACCAGAGGAAACTATCAATCTGAACTTCCAAAGCAAAGATCATCCAACTTCTCCCCCTCAGAGAGTTTTTTTTTATTCTTTCAATTAGAGACTACTCTTACATTTTCAAATTCTCCTTCCACTGGCTTCTTCCCCTCAGCCTATTAATATAAGTCTTTGCACCTTTAAAATAGATTATTTGTATGAGCCCATGCTTCCTCGAGCTACCTCTCTTTCCATTGTCTATCTAAATAAGCCATTCCTTTCTTTTGTCACCTTTTGTTCACTGTGAACCTTGGGGTACATGGATGGGAGGCCTCACTGCTCCACTGACATTGCATTTCTCAATGTCTCAAGCTTTCTTTCTTGGTAATCCCAGTGTATTCTTTCTGGACTTCTTGGCAGTCAGCAGTGTTGCCTGCTTCTTGAAATGCTCTGTCCCCTAGGCTCCGTTGTCTGCCCTCATGATCTCCTGGTATACCTTACTCTACTTTCTCACATCTTCTCTGTAGGCTCTACTTTCTCTGCCCATTTAAATACTAATATTCTGCAGTTTTCTATCTTCAGTCTTCTCCTTTATACATGCTATCTCTGGGTGATTTCATGTTTCCCCAAAGCTTCAGTTGATGACACTGTCTGAATCTCTGAATTTCAGACTTCTATATATAACAGTTTCCTAAATATGAGTATCTTACACATCACATGACAGACACTGCCATCATTCCACGGCCTTTACATTTCTTCTTTCCCTTTTCCCTATCTTGGTGAATGGAACTTCATTCACCAAAATTGAGGCAAAATTGAAGCATCATCTTGGATGATAATGGTAATAGTTAACATTGTTTGTTCCCAGCACTAGGTTAAATCTTTACATGAAGATTCTATTTAAAAGTTACAACACTCTCATCATGAGATTCCTATTACTTCTAGTTGACGTAAAATGCTCTTTTGTTCATTCACTGCTACATTTTCCCTGTGTTTCACTCTTTGGCATTTATGTGTCTGCCCAAAAAATGAAGGGATTTAGCTAAATTACTTCTACTGTCACTTTTTGATCTCATTTTCTAAATTATATTTTTTTAAAGATTTAATTTATGTATTTATTCAAGAGAGAGAGTGTGTGTGAAAGAGCATGAATGGAGAGGAGGGGCAGAAGGAGAGGGGTAAGCAGACTCTCCACTGAACAGGGAAGCCTGATATGGGGCTTGATACCCACTCAGGCCCTGAGATCATGACCTGAGCTGAAGGCAGAAGTTCAACTGACTGAACAACTCAGGTGCTCCTTATTTCTGACTTCTAAGTTTGAACTAGAGGGCCTAACTCTCTGATTTTGGAGTAGTCTGATGTTTTCTGCTTTCCATAAATGTTTGTTACACAAATAACCACTTTCTTATTTTGAGATTTCTTATCCATTTATGGTTGACTTTAACTCAGCCTACCCACATTGGAAAACAATTAATCATTAACTAGTAAATTTAAACATGCATGTTCTCTGCAGTCTTGTAATTGCACTTCTAGATACACACTGAAGAGAAACTAGTAGATGTGTATCAGGGGACATATATAAGAACGCAAAAGCAGCCCTTTCATACACAATTAGGAACCATTCTAATGCACACTAAGGGAGATAGATGAAGATAGGGTATAGTTATGCAACAGAATATTATATAGCAGTGAAAACAAGTGTTTGTCTCAAAAAACAGAGATAAATCTTATAAATAATTTTTAGTTAAAAAGCAAGACATGGAAGACTACTTGTATTATCATAGCCTTTTTGTTAAGACATAAGCAAAGCTAAGTAATATATAGTTCAGACATATGTGATGTGTGCCTAGTGTGAGTTCATGATGAAACTTTTTTTTGAACCAAGTTTGTAAAACAAAATATTTAAAGTAATTTTTATCTCTGGATTTGGCTCCGTGGTGAAGGCAAGCAAATGGAAGGAGAAGAATCCTCGATTCAGTAAATAGTAATGTTCTTATTTATGGGCTGGGTGCTGGATGTATAGATACTCTTTATCTGATAAAATCATAATATATAAAGTAAAATAAAATATAGATTATGGGTGATAGTGTTTTTTTTTAAGACTTCATTTATTTATTCATGGCAGACAGAGAGAGAGAGAGAGAGAGAGAGAGAGAGAGGCAGAGACAGAGGCAGAGGCAGAGGGAGAAGCAGGCTCCATGCAGGGAGCCTGACATGTGGACTCGATCCGGGTCTCCAGGATCAGGCCCCAGGCTGAAGGCAGCGCTAAACCGCTGGGCCACTGGGGCTGCCCCGGTGATAATGTTTCTTGAGCCAAGAATTATAAATTACAATTAATCTACTTTTGTGTGGTTTATGTCCATAAAATAAACAACACAAAAATAAAATTCCTGTAACCCACGTGACAGTATATTTAATTTCCCCCTTATTCACATCAGGATGGTGCTAGGATTTGGAAGGAGATGTAAAGAATTAAAATGATATGTAGAATATTTCACAAGTAAAATACAAATATCTTTCTGTCCATCCATCCATCCATCCATCATCCAACAAACCTCTCTGGATTTAGCTCTTAGGTAACTGATGGATTTAAAACTTGTTTATAAACTTTTGGAAGTCAAGGACCACACTTTCATCTTTGCACTCTGCACAGTGTCTTGCCTTGTTACAGCTACCAAAATGTTAGATAAAAATAACACAAACTTACCAAGTATGAAACTTTAACTATTTTCTCTCTAAACAGTATATTATTCATGGCTCACATCCCACAGATGAAGAAACTGAGATCTGGACAAGGTAATAAGCCTACCTGCATTCACATAATGAAGTAAGGGCAGATCTTGGAAATAGCACATGTTTAGCCAGCCCAGCAGTTCTCGAACCTGGTTTGCACATCACAATCACAGGGGACCTCTGAGAACACACATGCCTGGGCCCCACCACCAGACAGTATGATTTAATTGGTCCAGAGAGGGGCTTAGAGATGAGTGTATTTAATGAGCTTCCCAGATGATTTGAATGTGTGTAACTACTGACTCTCCAGCCCATGTTTTCTCTGTTAGGTCTCCTGTGGATTGGATTATCCACTGATGTAACAGCCAAAGTAGGGTTGTTTCAGGCTTCGATATGGTCCCTTGAGTGGAATCTGCCTAGCTTCCCAAGACATGGCAGTAACCAGAAGAGGTTAAATAGTTACTGAAAGTGCAGAGGAAGACAATGGATTTAACAGATCCAGAAGAGAAGCTGTAGTCTTTCTTGCACATCATGGCGTTTTGAAGAATGTAGCTCACTCCTGACCTTTATTCTGTGCTCTGGATAATTTAAAAACAGAGATTCTTCATAAATCTTCCATGCTTCATTCAAGGGAACTTCCTGTGATGAGAAATTCTAAAAAGTATGGTGCTTGAAGAGTAGACCAAGTTATTTCTTCCTTTTGCCCCTCCTTCCTCCCTCCTTCCTGCCTGTTTCCTTCCTTCCTGCCTTCTCTCCTATCTTCCTTCCTCTGCCCCTCCCTACTCTTCTCCCTCCCTCCTTTCCTGACTTCCTGCCTGTCTACTGTCCTTTCAGTTCATCATCAATGAGCCATTGATTGAGCATCTACTGCGTGCTGGGGTGTTGCTCAGATAAAAAAGGCAGTGACTGAGGAAAGAAGTGAGTACAGAGATCTAACGACACATGGTCCTTACCTCAAGATGCTCACAAACCTGAGTAAATTGAGAACTCTTTGGTGGGAATGTCTTGCCAGAGGACACAGCGATGGTCAAGCAGCTTGGGCATGATTCTAAAGCAAGTCACATTTTATGTATTCACGCAATCATGTATTTTTGTAAAATTTACAAATTAATATCTTTCCATATTATTTTTAAAAGGAGTCTCCCAAATTGTGTAAGCTTTTGGATTTGCAAAGTGTGCACTGTTAGATAGTCCGTTCCCATACTATCTGTTTTCCACCATTTTTTTCCTTCAGCACTTATGAATACATATTTCCTGCCTGGACTGTGCTAGATTCTTTTCTTTTGATTTCATAAAAGCCTTTACTTCACACATGACGGAATGCTTTGAGAACAACAATTATGTATTCATAGTCTCCCATAATTTTGTTTTACAAAATATGTCCTCAAATCTCTAGGGAGATTACTACAGGGTTAAAATTTGTCTTGAGATCAAAGATCAAATGAAGGAAAAAACCCTGTAATACTCTGTGGCAGCTCATTGATCTTTCCCATCTGCCATGCTGATCTAGATTCTTTGACGTAAGTACTAAAACTGCATGGGCTAGCACACAGGGGAAGCGGCATGGAGCTCGTGGGGCCAGAGAAGACAGCCTGGGGGCATTTTTCTTAGTGGATTCCCATCTTCAGTATCACCACACCCATTAGTATTTTAAGTGCTCCAAGAAATGAAGAAACCTGGACAATTTTTATTAAAACCTAAACTTCTGGGCTTATTTAATCCAGATACAGGAAACATATTTTTCTCCTGGTCTAAAACCTGGAGCTAGTGTTTGAGGAGCCCTGAGTGAGGAATGTATCTGGATGGGCTCAGCAGTCCACCCTGGTGTTGGATAAAATAGTAGTGTATCCGTTAATTATGCAGTGATCATTATTGATCCCCTCTTACTGGGCAGACCCTGAACTAGATGCTGGGATTCAATGGTGAGCAGAAACAAATATGGTTCCAGTTTTCCAGGAGCTCATAGAAAAAAATAGACATGTCAAATAGATGCATAGTTATCAATGTGATAAATGACATAAAATAAAAGCAGAGAACTAGGGAATCCCTTATAAAGACAGATAAAGAATTACAGAGAATTATAAATAATTTGGTCTTGCAAGTTTAGGAGAACATCCTTGAGAGAATGACAAAAGATTTGAGATCTGAAGAATGAATAGGAAACTAGGAGATTAGCTTGAGGAGCAGCAAAGAGAAGCCCGGGCAGTAGGAATAGCAATCATAGAGTTCCCTCATGGTGGAGAAAGCAAGTCACAATTAAGGACCTAATGAAGCAGGTTGAGAACCATCCTCATTCTACCCTTTGTTTAGTTCTAGAGTCTTCTGGGTCTCTTATTGTTCCAGCACCATAAGGATTATGTGTTGACTCTGAATCAACTCTATGGAGTGCTGGATAATATCCTCATGTTATTGACCTGAAGACATTTTAGAACTTTAGGGATATGTTGTTTCCATGCCAATGGCACTGGGTTCACAAGGCAAGTGTCATATGTTCCTTTGGGAGGCCTAGGAGCATGCTCTGCTCTTTACACCTTATTCAAGGAAGAGCTCTCTCTTAGTTTATTACCTGTATTTCATTGAAAGGGTGTAAAGAGTGTCTTTTCTTTCTTTTTTTACTATTTAAAAAATATATATATGATATTACATTAAAAAAAAGATGATAGTAGGAAGTTCCATACAGAAGGAATGTCATATGACAATGTAGCTAGTGCCACCCCTGATGTATGGAAGGTATGCGTGAAATATTTGTAGAATATTCACCTGTAGGGCGTTTGAGTTTGAGGTGTCAGTGATGCATCCTTCTTTATCCCCAGTAGATGTTAATGCTGTAGTTACTATGTGCACCTCAATTTGATTTGGCATTTCCATATGTCACTCTTTTGTAGATGGTCCCCTTCCTCAGCTCCACACTCTGTGCCTCATGGCAAGAGAAACCATCCTGTGCCTAGACTAAGTTTGAGGAATATTGGTTCAGACTAACACCTTAGATGACCAAGGCTTTGCTCATCAGGAAGGGAGATCTCCTCTGAACAGGTGCTTGGAAGGGAAACTATTGTCTAAATCAGGGCAGGGGCTTGTCTTTGTTTGGCTCCCCTAGAAACTGACCCTGAGACCAGATTTGAGTGCCAGCGATTTACTCTGAAGATGATTCCAGGAGACACTAGCAGAGGAGGTTGCAGGAGGATAAAGGGGGGAACAAATCCAGCAAACTGTCAAGAATCAAGAAAGTTACCACTATGGCAACAGAGCTCACGGTTTCTGAGGAAGTTAGAAGGCAGGATGGAACATGCGCTTTTGAGTTCTCCTGCCTGGGATGCAAGGTGTTGGGGTGCTTAGCCCCCCTTTCCACTTCTTTCTTTGATGGGAGCCACTTTTGGGGTCTTCTAGCTTTCCCGCATGCAGGCAGAGCCGGAGAAGTTCAGAAGGAGCCTCCCCTGGGGAAAGGTGGGTCCTGAGCAGACATGAGGGCTCACCTATAGTGTCTGCCACAGAGTCGCTTCCACATGAGCCTGGACTTGCCAGTGGTCCTGGGAAAACAAACAAAAAAGGATCCTTAGAAGTGACAGAAATGAATGGCAAATTGGCTGTGCATCTTGAGCAGAAGTCCTTTTATGGGAAGAGGGAGGCTCTCAGCTAATGAAGCCATGACAATCAAATGAAAGGCAAGTCTCCACATTTAATGCCCACGGTGCCAGGGTAGCATGCCAGTATGTCAGCTCCTTTTTATTTCCCAGGTGATGCTACATCATTGTTTTTTTCATGGTAATAAGTATCGGGGAGCTGTCAGGGTTATTGTTTCTTTCTTTTTTTAAAAAAGATTTTATTTATTCATGAGACACAGAGAGAGAGAGAGAGAGAGAAAGAGAGAGAGAGAGAGAGAGAAAGAGAGAGAGGCAGAGACAGGCAGAGGGAGGAGCAGGCTCCATGCAGGAAGCCTGATGTGGGACTTGATCCCAGGTCTCCAGGATCACGCCCTGGGCTGAAGGTGGCGCTAAACCGCTGAGCCACCCGGGCTGCCCAGGGATATTGTTGCTTATTCCTCCTTTTTCTTTTTAATCACACCAACATTTTTGACTTACTCTTGCCACTCAGCCGAATCTCTCTGGGCTGGAGATGGGAAAGTCTGTGGGAAAGGGCACCTGGGGGGCAAGTGCTGGGCAGGAAAATTTACAGTTTAATCAGATAGGGGAATGCACTATTTTTTTTTTCAAATGGAAAACATTGAATAAATTAAAAGTACCATAGCCATAGTTGAACTAAAGATAGAGTTAAGTTTTCTAAATGCTGGATTTTTTTTTTTGTTTGTTTGCTTTTTTGTTTTGGGTTTTTTATTTTGTTTTGTTTTTGGAACAGAGGTGATTTGTTGTGTTGGGGCTGGCTGCAAATAGAGTTTGGCAATTCTGGCTATTATCATACTGACCTTAACCTGGACAGATATACTTGGGTCTTTGTTCTAAGAATCTTACAGGCTGGCTGCCTGAGGTCTCTTAGAACATTGCGTGAGAAAAAACAGAAGTGGGCCATAACTGTTAACTCGTCAACATTATTTTTCACTTCATAATATTAATAATGTCTAATGTCACTTTTCTGACAATTCTTCACTGCCACTAATAAAATAAGGTTATTTCTGGACAGGAGAGATCAGGGAACAGAGGGTAGATCCATCCATTTTCCATTTAACTAACACTGCTAAGGTGCTTCTCTCTGCCAAGATCTGAGTAGAAAACAAAGTGGATACAGAGTAATAGACAACACGGGCCCTGCCTCTGGAAATTTACAGCCCAGTGGGGAAGATGATAAATAATGGGAGTACTTATGAGAAAGCCAGTAGCTGTTGCCTAGACCCTTCTACAGAATGTGATGGGTGGAATTGCTGCAGATGGGACTCACGGCACCAGCAGTAGAAAGGGGCAATGAAGAGCTCATTTTTATAGGATTTGCTCATGGCCTCTGTGGCCTGGGTAATTATGGTTTCTTCTTGGGCGGCTGAAAGAAGGCAAAAATTGGGGGTTTGGTTGAAAGATGATGAGTTTTCTGTTATGTGTTTGGGGTACTCATTTGGGGTGCTCCTGGAGAGAGAGAGAGAGAGAGAGAGAGATGGACTGGAGAAATGAGCCTGGTGTCAGCAGCATGGGTTTCTATCATGGCTACTGAGTGGAAAGTGATCCTTTTCATGAAATTGGGAGATACAAGAATAGGGAAAATGAAATGGAGTAAAAAGGAAAACAGAGCAAGAAAATCATTGGCTCTAATTAGCAACATTTTTTTTCGCTAAGGTGGGGGTGGGGAAGGTACTACCATTCCATATGCTGTTCCATTTTTCTCCTACAACACACTAATGGTGAACAGTGCTATTCTCATTTTAGAGATAGGGAAACAGAGACTTGCAGTGGTAGATTGGGTGGCCATTGTAATACTTCTGTTGGGAAGATAGGACTCATGTATGACTTTCTTTTTCCTTCCAGCACTCAGAACATTGAGAGATAAGAAATGGGAGACAGGGGTGCCTGGGTGGCTCAAGCAGTTGAAAATCTGCCATTGGCTCAGGTCATGATCCTGAGATCCTGGATCAGGCCCCACATTGGGTTTCCAGTTCAGTGGGTGGCCTCCTTCTCTTCTCTTTGCCCCTCTCCCTTGCTTATGTTCTCACTTTCTCTCATGCTGTCTCTCAAATAAGTAAATAAAATCTTAAAAAAAAAAAAAAAAGGAGATGGAAGACAGGAGAATAGCATTCAAAATGACAGCTTTATTATATACATAAAACTGATTGGAAACTGTAGTTTAGATGTGTGGCCACTGTGGATGTCCTAAGACTTCACTCTAGAGTTGAATTTAGCAGCTCTCTCATGGCCAATCATCATGGGAAGAGGGCATATGCCACTCAGCATACATGATAGAGGAGCCAGGTGGCCTGAGGCCAGAGGGGCTAATCCTTGTATACCACTGGTCCTTCTTCCAATCTTACCCATTGGATAAATCATTCCCCTTCTCTAGAAAGGTGAGTGATGGGCAGAGAAAAAGTGGAATTTTTTTCTGTAGTGATTTTCCCTCTTAGAGAGTAGAGTGGGAATTTCTTCTCATCTTAGGAAATATAATTATTGGAAAAACTATTAACCTCTTGATGACATCTAGTCAATGGGGTTTGAACTTAGGTCAGTCTGACTCGTGGGTCCATTTTTAGCACTCTGGTGTAAAGAGTACCAGTTAAGAGTACCAGTTAGAAGAGCAAAGTACCAGTTAATGGTATTGTACCATTTTGGGACAATAATATTAGATATTTCCAGATGCACAATTATTTCTCTTGCCTAACATTTCATTTGATGATCTCTTCTAGGAAGAACCATCCTTTTGGAAACCATCCCCTCTTTGTCCCATCCCTGTTCCTTTTCATGGGCACTTTTTTGTCTTCAGCCAGCTCTGACTGCATCCTAGGACAAAGACAGTGGCATCTTTCTCTTTTTTCTCTTTCAGTAGTGTTTAAAGTTGGGGTTCTTTTACTCTGTTACCAAGAGCAAGGCTGGCAGGCCTTACTGTGACTCTATGGGATAGCAGTCATGTTCCTTGCATGAAAATACTGGAACTTTTCTATCTTCCACCCATAGCACTGTTGAGATGTCATGTATGGTGGGAAGTCAGGCCTGTGTATGTTTTGTGCCCTGATTTACTGGCTGGGGCATTCCTGCTTCTCTTTCCCTGAGTTCATCCAGTCCTAACTCAACACCTGTTGGTTTAACCACAACAACCCAACCCACCTCTTTCCAACTTTCTTTAACCAACTGAATTGATGTAACACACAGAGGATGTCCTATGTCAGTCACAGGAGAGAATTATGTAAATAATTTTTTTTTAAAGATTTTATTTATTTATTCATGAGAGACATAGGCAGAGGGAGAATCAGGCTCCCTGCAGGGAGCCTGATGTGGCACTTGATCCCAGGACTCTGGGACCATGACCTTAGCCAAAGGCAGATGTTCAACAACTGAGCCACTGAGGTGTTCCAAACTATGTAAATAAGTTAATCAGACATTATTGTGCACCTATGACATGCTAGATAAGTAAAATACTGGAACAAATGAAGGATATTATGGAGGCACCAAGGAAGTATGTTTGACCCAAACTGGAAATTTTCCAGAGGAATTGATACTTGGGCTTTGTTTTAAAAGGTGATTCACAGTTATATAGGCATAGAGGGAAGAAAAACACATTCTGTACAGAAGGAAGAACACAGACAGAGTTTCAGAGGCAATAAACAGTGTAGGGCATTCTAAAACCTTTGAGAAGTTCAACAGGAAGTAGGCAGGTCAACGGTTGGGATTGGTAGGTAGGCGCTGAGGCGGGGAGGTTGGGGATGTGGGGTGTGGGTCATCCTCATGTCATTGGAGGCACACTGTGCCATGCTCAGGAGTCTGGGGTTCACCTTGGAGGAGAAGACTTCTGACACTGACACCTTGTCTTGCGCAGATGGCATTCCTGCAATCACATAAATCCTGGCTGAAGGCTTAGAGTTTTAATCACATTAAATTCTGGCTGAGGATTATAGTGCTCACTTGCATCGATCTCTTCTGCCTCTCACCCACTCCTGCCACCTTTTGGTGGCTTTCTAATTCGTACCTTTCTGAATTGGTGCTTTTTTCCAGATTTCTAAGCAGATAATACAACCTAATCCTTTCTAGAAGCAAAGAGCCACTCTGGATCACTGATATTTGATATGTGATGATAATAGCACATGGCTATACGTTTTATTAGTCTTCTTTTTTTTTTTCGTTTTATTAGTCTTCTTATGTATCCATGATATACAGAATAAATATCTATATTTCAATCCAGATGGAACTCCCCCTCTGCCTATTTTTGCTGTACTCAACCCTTCTTATGTAGAGAAGAAATCTGACAGCGATCTCCCACTTGCAATGAAGAAATAAGTACAAAACAAAACAAATGCAAGCACTTAGCGGATGTCTGACATCATCTACTGCCCCTTCCTTTCAATTTGCAGAGAAGGAACACCAGCTGCAGACAAGGAAGAGCTCGGGCTGAGAAACAGGTCTCCTGTTGCTTGAACTTGGGCTGCTTCACAGTCCCACAGGATGGGTCTATGGAATCCCTGGGAAAATCATACCCTACCGATATTAGGAGAGAGTCTGTGCACAGTTAGATGCATGGGACCATTGAGACTTCCTGCAACCCAGGTCGTTCTACCCTGAATAATGTCTAATTATAGATTTCCATGGTTACTTTCAGAGATAATAACGAGTCCCCTAGCCCCCTAAAACATCACAAGGACTTTAGGAAGCACGTCGAAGAGAGAGCAAAACAAAACCACACAATTACCATGTTCAAGCAAATAATCAGAAACGAAATTGGCTACTGAGGCATATTATCTCTCACTAATTATCATTTTAAATGATGAAAAACTCAAAATGAATGGTACTTTCTCCACCCCTGTGCTGCACAGAAAGCTCCTTTTCCCAACTCCAGGAACTAAGGGCCTAATTATTTGCACTTAATAATTCAGCCGCATCTCCTTGGCACAAATTCCATTTGTTGCTGTAAATGGGGGCCACACTTCTCACAGAAAGTGCAGTTGTTAAAAATAAAACCCTCACTCTCCCTGCCTCCCCTTCCCACTCCCTAGCATAAAGAATGACTATAATTAAGAACAGCCCAATTAGCAGCCTAAGCTCAGATTTCTTCAACCCCCCAAACCCTGCAAGAGTACCTACTCTTTGCCTCGAGTGGGATGTCATTCCCAGAGGACTCAAATTCACACAAGCACTTCAAATCACTCTGGGCTCGATAAAACTTTATCTGCTGTATCCCCTGTCATGTATTTCCAAAGAGGGTTTAAATAAGTACTAGAATAGTAAGTACTAAGTACTTATTCAAATAAGGTAGCTTTCTCAAAGGATTCTGAGCTGTTACTTAGATAGAAGTGATGAACGGCATTTTTAACCTACTCAATGCAGTTTGTGCCTCACTTTACTGAATGAGCACAGGGTTAGCACCTGTCATGGGGTGCGCACGGCACCAGGATCTGGCTTTATGGAGGTGATTCCGCAATCGTGTCCAAGGAGCTCAAGGTCAAGCAGAGGGAGATGGATTCATACCCACCCGGGGAGCTGTGAAGTAACCCGCAGCAGGGCTACGGAACTTCTGTGGTGGGGGAGACAAGGGTAACATTCATGAACATGAGTGTACTTCCCAGGTCCACGTCTAGAAACTTGGGTCTGGTTTTAACAGAGAAAAGACCAAATTCCTTCGTTGGGTACTTGCAGGGAAAATGGAACCATGAGGCTCAACTCCTTACAAAGGATTCTCAAGGCATTTCTCACTCTGTCCCAAAACTTTTCAGCTCCATTTTCTGTGTAAGCCAACACTGGCACTCTGACTTGGCCATGCCAGACACTCCATGTGTCCTACTGCAGTCTACCTTGATGCCTTTGCTCTGTTGCTTCCCCTGACACCCCCTTCCTGCTACTCTGTGTCTCTGGAATTCTGAACCATCTTTTTGAGGTCTGCATGAGCAACATGCTGGCATGGAAAGAATATGGATTTTAGAGAAAAGCTGTCTTCAGTATTGGCTCTGCCAGTGACTGGCTCTGGGCAGGTTGTTTATTCCCTATGTGCTCAGTTTTCTCATGTGTGAAGACAGGGATAAAGGTCCTTGCCTCAAAGAACTGTTGCAAAGATTAACTGAGCAAATGGAAAAGACTCACAAGAGAAGGAATGTGGTGGGTACTCCATAGTTGCTATTTTCTGCTCTGCCTTTGTGTAATCAAACTGCAGCAAATTACATTAGGAGACATACAAGGATTTGCTTTTGTCTTTAAGAAAGAAGGACATCCTGCCATTTGCAACAACATGGATGAACTTGAGGGCATTATGCTAAGTGAAGTAAGCAGATACAGAAAGGCAAATACTACGTGATGTTTCTTATATGTGGAATCTGGAAAAAAAAACCCAAACTTACAAAAACAGATAGTAAAATGGTAGTTACCAGGGGCCAGGGCTGGGGGGTATAGGAAAGATACTGGTTAAGGGTACAAACTGGCGATTAGTGGTTAGTAAGCCCTAGAGATCTAGTTCAGGGTATAATGAGTATAGACCGTAATTTGTATTATATTCATCTACTGGCTAAGAGGCTAGATCTTAATTATTCCAACCACAAAAAAAGAAATGACAATAATGTGTTATGATAGAAGTGCTATTGCTATGCTGGCCATCACATTGCAATATACAACTGAATCGAATCAATATGTTGTACATTTTAAGTTTATACAAGGTTATATGTCAAATCAATTTCAATAAAAATAAAACAAACAGAAGACAACCAACAATAACAAAAAGAAATATATAAGGAGCTCAAGTTCTCCCAAGAAGAGATAAACCATCTCCTGTGGTCCAAGCTCCAAGCCAGCAGCTATCTAAAGACAGGAATTGGAGACCTGGGACATCCAGGAAGGTGCTGATTGCCCGGGTCTGGAGATAAGATCCGTCACACATGCAACAAAGCAGACCAACATTGTGTTGTAGTGTCTGATTGTGAGCAACCTGTGGCCAAGAGGTATGACTCATCTTTGAATGTCCAGTGACTGGCATGATGCCTTTCATTGAACAAATGTACATATGACTGAACGGAATGGGTTAATGAATACACCCTTCATCCACTGGTCCAAAGTATGTGCTTAATACACTGTTAATGATGATCAGAATTAATGAATGAGTGATTTGTATCACATGTGATGGAAATTTATGATTTGCAGGACATGTGCAGGAAATTCGGGATCAGATAAGATTGGGTTTTATCTAAAATCTGCTACCCTTTACTCTCTGTGTGACCTTTACCAAGCCAAATACTAACTACCCCAAGGCTTGGAATAGTAGAGGTCATTAGAGGACAGCTCTCTCTCTCTCTCTCTCTCTCTCTATATATATATATATATATATATATATATATATATATGAGACCAGGATGGTCTTCAGGTTTCCCATGGTCCTCTCCATTCCCGATTGTCTTCCTCTCTACCTGTGAACTAGATGGCGAAGTAAATTCACACAGGGCCTTCATAGAGGAGGCCATGCTTGAGTTGACTTTTAGAGGATAAGGAGGAGTTAGCCAGAAGTTAGTGACTAACTAACTCCTTCCAGGAGGAGGGAACCATCGTTCAGAGGTCATGGTTCATTCAGGAGGTAGGAACAAACTTACTGATGGAGTGAAGATGGTCAAGGGGTGGTTGGAAGGTTGGTTGAAGGTACAAGGACAATTGGTGATGATGACTGTGAGTGCAACCTGAGCATAGGTGGTCTTACATGGCTCTCCAGGATTCAGGTCAGGTAAAAATCAAGTTAGTTAATGAGGCTCTTTTGTCTTCCAGGCAATGTGCTGGGCCCAGAACAAGGATGGATGAGGAAGATGTGACTTCTGTGCTTGGAGTACACAGTGCCACTGGGGACAGGCAGACAAAGAAGAGGAAGTGTCAGTGTAATGCGGTGACTGCTGTCAAGGAGGCAAGTACAGGCAGCTGGAAAATACAGTAAAATCCTCACCACCGTCTTGGATGTAGCTACAGTGCTAATCACCACTTTAGAGACGGAGAAACCAAGCTTTGCTCGACTCCCAACCTTGAGCTCGTCTATTGCACGAGAGACGGCAGACAAAATGCCAACCACCGTGGCTGTGTTCCAAGCTGTGCTTTGGGTGTGGAATCTCCCTTCTGGGCTTTGAGGCCACTGAGATGCAAACTCACCCCCGCCCCCCAGTCGTTCTAGCTGTCAGGGAGAGAGGAAGGAGAGGATGTCCCGAGTGGGTTGGGTCTCTGTATGTCCTGCAGTGCCCACGCCTGGGTACCTTTTTACCTCCTGTCTCCCTCTGACCCTTGACATGCCGCCAGGCAGTTGCTTAGCAACCTCGCCAGCAAGACTGTGTATCCTGGCATAAATTGCTATTATGCACGGGGAGAGATTTCTCCCTCCTCTCTCTCCTGCGTTTTAAGCAAAGAGACATCCTAAAATAGGGCATATTTTTTTCTGTTTCTTTTCTTCTTCCTCTTTTTTTTTTTTTTGACAGACAACTTCTGTGTAAATGTTGAAATCTGTGTTGTCTGTCAGGAGCAGTCAATCTGAAAACTTTGCTGAAGAGAATGTATATTTAGTAACGGGTGACAAAGAGAGGAAGACATTGAGATGTCAATTATTCTGGTGAGTTAATGCAAAAGCTGGGTATTTAAATCAAGTGGTTTAAGGATATGAGAAGAAAAAGGAGAGGCTCAGTGCAGATCTCTGTATTTTAAACAGTGCAGGGCTCTATTTTGTTTAACTCCATCTGCCACTAGGGATGCCTACTATGTCAGCCTAACCCTGTATCTGCAAGAGCTGCTTGGTGGCTATACTAGCTCCGCATTCTTGTAGGAAAAGGTGCTGGATTTATAAGTAAAGAGGACAGATTTGAGCCCTGACTCTGGATTTTCATATTAGGATGCTGGTATGACCTTGCTCTTTATTAAAATAGCAAAGATTTCTGAATGAGTTGGTATATATCTTGCCTCCCTTACCCTCCCCACAACTCCCTTTCAGACTCTTCCCACGACCTTCAGGACCTCCACAATCTCCCTTCTGCCCTCTCCCCCTGTTCTACACAGCCTGGGGCCTCCAGAACCTTGTTCGGATGCTCTTTTGCATAGTCAGTCCCAGAGCTGTTCTGCTTATGAAATCTGTCCAGCCACCCCCTATAGCACCACAGTAATAGTTCTTAACTGGGGGTTATTTTGTTCCTAGGGGACATTTGGCAATGCTTGTGATACTTTTGGTCCTCACAACTGGGGGGAGAGGGGTACTATTGGCTTCCAAGAATACTTCTAAGCATCCTGCAAAGCACAGGGCACCTCCCACAAAGAAGAATGGTCTGGACCCAATCGTCAGCAGTTCTGAGGTTGAGATGACCACTTGACAGCGGTCACCTGAGTCACCCTTGTGTTTTCCAGCCTTACAGAGCACCTCACATGCCCAGCTATTCAGCAAATCATTCTTTCATACGCAAATTGTTGAAAAAGATGAATGCACCTCATTATTGAGCCAGTATTTTCCTTTCTAGCTTCAAAATTCTAAGACTGAACACTGTTCCAACAGCTTGGTTGGCATATCATTCCATGCCAGATTTATTTTGGATATCAGTGAGGATTCAAAAGTATTGGTGACGTGAGTAAATTTATTACTGAGCAAGAAACTTTGGAGGTTTAGTGTCTTAACTAATCTTTTGGGCATAATTGTGCAGCTGGTCTAGTTTGTGGCTGCCTATAGGATTTTTTCTGTAGCCCTTGGATAGGTGTTCTAGTTCCCACCATCTTCCCCGTTTCAATCTATCTTGAATGATGTCCAGACATTTGGCTCTTTATCTCCTGCCTTTAGGATAAAACAAGCCTAGGAGAGCTGGTATTTCCAAACTCCTATGTAATGAGTTGAACAGTGGCCCCCCAAAAGGTATGTCCAAATCCTAAGCCCCCAGTATCTGTGGCTGTGACCTTATTTGGAAAAAAAAAAAAGGCCTTTGCATATGTAGTTAAGTTAGAGAGATCTTGAGATGAGATCATCTTGGATTTAGGGAAGGCCCTAAATCCAATGACTTTTGTCCTTATAGAAAGGCAGAAAGAAAGGCAGAAAGTTATTTGATACACAGAGACACAACGGATAGAAGGCAATAGGAAGATAGAGACAGAGATCAGAGTATTTGCAAATCAAGGAACACCTAAGGGATTCTAGGAGTCCCCAGAAACGAGGAAAGAGATATGACACAGATTCTCCATGTGATGATTATTTTTACATGTCAACTTTGCTGACTCTGGGGTTCCCACTTATCTGATTAAACATTATTTATGGGTTTGTTAGGGGAGTGTTTCTGAAAGAGGTTAACATTTGAACCAAAGGGCTCAGTAAGGCAGATTGCCCTCCCTAGCATGAATAGGCATCTTCCAGTTGGGGATCTTGGGTAGAATAAAAGAAAGAGAGTTGGAGAATTCAATTGAATGCTGAGCTGGGGCATTGGTTTTCTTCTGCTTGTTGACTGAGACTTCACTCTTTGGACTCCAGTTGAACTACAGCCCCAGTTACCTGGATCTCTAGCTTGTGGGTGTGAGATTGTGGGAAGTATCAGCCTCCATGAGCATGTGAGCCAATTCCTATATCTTGTTTCTCTGGAGAACCATGAGTAGTAACTCACTCAGAGCCTTTAGGAAGAAACTAACTCTACCGAAGGCTTGCTTCCATACTTCTGATTTCCAGAATTATGAGAGAATCACTTTCTCTTGTTTCAAGCTACTTAGTTTGGTAATTTGTTACAGCAGCCTCAGGAAACTAATACATCTGCATATCTTCTCCTCTTCCTGTGTCCCATCTCCCTGGATGGCATTCCTGACCTGCCTGTGTTCAAGTTGCAATCCTGTCCTGATTCCTCCACTCCCACTGGACCTGTGGCATCCAGCAAACTAATAAGTTCTGCAAAGTCTGTTCCCTCAGTAGCTTTTCACTCTTCCCCACTGACTGAACTCCACATCACCAGTGCCCAGTCTGAGGTTTCAATAATGTCCATCTAGTTCACTGTAGCAGCCTCTTATGTGTCTGGCCAGTCCACCGTCCTCCATCTTGCTGCTCTGAACTACAAAGCCGACCAGAGAGTGCTTAAAACTCTGGATTCAGTCCTCCTTATAATTATGAACCCCTCAAACTCTTTGGAAGACATGTCTTTCTTGATCATTAGTCCCTACAATGGTTGGCCTTGGGCATACACAGATGAACAAGAATAAGCATACCTGTCAGCTGGGGAAGAGACCCAGATAAAGACCTCATTCCAATACAGTGAAGCAAAGGATAAAGAGTGGTTGGTGTTACAAAAGAATCATGGGGAACAAAATTGCTAAATTGTTAATGTAGTCTAGGGACAGAGAATCTTCCTCCAACAAAGCAGCATTCTCACTGACAGCAGACAGATGAGGTAAGCGAAGAAAGGAGGGAAGAGTGTCTGGCCCAGGAGCAGCCTCACTTGGGCTTTCTGGTCGTAGGCTTTCCTGTTGGCTGTACCTTCTGCCATAATAGTTGCTGTTTCCCTTCCCTGACCTGACCCTCCTCTGGGAAGCCTTCCCTGATTACTCCCACATCCTCTGGCTAGGACACCAGGTCCACTCCCTCCCTGGTGTGCACTTTCTCTCCCTGGCTTCACCATCCACTCAGGCAGGTTCCATGTTCACATTATGAGGTCATTTCTCAAGGATGAGTGCACCCCACACACTCAGCAGATGTAGCTAGATGAGAGGAGGGTTACTCCCCTCCTTACAGCAGCACAACTGTGCTCATTTCATACCTAACCTGAGCCTCAGGCACACTCAACATGCAAGAATGACACCACTCTACCTACTAGTGTGGGACAATGGTGAGCACCCAATGAAATAATGGATGTGAAAATGCTTTATAAACTCAAATGCATTAATGATTTGTGAGGTATGGCATGAAACTAAATACAGTTCTAACAGTCTTGACACTATTATTGCTGGGATGTTGAATTCAGTTTTGAAAACTTGAAAGAGATCTCCTTGAATTACCTAATATATTCTCTAAATTGTGAAAGCCAGAATCAGAAAGATGGTGAGACTTCAGTGGACATATTATTTTGGAGCAAATGTTCCCAAATAATGGTCTGTGAAGCTGTGAAGCAAGATGAGTATGTCATTAAGTCTTCACCTGTTCACAGCAAATCTGTCAATGTAACGGTACCAACTTACTTCTTTTAAATGGATGTAATGAAAAGTGATCTGTATTAGCAAAATAATAAATTAGTTGTCCTACCTTGATTACTCAATTTAAAAAAAAAATCTGAACTCTGTGGATGCTGTATTCACTGTTTTAGGGCACTCTTTATTTTGGATATTTTTTTCCTGTAGAATTTTTTGGAAGTATTAAAGAAACCCCAAGGGAAATAAATGGCACTGGAACTGGAAGCATTGGTCTATTTGCTCAAGCACTTTGTGGGGCTGAGAGGAGAGGAAGAAACTGTGATTTATTGGATGGAATGCACATCCTCCCTAAGAGGTGCTTCCATGCCCTGAATAATGTCCCTACAAACTCTGCTCCACTTCCAGTGATCAAACACTCACTAATTCCTGAGAGGGCCCTGCCATGTTTGCATGGTTAAGATTCTTAGAGCCGTCTTCCTTAAACCAAGCCCGAACTGGTCCTCACCTCATTCCATATATTGATCCAAATTACCCATACGGAATCCCAGAGAACACTTGTAATGTCTTCCTGATGGATATTTTTTAGGTATTATAAGTCAGCTAATCTGCTTCTTTTCTTTTCTAAGGTAATCAGCTTAGATTCCCAGGAAATACTCTTGAATGAATCAAGATGATCACATTCTCAGTCTTGATGGCTCTGGTCCATCACAGCCTGCTTCCTACCACAGGGTCCTGGTGGCCCTGTACAGATTCTCTGTCATGGCGCATTAGCTTCTCAGGCTACAAATCCTCAGATAGTGAGGCTAGTCTGGTGGCTAATCTGGTGTCCCTTCTTGTTTGGCATATGGTGCCTGATTTCTGCCTCTGTCCACCCATCTTCAGCTTCTGATGCATTATTTCCTTACCTGAGTAAGGCATGCCCCTTGGATGCTAATTCATTCAGGTCCTCTAGACTCTCTGAGATGATTGGGGTGGAGGGTAGTTTACGAAGGGTGTGCTTTCAGGAGAACCTGCACAGAAGCAGAGTAAGCAGAGTAAGCACGGTGGGTGTACACCAAGCAGCAGTAGGCTTCAGTGAAACCATGACCTGATCTGGGTCCTGGAGTATATATCACATCGCACAGTTCCCATCCCACCTTGCTCAGGATAGCTTTAGCATCTTTGCACCAGGCAATTGCTGCTGAAAGTCTTGCCCCTTCCCTCCCAACTTACAACTGAGCAAAGGAGTCCAGTCTGAGTCTGACCCCCTGGCCCTCTCTTACCCACATAAGCAGATGGCAGTGTTCTGAGCATGCTCCTATCTGCTGATTGCTTTCCATAAGTATGTGATCTTTAGGCCTGGACTGGGTTCTAGAAGCACTTTGACCAGATGAGTACAGGCAGGATGGCCACACTTCTTGTTCTCCATCCATTAATGCAACTAAATTTGAATCATGGGGGAGTTTTTGCAGAGGGAAGTTTTGATTGCCTTCTGTTCACCCCATTGGTGAGGGAGGGCTCCTCTGCCCTAATACTACATGATGGCCAAACATAGGGACAGTGGAAAGATGAGATTGACAGTATTTTATTAGTTATATACACTCAGAGCCCAGGGCAGACACCTTACTCCATGCAAGGCCGCATAGAGGTTGTCCTGGGGAAGAAAAGTGAGCCAGCAGGGGCTGTGGGAGACGCAATGGCCAGTGACAAGTGGATGAGGTAGACCTGGCTCCTATGGGACGATGTGATTGATTTGTTGGAGTAATTCCTTGGGTGGTAGGGAGATGAAACATGTCAGGCTGGGGTCTGAGTGGGGCACAGCTGGCTGGTCTGGGGATCTAGCCAGGTGGGGAGCCTCTCCTGCAGGGTGGTGGCACATCTGGGGAGAGCGGGGAACTCACATTTAGATCTTCAGGACCTGTGAGATTCAAAGACGTCAAGGCAGCAGCACATGTCTCCTGCAATGCAGGGAGGCAGCCTCATTGTGAGCTCCCTGTTTTCTAAGATCTGAACATTTGACCACGCGTGCTGTCGCCATCCGCCTTCAGGGACCCAGGATCAAACAAGAGGCCCACATGCACCAAGACAGAGGAATCTACTGCTCACTCACTTGGATACAAAAGTCCATTTATATCAATAAAACAGCCCTGTAAGCACAATGCAAATTTCATTATTGGTACACCAGGCTGGCTGAAATGCTTGGGTGAATCCTTAAGGAGAACACTATTATTATGTCTGATTTGTGATTTCACAGCTGTGGAGGATAGGGGCAGGGAGTCAGATTGGTTTTCTCAACATTAGCCTGATGAAAAAAAAAAAGTTCACAAAACACATCATCGTCTTGTGTATTTTTAAGATGCAAAATATAATATGTAAAGAAAGTCTCAATCTGCAGGAGACATGGAGCCAAAGTGAAATAAATTATGCTCCATGCCAGGCGTGCACATCCCCAGCCCTGGTTAACGAGCTCTGCCCGGCAGACATCTCAGGCGCTGGCGGATTGCTGGCGTGAAGGCAAAGCGCCACTGGCAGGAAGTGGTCTCCATTTCTTTCCCTGATGCTAATTCTCCAAGGCTTGCTGTTTTCTGCTTTATTGAGGTAAAACTGACAAATACGATGGTAAAATACTGCAAGTGGCCATCGCGATGACTTGATCCCTGTAGACACAGTGAAGGGACCTCCGTGTCTAGTTAGTGACCACACCCATCACCTCACTTATTAAAATTTGATTGATTGATGGGTTGGTTGATTGATTTTGGTGAGAACATTTAAGTTCTACTTTCTTAACAAATTTCAGTGTTACGATACCGTGTGGTCAACTACAGTCATCATGTGACTCAGATCCCCAGATTTCATTCATCTTATTCCTGAAGGTTTGTGTTTTTTACCAACCTCTCTGTTTCCTCCACCCTCCAGACCCTGGCAGCCACTTTTCTACTCTGTTCTTATGAGTTTGACTTTCTGGTTTTTTGTCATCATCATCTTTTTCTTCTTCTTCTTCTCCCTCCTCCTCCTCCTCCTCCTCCTCCTCTTCTTCTTCTTCTTCTTCTTCTTCTTCTTCTTCTTCTTCTTCTTCTTCTTCTTCTTCTTCTTCTTCTTCTTCTTCTTCTTCTTCTTCTTCTTCTTCTTCTTCTTCTTCTTTCTCTTCTTCTTCTTCTTCTTCTTCTTCTTCTTCTTCTTCTTCTTCTTCTTCTTCTTCTTCTTCTTCTTCTTTTATTAATCTTTACACTCAACTTGGGGCTTGAATTCATGGCCCTCAGTTCAAGAGTAGCCTGCTCTATGGACAACCAGGAGCCAACCAGATGCCCCTGCTTGTCTGTTCTTAATTCCAAATATTCCCTTGAAATCTCCTTAAGACCATGTCATGCATGCAATGAAAGATCACTCAAATTAGAAAAGGTGAATGCTTACCATTTACATCGACGTGGATGGAACTAGAGGGTATTGTGCTGAGTGAGATAAGCCAATCAGACAAAGACAATTATCACATGGTTTCACTCATATATGGAATATAAAAAACAGGGCAGAGGATTTTAGGGGAAAGGAGGGAAAACTGAATGGGAAGTCATCAGAGAGGAGACAAACCAGAGACTGAACTCTGGGAAACAAACTGAGGGTGGCTGGAGTGGTGGTGGTGAAGGGATGGGATAACTAGGTGATGGGCATGAAGGGGGACACATGATGTGAGGAGCACTGGGGGTTATATGCAACTGATGAATTACTGAACTCTATGTCTGAAACTAATGATGTGCTAGATGTTGGCTAATTGAATTTACATTTTTTTTTTAAAGAGAGATTAACTTGATGTATAGAAAACAAAGAATCTTGTTTGTATTGTGAAGGGAGAGATTTGGCTTAAAGAATAGGAAACAGGGCAGCCTGGGTGGCTCAGCGGTTTAGCACCACCTTCAGCCCAGCGGGCGATCCTGGAGACCCGGGATCAAGTCCCACGTTGGCCTCCCTGCATGGAGCCTGCTTCTCCCTCTGCCTGTGTCTCTGCCTCTCTCTGTGTCTCTCATGGATAAATAAATAAAATATTTTTTAGAAAGAGAGAATAAGAAACAGCGTGACTATGAGAAGAGTGAGCTTTGGGGTCATGATCATGGCATGGGGAGCCTTGGGTAGTGGGGAAAACAGTATTTTTGTCAGTTTGTCTAGGTTGGGTCCCGACTCCCTTTCTCACTAAGCTGTTACACAAGTTTATTAGGCACTTAGCTCCTCAGCTTTCTTACTTACATAGTGGGGATCGTGAGAAGAAACCCATCACACCAGAGGGAGGGGGCACTAGACAGTAAATCAGAAAATGTATGTGAAAATGTATGTGAAAATGTATGTGAATATGCAAATGACAAAGCCCTGTGTAAGGGTAGCTAGTGAGTAATGTCTCTGGGCCTTTGTATCCTGACTTGTCAGATATTAGACCAGTTCTTGAGGTCCTTTTAGTTTTAAGATCGCCGAAGGGGGACAACGTGGCCTGCTTCTTCGACAGTGTGCATGCAATGGCCCCAGTGGCTTGTAGCACATTACCCGGAGAAGGTAAAGAATCTAGACAGAGCATATGGTTTCTGCCCTCAAGTGGTTCACAATAGAAAGAGGAAGGTGGGCATCTAGGGGCTTTGGAGGCCCAATTTTTAAATCCCCCGTGGGTGGCATTGTAAGATGTTGGAGTCACAGAGCAGAACAAGAGGGTGTAGGCCTTTAGATCCCCATTCTGCTAGTGGTGCCATGCTTGCCCAGCCTCCCAGGCATGAGGACAGGTTGAGGGTCTTATTCAGAGTCACAGAACTGAGAAGTAGTTTAGAGTCAGGCACACAGGTTCTCCGGAAACATCTAGTCCATGGTGAGAAATGGAAGCCCTCGGGGTTGAGAGCTCTTTTATTATTATGAAATGTGTCTTCGCCACATCTTTTCCCTCCTCTGTGTTGTCTAATGCCGTTTCCCAATCCTGACTTCCCCTCAGAATCATAAAGATTCTGCAGCCTCCAGGCTGCACCCTTGACCAGCTGGGTCAGAATCTCTGAGGGTGAGGCCAGGGATTCAGTACCCTAAGTGCTCCCTACGAGATTCCAGCGTGCGGACAGAGTTGCGAACTCCTGGCCTAAGCCTTCTCGTCTGCTCCTGCCTTCCCCCGAGCCGATCAGTTGTAGGCACCCCATCTTCCTCCTGTAGACCCAACTGCATGCAGTTCCTGAATCAGTCCTGACCCAGGCAGCCTCACCCCAGGAGCTGGGGTCCAGAACGGACCTTACTGCCCGAATGCAGAACCTTGGCCACCCAAGCCCACCTTGACCCCCCCTCTTATGATGGTCTCCTTCCTCACTCTGTTCCAGTCCAAAGGCCTTGCTTTGGTTCATCCAACACACCAAGTCCCTCCCCACCTCAGAACCCTGGAAACCTCTCTCTCTTTCGGTTGAAAGTTTCTTCCCTGTGAGAGTTGGTGTTGATTCCTTGTCAACTATTCAGAACTCAGCTAAACTCACCTTCTTGGCCCTTTCTCCACAATCCCCTCAGCCCCAGACAGCGTCAGTCAGAATCTTCTGTTTTATTTTTCCCATAGCACTGGTTACTCACTGAAAAGATTTACCTACTTGCTAACGGTCCATCTCGTTCCACAAGAACGTGAGCTTGGCAAGAGCGGGGCTTGTTCTGTGTCATGGGCGAGCTCCAGGGTGAGGGCATTGCTTCCCATGGGTCTTCATAAATATTTACAATTAGTTTATTTATTCTGCTCGGTTGCTAAGCTCACAGTTATTGTTGGTCTGTCTCCCTCTTTATCCATTTCTACGTTTCCCATCCCTACCCGCCAGTGTTATACGCACAGTAGGTGGACGTTCACTGGTTCGGTGGGGTCTACATAATTTTGAACCTCAGTGGATGGTCCCCACAAGTGCTAAGTATATAGAATCTTCCCCTCACAGAAACAATATATCCCTTGAAAACATTTTTTTTCCCCTTTCTGCTGCATTAGCACTAAATTTGGGGGAAAGCAATCTGGAACAAAAAGTTTCGGTTGTGGGTTGTTTGTATGCCTGGCTACATTTCCTTCCTAGAGGGGATTTGTTAACTTAAAATGGAAACTCTCCCCTTGTGAAAAGCACTTAAATCTGTTTTCAAAAACTTCCCGGACTGCACCGTGTAGGCCAGTCATAAGCAGGCCTGTCCCTTCTCTCCAATCCCTCAGTCCTGGGGCTGTTCCCCCAGGCACCCAGATGCAGTGTTCTCCAGAGCCCTGGGTCTGAGTTAAACCTTGAGCCATCCTGGCACAAAATAGAAAGAGACATAAATAAAAGGAAATGAAAAGGATTTTTCAAGCCCAGAATGTGGGCATGACCACAAGGAATGAAGACAGAGCCCCCTCAGCCCTGGCCCAGAGAGTAGAAGACCATATGATCACAGGCAGGATTAATAACACCCCCTTCATTGGGCATGCTCTGAACCGCAGAAGCAGCCCAAACTTCAAATATCCTTTCCCATCCTGTAGTTACTTGTAAGACTCTCTCCTGTCCATTGTCTCAGGTGACCTTCAAAAGTTTGTCAGCAAGGTGGTTCTGATAGGATGGTTTCTTGCTTTGGCATCAGGAAAGCGGGACTCTGAGCACCCAGCTGACCTGCCTGGAGTCACACAGGTTGATGGTCCATGAGCTGAGGCTCAGAGCACATCCTCGTACGTCCGAGTGCAGGCCCAGTCCTCGGGGGCCTGTGTTCTGGCAGAGGATGGCAGGTCTTTGGTCTATAAACTGTGGATGCCCCTTTCCACGTGGTAGGGGCCCCTGGGTGTGATCCCTCTGCTTCTCTCCCCACCCTGCTCTCACTTCAGGACTGATAAGATTACACATGGCCTGGGCAGCTGGGCACCTCCTCCTTTTCCATAGAGGACAACGTGCATGCCAAGAGATGAGGCTGGGGGCTCTTCTAGGGCTCTGTCCCTGTGTGCGGTGGGAAGGCTGCTCTGGGCCACCACTGGGACCAGGAGCCAAGCTGGCCTCCCTCTACTGTTCATCTAACAAGTGCACTTCTTTGGCCTTTATCCTCAGCTGATATTTTGGCCTCCATCTGCTCCCCCTCCCCTGCCCTGCCGAGACCCACAACCTCACCCCCATGCAGCTAAGTCCGGACTTGTTCTTCAACTCCTGACCTTAAGAAAGACCTCTCATCTCCTTCCTGGGGTCTTCAAGGAGAGCAGACGATGCAATCTCATCCGTCACTTCTTCTGTGTTTCATAACCTGCACTGACACGCTCTCCTTCTGGAGCTAACCTACATTCCACCTGCTGCCATTTATTAAGCCTGTTCCCCCCAGGCTCATGGTGCTCGGCCTTCTGCGAGGAAAGATGAATACCTCGCTCACAGTCACTCTCTCCTCTCCTGCAAAGTCACCCTCTGCCTAGTATCATTATTTAGAGAGATCTGCAGTAGTGCCTCTTTTGTTGGGTTGTCGCTCCCAAGCACATTTGAACCTTGGGTTCATTCATAGACTGTCAGAATTAGAAAAGTATACCAAGCCCCCCATCCAGATTGCCTTGGTATCCCCCTAGGCCCTAAGCATTCATTCTTTTTAATTTTTTTTAATTTTTTGCTTCAATACGTATTTTTTTTTTTATTGGAGTTCAATTTGCCAACATATAGCATAACACCCAGTGCAGGCCCTAAGTATTTATTTATTTATTTATTTATTTATTTATTTATTTATTTTTACTGACAAATTTATTTTTTATTGGTGTTCAATTTGCAAGCATATAGAATAACACCCAGTGCTCATCCCGTCAAGTGCCCACATCAGTGCCCGTCCTAAGGCTCTAAGCATTTAAAGATGCCATCGGTCAGCCTCATTCCTTTGCCTGGTGTGACCAGCAGCACAATCAGGCTGGCCGGTGTTAGAGATCCCCATGCGTTAGACACTGTCAGCCCCTGTCTCTGATATTAACCAAACCTTCCCAGGTCTAACCACAACACCAGCCAGGCCACTGAATATTCCAGGTCTGGAAGTTCCTGAAGAATAAGGGTCTGTGTGTTCTAGAGATATTCCACAGACCCCTGTAATAATCAGGTGAGCTGCTCCAAGAGCTGGTCTGTGCATTCAGCTCAAAGCCATTTCTAGATCTTGATTTCCTTAGCTCTTCGTCTGACCAGAGTCCTTTGCTTTGGAATCAGATTGTCCTTTCCTCCCTAGTTATTGCTCACCAGATCAGTCAGGATGGGCTGGGTTGTGTGGCAGTGACAGCAACTCCACAACCTCTGCCCTAACACATGTTACCAGGGAGGGCTATGCTCCCTGAGGTCACTCAGGGACCAGCTGATGGGACAGCCACCATGTCAAATACTGTGATTGTCATGTCAGAGGGAAGATGAGATTGGGATGAATTGTGTGCCAGCCCTTAAACCTTATGACTAGAAGTGACTTACGTCACTTCTGCTCACATCTCATGGCCAAAGCAGGTCATGTAGACGTATTAACTTCACCAGGGTGGGGAAAGCAATCCCACCGTGTGCCCACAATCGAAGAGCCAAATGTGTATGTTAGCGCTAGTCATTTTTGCTGCACCAGCTCTTCCCTTTCCAGAAGGGGGGCAGTCCTAGAAGCTATCTCTTACAGAAAGGAAACTATCCAAGCACGTATTCTAATTCACACAATTTAAAGGAAGTAAACTTTGACCCAAAGAGGGAAAGTGATTTTCCCAAGATCACAGTGGTACGCTATTACGAGTCCAGGTGTGCTGGTATGTTTGTTCCATTTTTTCCTTTTTGAACCACAATGTCATGTAGACATATCATTTTGTTGATTTATCCATGTTATCACTTGGGCATCTAAAATCAATAAAATCATTACTAATTTTAACATGACTGGTTGGGGAGTAGTAATACTATGGTTGACTGCTAGCAGGGGAACTATTTAATTTGGTAACCCCCAGGCTTGCAAATGAAAGAGAGGATGGTTTTCTTCATGGGAACGTGTCTGCATCTAAACAGCAATGTTGCCCGTCCTCTCAAAATGCTCCCCGTCGGGGCCTGAGCCATGGAAACTGAGCGGCTACTCATAGTCCAGTGCAATGCTAAGCTCTTAGGTGGGAAATGCAATTGCACAATTAAACTGGATGATAATAGCAAAGGCATTGAAAGTCTCCCTCATGCTGTGTGATGGGCTACTTGTTATATTTTCATTTAATCCGGTTCAATCCTTACTCTAATTTGGCAGGTAGGGATTGGTAGCCACACTTTATAGTTGAAAGTATTGATGGTAACAAAGGTTAAATAACTGGCTGAGATAGTAAGACTAGTGATTAGAGAGAACAACATGTATCATTATCATCATATCCATTTAGTAGAAAATCCCAGATTGAAATGATTGTGGTTACTTGTCTGTTGATGTTTGATCAGTGTTCCCAGTGGTGCCAGGTACACCCTGTGAGTGCAGGGACCAGGTATGTCTTGGTACCACCATATCCATAGAGTCCAGCACTGTGCCTGCCATATTATAGCTGTTCCATGAGCAAGAAGTTTTAGGGACGCCTGGGTGGCTCAGTGGTTTAGCATCTGCCTTTGGCTCAAGGCGTGATCCCGAGGTCCTGAGATCAAGTTCCACATCAGGGTCCATGCAGGGAGCCTGCTTCTCCCTCTGCCTATGTCTCTGCCTCTCCCTCTCTGTGTCTTTCATGAATAAATAAATAAAAAGGTTTAAAAAATAAGAAGTTTTAAATATTATAGGGCTGTGCTGCCCAGATCCTAGGCAAAGACTGAATTTAAATCCTGCGCTGGCTTAGCCATTTTGCTTTACAAGCTGAGTTTGACCCCCTGCTACCTACTTTCCTCCATAAGCTCCATCCATTTCAATGGAATATTTTTGGCTTTTGTACACAAAATATCTTAATTTTAATATCTTTATATCTCTGTCCCTTGTTCTTGTCTTCTCTCCCTTTCTTTTTTTTTTAAGATTTATTTATTTATTTATTTATTTATTTATTTATTTATTTATTTATGATAGACAGAGAGAGAAAGAGAGAGAGAGGCAGAGACACAGGAGGAGGGAGAAGCAGGCTCCATGCCGGGAGCCCGACGTGGGACTCGATCCCGGGACTCCAGGATCGCGCCCTGGGCCAAAGGCAGGTGCTAAACCGCTGCGCCACCCAGGGATCCCATCTTCTCTCCCTTTCTATACCCTCTTATTCATGTGCTTGCTCTTTCCTTATTTTAGTGATCAAGATCTAGAAGCAGCAGCTCCAAAACTCACATGTGGAGAGTGGCTCATTTAATTCTGAAATGGGAATGCACACCTCAAGTGCATACCGGGACTCGGGTTTTGATATGGCATCATGCAATCTCATTTAGTATCTCTGCTCATTAGTGTGCTGAAGATCCCTTTAATTATTTCATCCATCCAATTTTAATTTTGTAATTTAGCTGTGGAATGTAATAATTGGGTTTAGCATGTCCAGGCCTTCCTGAAAGTTGATGCAGCCTATAATAGACTTTTGGTCTGGGTTGTCCAGTGACTTGGCAGTTCAGCAGCAACACCGGTAATTAGTGAGTTTGTTAAGTGCCTACTGAGTGTCTGCTTTGTGCCAGACATTGCGCTGGTCAGGGTGATGTAATAAGGACCACATGCCTTCTGGCGAAAAGCTCACAGATTATTGGGAGAGAAAGACACATAAATAGAAAAATCATTGTATTTATGTAACGAAGATGAAGGTGGAGTCACGCCTGGGGCAATGGGTGTGCAAAGGAGGACCCATAATTCGGTCTTGTTGGCTGTGGTAGATAAACTACAGGGTGGGGGGTAACCCCCAGGTATGCCCACACCTGGCACTCATGTCCTTGTGTCCCCACCTCCACCAAAAAGACCTGCGATGTCCTGCTGTCCAATCGAAATAGCCACTTGATTGCATTACGTGAGAGTGTAATGCAATGTCCGTCTTGCTGCCAAACTCTCCTTTGCTGGGTTTGATGGAGCAAGTGGCCGTGTGAACTGCCATGTAGAGATGATCACTTAGTCAAGAGCTAAGGGCAGCCCAGAGCCAGGAGCCAGGGAGAAACTGAGGCTGTGGACTCAACAGTCTTCAAGGATATGGATCCTGCCAGCAACCACATGAGCCTAGAAGCACAGATTAACCTGGTTAGTGTTGGGACAAGGTCTCAGGCCTGGCAGCTTGGGCTCCTGACCCATAGAAACCAGAAGATACATGTACGTGTGGTTCAGGCCACTAAGTTGGTGCTAATACCGCTACGTAGCAGTGGGTAGCTATCTCAGTGCGCGAGGAAATCTTCTGGGCGACGTGTGGCCCAAGCTGTGCCCTGAAGGATGAGTGGGAGTTAGCAGGGTGGCATCGGGAAGAGGGGAGTGTGCTGAGAGGCAGGCGTGGATATTGGGGCGTGGGGCGAGAGAAGGCCTGGGCTGGAAGGGGGGCTAGTGGATAGGACCCTGTGACATTTCTGCCCTTCAACCTGTGTTGACTTGCAAAAAAACTAATTCCACCGGGTTAGTCCTACAGGAAGCAGCTCTTTGGAAGCAAACGAGGTCCTATCCACACTCACCTGGACTCCTCTAGTGACTTGAAAAATATTAAGATGCTTTTTCTGTCTTCGGGAAATCCTCCCCACCTCCTTGAACTAGTTTAAAATGTCAGAATTTCTCTAGCAATGTTTGAGTTTCACAGGCTAGCATTTCACACGGTCACGGCAAGGGGGGTGCTTCGAGGATCATGGGGTGCTCTTACATCCTCGAGCCCCCCCCCAACCTGGAAAGGCATCCTCTGCATTCGACAGACAAGGAGATGGTATAGTTCAGGGAGGCTGATATCCTTGGCTTGAGGTGGAAGCTGTCTCAATTTCTATCACCTACTAGAAAGAAAGCCTGCAGGTCCTCAGTCCTGCGAGCCTGTTGCCCCTGGGCCTGGGTCATACTGTCCCTCGCCTGTGGGTGTGGCCCCAGCCAGCTCTGCGCCGTCCTCTCAACCTCACTCATCGGCTGCTTCAACCAAAGCTGACTTCGCCCTGGTTCCGGCTGTTCATGGCCCATCTCCTCCTCTATGCCTGACGTCTGACAGGCTGACTTCTGGCCACCTCAGCTCTGCAATTTACTGACACCCAGGTAGCTTAGGTCATGACCTCTCTGCCGCATGCTGGTGATTTAACCACATAAATTTCTTCCTTCAAATTCCTTCACCCTTGGCTTCCAAGCCGGGGCTCTCCCCTTGACCTGCCCCTTGCCTCTGATCGGCCCTTCCCTCTCTCCTGTACCTGTCCCTCCTCCCCTTTCCCTATCCTGTCCCTTAGCTACATGTCACTATTTCTCTGAGTCTGTCCTTCCCGCCACGTGTAGGGGTGCATGTGCTCACCTTCTCTCCCCTGGGGTTAGCCTTCCCGGTAGGAGATGACCTTCAGATCTGTGTCTGCGGCCTTGACCTCCGGGTGGACCAAACTCCAGCCTCATCCCCTTACCTGCCTGAGGCTCTGTTTGTGCAGGATCAGCTTCCCACAAACACCGGGATGCTGGTACTGCCTCTGATTCTGATTCAGGCCGAGGCCTAGGCTGCCTTCCTGCCAGGCTTCCTGCCATTCCTACTCATCCTTCAGGACTCAGGTCAGCCTCTGGCTCCTCCCGGAAGCCTCATGAGCCTCTGGTAGGGAGTAGATAACCTCCCTTCTTTCCACCCACGTTCCCACTCGGATGGCATTGCCTATTTATGGCTGTCTCTCATTTGTCTGCAAGCTTCTGGAAGGCACAGACTTTCTTGTCCTTGTCCCTTGCATACTCAGAGACCATCGCTGTGCCATTCATTCATTCAGAAAGGATAATAAGGCACCTGCTCTTTGCTAGGTGCGCCTAGGCACTGAGGCCCCCCTGACAGACCTCGTAGTGTGGTGGGGGTACAACGTGAAGGTTACAGCGCCCTGGGACTCCTGTTTAGATGGGGTATCATGAGGCTCTGGGACAGTGCCAAAGGACAGGATGGACAGGGAAGGATTCAAGCTGAGACCTGGTGGAGGGCTAGGAGTTAATTCCTCGATGCCGGTCGGGTGGGGGTGAGGGTGAGGGTTGTGAGTGTTCCCGGCGGAGGAGCAACCATGGGATGGTGCAGAGATGAGAGGGGACGTGACTCGCTGGGAAGAGTGACAGTGGCTCCCGAGGCCTGATCTCAGGCTGGAAGTGGGATCTGCAGGGAGAGGACGCAGGAGAGGATTTAGGACCCTGGGGGAGGCACGGGGGTGGCAGAGAGGGTCTGAACCTCCTGGGGAGCACACTAGGTGCTTTACAGCAACTCTGAGAGGCAACGCTTTCCAACTGCGACCGTGCTGGGCTGCATTTGGCACAGACGTTGGCAGATGACAGGCGGAGAGGCCGGATGTGGCACTCGGGCCTCCCTGGACTGTCCTTCCACTCCCACCGGGTCAGGATGCAGGACCAGTCAACACTTCTGGTGGGCTTCTGCGGCCGAGACACCCTGACCTCTGATTCTGGCTCCCACCAGCCTGTGGTTTCCCTACCTACTAGAGGATGGAGCAGTTTTAATTCAGGCTTTGGCGACTGGGGCTTCCTGTGGTTGGAATTTACTTGGGTGACCACAGTGCCTGCAGGTTTCTGCTGGCTTCAAGCGACAGAAAGAGAACAGATGTCCCTGCTTTGCTTTTCTCAGTTTGCCTTGATCAGAAGCAATCAGGGCGTTGGGGCGGCCACTGGGATCCGTGGGGAAATCAAGCTTCCGCAGGCCCAGAGCCGCCTGAGCCAGGCCCGAGAGCATCACTGACGGGAGTGGCCTCCCAGCTGGCCCCGTGTGGCCTTCCCGAGGCGGGTAATAAAGGCACACTCAGCAGGACAATTCAGAAGGAAATTTGTCTGCTTCTGGAAGCACAGGAAAGAACCAAGAGAAATGACATTTATGTGGCATCTTACCTTTCCCTGTATTTTCCTTCACAAGTGCTGGGGGTTTCTTTTTGTGTGGCTGGCTGGGGAAGTACGTGCAGCCCCCCTGCCCTGGCAGCGTGCGGCTCTGTGGGCCGGTGACCAGGTGCCGTGGGCCCCGGGAGGAGAGGCCAGAGGCTTTGCTCCCTCTCTGGGAAGCATATCCTCACCCTTGGGCCCTGCTCGCCTCTCCAATGTCATCTCATCCCCTCAACTCCAAGCTAACTTTTACACCCTTTGCCTCCCTAGGCCCTGGCTCTCGCTGTTCCTTCTGCTTGAGGTGCTCTTCTCCTGAATTTGTGCATGGAGGACTCCTGTCTGTTCTCATGTCAAGCTGGAATTGACATTGCTTCAAGGACACTTTCCTTGATTGGGACATTTAATTTTACATGTCAGCTGCGCTGGGCCACAGTGCCTGGATATGTGGCGAGGTCAGACATTATCCTGGATGTTTGCTGAGGCTGTATTTTGTACATTCGATTAATGTTTAAATTGGTGGACTCTGAGTAGATTGCCTTTTGCTGTGTGGGTGGGCCTCATCTAATCAGTTGACGCTTTTAGTTAAAAAGAAAAAAAGACTACCCTCTCCACAGCAAGAGGGAATGTTGTCAGCCAATAACCTTGGGGCTTGAACTGTAACGATAGCTTTTCTCAGTCTTCAGCCTACTGGCCCATCTTGCAGATTTTGAACTTGCCAAGTCCTATAATTGCATGAACCAATTACTTTAAATAAATCTCTATCTCTCTCCACACACACATATCCTACTGGTTCTTTCTCTGGAGAACCTGACCAATACACTGATCATCCTGCCTAAAGTCGTGCTTCCTTTTCCCCCATCGGGTGCTCTTCTCTATCATTGCTCTGTTTCCATTTCATAATACTTTTTTTTTAAGGTTTTGTTTATTTATTCATAAGAGACATAAAGAGAGAGGCTGAGACATAGGCAGAGGGAGAAGCAGGCTCCCTATGGAGACCCCAATGTGGGACTTGATCCCAGGACCCTGGGATCATGCCCTGAGCCAAAGGCAGATGCTCAACCACTAAGCCACTCAGGTGCCCCTCATTTCATAAGACTTGTCACCATTTCCAATTATCTTGTTTATATATTTGCTCCCTCATTTATTGTCTTTTTCCCCCAATAGAATGTACACTCCCAAAGGTCATGCACCTTACCTGCCCTGTGAATGATTCTAAGGCCAGGACCTAGCATAATCTCTTGGATGTGAAATGTGCTGAGTAAATAATTAACTGAAATGAATGAAAGTCTTGTATCTTAAAAATAATCTCTCAAACAAAAACTTGCACACCAATGTTCATAGCAGCATTATTTCTAATAGCCCCAAAGTGGAAACAACCCAACACGTGCATCAATCGAGGAATAGATAAACACATGTGGTATAGCCATACTATAGAATATTATTCTGATATAAAAAGGAATGAATTTTTCTTGGTATACGCTACAATGGGGATGCAACTTGAACACATCATTCTAAGTCAAAGAAGCCAGACACAAAAGGCCACATAATGTGTCATTACATTTAAATGAAATGTTCACAATAGGCAGCCATAGAAACTGCCTTAGAAAGCGGTTGCCTGGGGCTGGAGGATAGAGGGAAGAAAGAATGGAAAGTGTTAAGGGGTACAAGTTTTCATGTTGGGGTGATGAGAATGTTCTGGAATCAGATAGTGCCAATAGTTGTGCAACATTGTGAATGTACTAAAAGTCACTGAATTGTTCGCTTCAATAGGATGAATTCCATGTTATGCAAACTTCACCTCAATTAAAATAAAGCATGTAGGCATCCATCCTCTCATTTAATCATGACATTCACTTTGTGAGTGGACACAGACTGGAAATTATCGCTGTAGAGTCCCCACAGCTGGTTCACAGTGAGTATTTAAAAAGATAGAACCATGTGTACAGAGGACTAGTTGCAAGATGTAATACTATTACATGAAAAGAAGAAATTGAACATTAATTCACACTGATAAACTGTGATTAGATACACACAGAAGTGAACTTCTTTATTCTATATGTACACATGCCTGGAGGAAGGGCAAGCTGGCTGACCCTGACCCTTGGCGGTGCCTTTGAAGAGAGAAGTAGTGTGGGGAAGAAGGGCTTATTTGTATGGTTTGAATTTTATAACTACAACAGTTTTTATAAATCCCTTATGCATGAATAAATGAATAAAAAATAATTTAAAAGAAATAATTAGACAGGCATAGATTAGGGACTAAGTCTTGACATAAATATCTTCATGGACATTTTGTCATCTATAATTCAGAAATAAGAATATCCACTTTCTGAGCTCTGTGGGCCAAACAAGATATTATCAAACAATTCTTGAACTATCAGTTTGTATTATTCCATCTGTCCCCACCCTCTTCCCACTCATCACACAACTATTAGTGAACAAAGTAAAAATAATTTAAAAAATCTCAAATGTTCTCATCACATTTAAAAAATAACTTTTATAGTATGTTAGGTGTTTTTTTTTTAAGTGAGCTCTACAGTCAATATGGTGCTTGAACTCACAACCTTGAGATCAAGAGTCATATAGTCTACTGACAAGCCAGCAGGGTGCCCTCCTCCTTTTTTTTTTTCTTTCTTTTTTTTTTTTTTTACTTTTAAATGAATGTTCATAGCAGTTTTATTCATAAGAGCCAAATCTGGAAACCCAAATTTATATCAGTGGGTGAATGAATAACTAGTGATAGTTTGTCCATACAGTGGGGCTCTACTTAGCGAGGAGAGGCACTGGAAACGCATGACAACTTGGTTGAGTCTTTAAAACGCCATAGCAAAATTCTAATGATGCATAATTTATCTGTTTTTTTTTTTTTTAAATTTGGCTTCTTGTGTTTTTGGTATCATATCTAAGAAACCTATTGCCTGATCTAAAGTTATGAGGATGGACACCTATGTTTTCTTCTAAAATGTTAATGGTGTTAGCTCTTACATTTAATTCCTTGATCCATTTTAGTTGTGTATATGGTGTGAGGTAAGGGCCCATCATCATTCTTTTGCATGTCAGTATCCAGTTGTGCCAGTATCATTCCTTTTGCATATAAATTCAACTTTTATTGAAATGCATGATTTCCTCAAAAACCACAAGCTACTGAAATTCACCGTAAGATGAAGTAGATAGCATGAAAAGTCCTATAACTATCAAAGAAATTGAATTTGTAGTTTCTTTCTTTCTTTTGCTTTTTTTGATTTTTCTTTTATACACACACACACACACATATATGTATATATATATATTTAGTTGGAGTTCATTTTGCCAATATATAGTATAACACCCAGCGCTCATCCTGTCAAGTGCCCCCCTCAGTGCCCATCACGCAGTCACCCGATCCCCCTGCCCACCTCCCCTTCTACTACCCCTTGTTTGTTTCCCAGAGTTAGGAGTCTCTCACATTTTGTCACCCTCGCTATAGTCTAATCTTTCCCTACTGAGTGATCCTGGTGCCCTTGCTGATGAAAGCATATACACATTTTTCAGTTGTCTTAAGCACTCAAAAATTGACCAAGCTATCTTGACCAAGCCTTATCAAATGCATCAAGGTCATTATAGTTATCTAAGTTTTATAATTAAGATAGTGCTGGGGAGGTGAAGAAACTTACCCCAAAGACACAAGGCTGATCAGGGACAACTGGGATGAAAATCTAGCTCTCTGGATTCCTACTTTGTTATCCTGTTTATGAGTTGCACCCACCTGGATCAATGACTGTTTTACTACAAACCGTTCTGCATGATTTAAGATGAAAAAAAAAATGGGGAAAACTGTCAAATTTTCTACAGCTCTTGAGAGTTGAAACTACACTTTCAACTTCAAAATAATAAGCTGGAGATATTTCTAAGACTGTTTCATCTACTAATTCCTCTTATCCTCACTACAAATTTATAGGGGAAATACCCTTGTCCTCATTTCATACATCAGGAAAAGGAGGCAGGTGAGGTTAGGCAACCTGCTCAAGACCACACAGCTGGTGAGTGTGGCTAAGCTGGGTTCAAAGCAGGCAGTCTTGCTCTGCGTCTGCGTCCCACACCACAATCTACTTGCTCTTTGGGACTCTCCTTTCTTGGTGAAGGAAGTATAGATAGGCCTTTCTCTCTTTTAAAGCCCAAAGCCTTACACAAGACCCTCTGTTTCCTTTGCTTTGGATCAACTCTTCCCCACTACCTCCACCAGAGAAAAAAAATACGACTAAAATCGGAAAGAAACAAGGAGGGGAGAAAGTAACTGAGTCCTTCAAAACCCACCAGCTCAGCGGGCTTCTAGGCTCATATATTCCTTCATCAAATATGAAGTAATCTCTTCACTGGGTCATGATTGACATTGAGCTAGGCACAGTGACAGAAGACTAGTCCCTGAGGGGCTTAGAGGCAGGATAGCTGTGTAGGGGATGAAGTTCCATGAAGTATTCGGGCACCAAGATGGGAAGAGAGGACCATGAGGGAGAATATGCATTGTCTGCTTGGGCACAGAGGATGCTCTAGAAGAGAGGTGGTATTGGAGCTGAGGCTGACTGCCATGGAGGCTTGGCTCAGGACATGGGCACGTATGTTATGGTAGGAACTTGGGCTCCTGCAGGCAGGCAATCGGGGGCCATGCCCACCTTCCCTATTTACTAGCTCTGTGGGTTTAGGCTTCTTATTTGACTTCTTGAAGCCCCCCCCTTCTTTGGACTGTAAAACACATCTAAAAGTATAGCACACCTTGTTGGGTGGTTATGATCAAACAAGATATTTCCTGCTCATGTGGCTCAAACAATGTAATCCTTGAGCAGCACTCTAAGTGGGGCTGGTAACTATTCTTCACATGTCACCTGTGTTATTATTTCAGCCTGTGACGGTCTGGGGCTTACACCTGGAGGGAGTCTACGAGGTAAGGAGGGAGGCTCAGATCTGCCCTTGTAGTTGATGTCCTGTGGCAGGTGATGGGAACCATCCAAGGGCTTTGCAGAGGGTGGTGGAGGGGACCCGCCTGTGATGGGAAAGCTGGTCACCACAGAGTGGGGGCAGCTCATCAGTGCAGGTGAGCAGTAAGGGGGCTCACCTCAGTGCAAGACCCGGTCACCTCGCAGAGATGCTGAAGCTGTGCAGACAACAGCCCTGGTTGCACACAAGGCAGGAGCAGCCTGAGAGACATGTGTAGCTGCCAGCTTTCTGGCTTGTCGGTCTTACTGTTTTGTTGATTTAATGGGAATGTGGCATGGGGGATGGGGGCCTGGGAGCTAATTATTGAGTGTTGTGCTGAGCTGTCCCTGTCCACTTCCATGTCTCAACCCCACAAGCATGATTTCACTGAGTTGGAACCTGGGCTTCTCTCTGGCTTCTCCATTCTGAGACCTGACACCTGCCGTGTCTTTGGCCCATGGATGCGGAACACACACACACATACACACACACAAATACATGGGTCGTCTCTGCCCTGAGGCTCAGAGTTCGCTGCACAAGCGTGCAGCTTCCTCGTCAGCAAAACAGGGCCCTTGGTTGCACCCATGGCAGATGATTCAAAAAGTCACATATATAAGGCCCTTAGTGAGGGTCCTGGCACATAGTCCGTGCTCAGCAAGGTCACCTTTCTGCTCTCCATTCTCAGTGCTCAGAACCAAGTCTGCCCCGCAGTAGACATTTTTACAAATGCTGTTTTAAAAGAAGATATTTAAATGTAGTTCAACTCTTTCTACCATGCAGGGCAAGTCTTTCTACCATTCAGGAGTTAATTCTGAATGCTCAACACATTTAGGAGACTGTCACACTCTCCTGCTAGGTAGAGGGACCCCAGACTGCCAGCTGAGGACTGCCCTTTGGGTCCCTGCAGCCTTTTGATGAGACCTAATCATCTGATTGTCATTTCTCCCTTTGTTGCCAGACCATCATTTACAGGGCTTTCTACTGGTCTAGGAGGTTCCAGCTGGGGATTGCAGTAGGAGAAAGAGCCATGGCCTACCTATTCTGGGCTCAGAGGGTGACAGCCCATAGCACAGAGCAGAACGTCCTTGTCAACCAGTCAACCCAGGCATGGGGTGGAGGGTCAGCCGGGGAGCACCTTGGCAGAGGCCAGAGTAACCTCCAGCCAAGGTACCTACTGCCTTGAGCTTGAGGAAAGTACAGACAAGAAATTCAAAGATCAGTCTTGTGCCAGGATGGCCCACAGAGGCTGAGATTAGTGTAGACTTAGGACCATTGACTCAGCATGCCAGCAGAAGGTGGGTGGTCAGCTCATGGGTTTCAGAGCCAGAACACTAGGGTTCGAGTCCCAGCACTACCTCTTACTAACTGAGTAGGCTTGATGGAGTTATTTAACCTTTTTTTTTTGTGTCTCAAAAGACCCATCTATGAAATGGAGGAAAATTATAGTATCTATTTCATTGGGTTGTTGCAAGAAATAAAAACAGATAAAGTGCTAAGAATAGCGCTTGGCACACAGTGAGTGCTCCATCAACACTAATTATTGTTGCTGTTATTATTTCCCAGGATGGGAAGACAGGGAAGGTACGTGGTGCTGGGATGTGAGCCCCAGCCTGGGAGCCGGGTCACCTGGTTTCCAATCCCAGCTCTGTCATTCAAAGTAGTGTGGCCTTTGGTTTTTCTGTCTTTACATGGACTGAGCTCCCCTAGGGTGCAAGCTTGCTGTCCAGGCCCTCCGCGATCTGGGCCAGCTGCGGCCCTCAGGTTTTCTCCCTGCCCATCCAATGCTCTAGCCAGACCACGGGCTTATGTGTCCCAACCTGTCACTCCCAAATCTGTCACTTAAACCCCCAGACTCACTCTTTTCCAATGGCTGTGGGCTCACATGTTCAAGTCTTCTTGTGAGTCCAGGGCTTGGCACATAGTAGGTAGTCAATCAACATCTCCTCCCTGATTGCTACTTCTCAGCATATTTGGGCCTCCTTCTGGGAAACCGGCTGCCAGCACAGCAGGCTTGTGGGTGCCCACTCAGGTCTCCTTGGCTCTGGTTAATTCTGAGCCCTGCACCAGCCATCCCCTCAGGCATCATTTCCCAGGAAGTCCCTACCCCTGAGAGTCCTGATTGGGAGTGGTGATCCTGGCTCCGAATCTACACCTCAGGAAGCCGGCTACCGCTTCAGTAGGGAAGTAATGGTTATTAAAGCCAATCTTGAGGGACAGAGATTTGGGGTGAGCGCACATGGAAAAAGGCCCAAGAATAAAGAGTGAAATGAGAATAAAGGTTTTGTCTGGTTGATTTTTTTTCTTCTTTCTGAAAGCTAAAAAGCAAAGCTAGAGTAGGCATTCGAGCCACTGAAGTGTGTATGTCTTCTTGCTCAGCTGGCTTTTATTCTGCATCCAGGCATGAAGTGCAATCTTAAAAGTCTTTTGATTTCTGATACAAACCCATGAGAGAGAGGAGAAGTGGATGGGGGCGCGGGGCAGGTCGGGGTGGGTCCTCACAGAGCTGTGCTCTGGCCTCGGCTACCACAACGCTTGGCACAGTCTACCCCGAGGAGCTGCTTCGTTTCTCTGCACCCCCTGGGCTATGCTAACTCCAAGGCAGGACCCAGACCTGGATCTTTCTTGTTCCCATTGTATTTCCAGGCTTAGCACGGCACCTGCATGACACACGTGTATTAACATGGGTGACTTTTGCCAAGAGCGAATCCTGCAAGGACAGGCCTGGGAATGTGGGTCCTGCCTGTGAGCCCGAGATGGGGGCCAGAGCTGCAGAGAGGAATGGAAACCTGGCCTTTATCAAGGGCTCTTTCTGTGGCAACCGAAAGAACCCCAACCGAAGTGGCCAAGTAGGCACTTTCTGATCCCAGACAAGTGTTCAGAATCCACGTGCTTGCATATGGAGACAAGCTGCATTGTCCATTCTCAGCTTTTATTTAAAAATGAAGGGGACGGTGTGACCTCTCTCTATTGAATTGCTCCTTTATCTCTTAATTTCTTCTTCAATTGGGTAGAGAGCGCCGAGGAGGTACTTGTGAGGCAACTTTAAATTTTGACACCATTTGGCTTTAGTATGATAGTGGCCGTAAATATCATTCTTGTGCTTCTTTTTTAATGATTTATTTATTTAGTTATTCATGAGAGACAGAGAGAGAGAGAGAGACTGAGAGAGAGGCAGAGACACAGGCAGAGGGAGAAACAGGCTCCATGCAGGGAGCCTGATGCAGGCCTGGATCCCAGGACCTCAGGACCACACCCTGAGCTTAAGACAGATGCTCAACCACTGAGCCACCCAGGCATCCCCATTTTTGTGCTTCTTAGGATTATTTTGCATCCTCAGTGTTTCTCAAAGGCCCATACCTCTAAACACCTGCAACTAACATCACATGAAGGGGTGAGAGAGGCTTGTGAACATGCAGATTCCTGAGAATTTTCTAGACCTAGTTAGAATTTCTGCAGGGACAAAGAGGGTGGCCAGGATGCTCATGTTTAGCAATCACTGCAGTAATTCTTAGGCAAAATAGCATTTGAAAGTCACTGCGTTTTTTTATTTAATTCTCAATAGAGACACCCAACTCTGTATGTGTATTAAAGAACAAATATATATATACACATTTTTTTCCTTTCACAGCTGAGGGGCCTCAGGCTTATTAAAATTAGTAAGTAACTGCCCAAAGCCGTACAGCCACTAGCGGCAGGATTATGACATCTGCATTTCCTCCTCAAGCACTTGCCCTGCTCTTCCCAGATTTCAGCTGGTCCACGTGCCAGGACCGTGTCGAGTGTCGAGCTCTGAGGCTGAGGAGAAGTATAAAAATGATTTCTGAACTCACACTGGTTGCACTTTAATTGGCATGGATGAAAGGGGAGCAAACAGCTGGGGGTGTGGGCAGATGTTTAAAGATAAGAGGCATAATACCAGGGGTCACAGGAGTTTGGAGGAAGAACTGATCTGGCCTGAATAGGAGAAAATTCGAAGAAGAAAGTAAGATTCTCTGGAATGAGTCAGATCAGTCTAGGTGAGAGTGAGCGTGGAGGAGTGTCCCAGGTGGAGGGAACCGCCCGGACGAAGATACAGAGGCAGCAAATTATGAGCAAGTTTGAGGGCCCTTGCAAGCCTGAGCCACATCCGTCACACAGCTGGCAGGCCGTAATGACTTGGGCCTGGCTTATTAAGCACATTTGAAAATTGGGTGAATTGCTTGATTTGGTAAAAAATTACATGGTACATTTAATCAGGCCTCCTTTAAGGAACAAATGTCATTAAACACCACTTAATTAGCTGCCCCTGCAGCCTGACTGGGTGAAAATTATATCCTTGACAAACTACAAAACATTTTTAAGGTCAAATATGGAGAATTAAAATACCACTGGATGCCCTCGGGTAATATGCCCATAAAAGCTCGCCTCGTTTTCATTCACCGAAAAGATTCATTCTGGATTGCAGTAATCAGGACTTGATGGGCTTTCTTTGGAGCAGAATCTTAAGACCCAGGGTGTGTTGGTCTTTATGCTAAAGGGGTGAAAAATAAAAGAGCCCGAAGAACAGACCCATACACACTCAATAATATACTTGTTTATCAGCCTGCTGATTTGTTATGGGAATAAAAATGTCTCCTTGCTCTATTAACCCTGGATACTGTGGTGTATTATAGCAATCCGAGCTCTGGCTAGGCCAGGACAGAGCAAGCAAATCAGAGAATATTCAAGAGATGAAGTGGAGGATGCTATCATTTACTTCGCTGCATTTAAAAAAAAAAACAAAAAACTTCTAAGTCATGTACAATGTTCACACAGAAAAGCACCATAAGTGCTCAGCTTAATAAATCTCCATAAGGGAAAATCACCCTTGTCACCAGCATCACCAGATCGAGACACTGCTTAAGCACAATCCCCTCTGCCCAGAGCCCTCCAGTGCTCCCTGTTTACCCTCCCTGGCTCTCCACACTCTATGGGCGATTGCTGTCCTGACTTCTCACAGGAGAGATGGATTTTACCTGCTTCCTTACTCTACATGAATGGCACCCTGCGGCCTGCGCTCATGCTCAGCTTCTTTTGTTCAACCTGGTTTGCCAGATTGATGGGTGCCATGAATCTGCTGTGGGTGCTGTGGGAGCTGTAGTGTGTTGACCCTTACTGCTACATTGTGTTATGAATATGCGACGATTTACTGATGTGTTTTTGGCCTACGTATTTTTTGGCTCATGAATATTTGGGCAGGTTTTCATTTGGAGCAATGGTGACTAGTGCTGATATGAACGTGCCTTTTGTTGAACATATGAGATGGAGATGGATCTATCTAGTCACGAGTGGCTTAGAGTGTGCACATGTGTGGCTGGAGGGCCCATGATGTCATTGCCTTATGACATGCATACTAGTGGGAAGAGCATTAATATATATCAACAATATTGTATTATATATAGTATTTATCTATTTGTCTACCTATCTATCTATCATCTATCTACTATCTGTTTATTCCTTTAGACCATCATTTGTGTGCAAAGACTTTAGGTTTATTTATCTCTTTGTCCTAGAACAAGTGAACTGCTAGGCATAAAAAAAATCTCCGTATCTGTGTTTAACAAAGGAATGAGCATTGAGCTCAGGTGACCAGAATTCCAGTTATTCAGACTCTCTGGGTCTCAGTTTCCTTGCCCGTCTGGTGGGGAAGTTTTGTTAATTGAAGGCTGCTGACTGAGAGGGTTTAGCTTTCTACTCAAGGAAATTATACATCAGTGCTCCACTCCTCCGCCCCTTATCTTTATAGTGTGGGGAGTAGTCAATTCTTGTTTTTCATCAGACTTCTTATTAAAGGCAGTGTCTACTTAGCCTAGATTGGGTTTCTGACATGATATCCTATCCCCGTCCCCAACAGAGAAAGTGTTCTAATTGCAATCAGCAAAATCAAGCCATAATTAAATGCTAGCAAATTGTTACAGTAGTGGAAAAAGTATCTTTTCTTTCTTCTGGTCATTGCCTTCCCCATCCTGCCTTTCCCCACAGAGGTCCCTACCAGATATTTTTATAGGTGTCACTTCATTTTCAAGTGTTGACTAACTATATTCTTCTGTTCATTTAGGATAAAACATAATCCCACTGATGCAAATAATAAATGGGATTTGAACAGTTTCTCTTGTAAAAACATTTGGAGATTCCAAATAATTTATTCGTTCATTTGTCTTGCCTCCCTTGTTTGTAAAGTGAGGAAAATAAGATTTACTTAGTTAGATCACAAAACCTCTGACCCTGATGGACTCAGGGCTCAGCAAATGATTCTCAATCATCTGATCCCTTCTGAGGTCAATCCCTTTAACAGTTAAAGCCGGCACCGTCTTTCAATTAGGCACTGGCTCTGCAGCATCAGACAGGTCTTCTCAGGGCCTCTAGTTCCTTATCTACAAAATGCTTTCTTGGGGGCTTCAGTTCCTTATCTACAAAATGGGGGATCTAGGCACAATTGTTTCTAGCTTTTACATTATCGTCCAAATTTGTTTTTTTAAAAGAAGGAATTTGGTTTTTAAAAGGAATTTGGGGGGCAGCCCCGGTGGCGCAGTGGTTTAGCGCCGCCTGCAGCCTGGGGTGTGATCCTGGAGACTCAGGATCGAGTCCCACATCAGGCTTCCTGCATGGAGCCTGCTTCTCCCTCCACCTGTGTCTCTGCCTCTCTCTTCGCTCTCTCTGAATGAATAAATAAATCTTTAAAAAAAAAATAAAAAAAAAATAAAAGGAATTTGGGGTGAAGTGGGTGATGGAATGTGGTAGATTGCATTAATATTTCTGATATCTTTTGCCTATGACCCTACACTTCTACTTGCTGGGGTTGGAGGATATTACTCCCCCACACCCCATCAGCGTTGGACACGGCCTGAGTCTTTGATATGTGAGTGGATGACAGGGTTCCAGTTCCAAGCCAAGACCATACAAAGCTTTGCAGGTTGCCCTTCTTGTGCTTCCAACCTCCTCCATGAAAACATGCTCTTGGACATAGCTACTACCCCTTCATCCTGGACCCCAGAATGAACACATGCACAGAAGAGCATTCCAATCATCCCGCTGACCTGTAGGCTTGGGAATAAAACTTAGTGTTGTGCTGCTGACTGCTGATATATGCAAGGAGAACATATCATTTTGTCAGTAAGAGAAGCAATGGCAAAATGGTATCTTTGCCTTGGATGTCTACTCTTGGTATGCAAAAGAGTGGAGACCTGTCACAGGTACTAAGAAACATTATTAACATTCTGTATCAAAGTCCTTGTTGAGCCTTTAACTAATATTATTTTCATTATTCTTAACTATTTTATGAAGAGGTATGGTCGTTGCCATTTTGTATCAAAAGTGATGCTCAAAAAAGTCAAGAGACTTGCTCAAGTTTATGCAATTAACAAGTGGGGGAGATGGGAGGTCATTCCAGGCTAGCTCAGAACCACTTTGTCCCATTCTTAAAGTGTGGACACATCTCCAGAGGCAAGGGAAACAAAAGAAAAAATGAACTATTGGGACTATCATCAAAATAAAAAGCTTCTGCACAGTGAAGGAAGCAATAAACACAATTAAGCAACCTATGGAATGGGGGAAGATATTTGTGAATGACATATTGGATAAAGGGCTAGTATCCAAAATCCATAAAGAATTTATTAAAGTCAACAGCCAAAAAATAAATAACCCAGTTAAGAAAAAGGCAAAAGACATGAACAGACATTTCTCTAAAGACATGCAAATAGCTAACAGACACAGGAAGGAAGCTCAGCATCACACATCATCAGGGAAATACAAATGAAAATCATACTGAGATACCACTTCACAGTGGTCAGAATGGCTAAAACAAACAGCACAGGAAACAGCAGATGTTGCTGAGGATGAGATAAAGGGGAACCCCCTGACATTGTTGTTGGGAATGCAAACTCTTGCAGCTACTCAGGAAAACAATATGGAGGTTCCACAAAAAGTTAAAAATAGATCTAGTCTATAAGCCAGCATTGTATTACTATATTTCTTCAAAGGATACAAACATAGTGATTTGAAGGGGAACACGGACCCCAATGTTTATAGCAGCAATGTCCACAGTAGCCAAAATGTGGAAAAAGCCCAGATGTCCATTGACAAATGAACAGATAAAGCTGATGTTAGTATATATGTATATAGGAAGATTACTCTGCCATCAAAAAGAATGAAATCTTGACATTTGCAATGATGTGGCTAGAACTAGAATGTATTATGCTAAGCAACATAGCTCAGAGAAAGATAAATACCATATGATTTCACTCATATGTGGGATTTAAGAAACGAAATAGATGAACATAGGGGAAGGGAAGGAAAAATGAAAATAAAATAAAAACAGAGAGGGAGGCAAACCATAAGAGACTCCTTTTTAAAAAAGGTTTTATTTATTAATTCATGAAAGACATAGAGAGAGAGAGACAGAGACAGAGGCAGAGGGAGAAGCAGGCTTCCTGTGGGGACCCTGATGAGGGACTCAATCCCAGGACTCTGGGAGCACAACCTGAGCCAAAGGCAGATGCTCAACCACTGAGCCACTCATCATCCTGAGATTCTTTTTTTTTTTTAAGTTTTATTTATTTATTTTAGAGAGAAAGAGTAGTGGAGAAGGGCAGTGGGAAAAAATCTTGAAGCAGACGCCCTCCTGAGCACAGAGCACAACACAAGGCTTGAGCCTACAACCCATGAGATCGTGACCTGAGCCAAAACCAAGAGTCAGACGCTTAACCTACTGAGCCACCCAGGTGCTCTGAGAGACTCTTAACTATAGAGAACAAACTGAGGGTTACTGGAGGGGAGGGGGATGGGGGATGGGCTAAATGAGTGATAGGCGTCAAGACAAGTACCTGTTTTGATGAGAACTAGGTATAATATGTGAGTGATGGATCACTAAATTCTACTCTTGAAAGTAATACTACACAATATGTTAACTAACGAATTTGGATAAAAACTTGGAAGAAAAAAGAAAAAAAAAGCGTGAATGTACACGAAGAGTGAGTGAGTTGTGTGGCGTGCTGCTACATATTCTCATGGAAATCTTGTGTGCATACGTAGGTCACATAGAGAATGGACAGGGCCAAGGTGAGACTCTGATGATAAAGTTCAGAGTATGGGGGACTCCTGGACCATGGATGTGGCAAGACTCTTGGTGCTCACTGAATACTCAGCTCCTCTCTACTCCCCAGACATTCTTCTGGTTACGTGGGGGCACAGCGACTAGGTTCTGGCTGGTTAGATGTGGACACAAATATTATAAGGGACTTAGAAACATTCTGTAGGACCCTGCAACCTCACTCTCTGCTCTACAGTCTTCTTGGAAGCCATGTGTCTCAGGTGATGCAGCTCCAAGATGGAAGCAGCCTCTGCCTCAGGTCACCACTACAAAGACTGTCATTAAGGGCTACTGGGCCCTCACAGGACTGTGACATGAGGGAGAGACAAGCTTTTATTGTGTTGACACACGGAGAGTGGCAAGATATTCTTGCTTTGGTATAGCCTATCTATTCTCTCTTAAATTAAAAAAAATGTTGGGGATCCCTGGGTGGCTTAGCAGTTAATGCCTGCCTTTGGCCTGGGGCATGATCCTGGGGTCCCGTGATCAAGTCCCATGTTGGGCTCCTGGCATGGAGCCTGCTTCTTCCTCCTGTGTCTCTGTCTCTCTCTCTCTCTCTCTCTCTGTCTATCATAAATAAATAAATAAATACATAAATACATAAATAAATAAATCTTTTTAAAAAAAGTGTTTTACTTTTTTAGCAGAGTGAGGAAACCTTTGGCTCTTCTCTCTGGAGTGGAGACACAAGATATTCTGATGTCATTTGGCGACAATTTAAGATGAGAGCCAATGTGAAATTTCTAGTGTTCTATAATCTCTCTAAATGGGAGGGCAGAGGCATATTTGTAGCACTTAGTATTTTTACGCGCTCTAGACCAAGCAAACTCATTAGAACTTAGTGATGTACATTGAATAAGAAATAAAATGGATGGATGGATGGAAGAAAGAATGATAAAGTGATATCTGAGAAAAGAACTGGTATGATGGGGAATGGAAGGGGAGGAACTGTGTCCTCATCAGAATAAAGAGCACCCGCCAAAGGCCTCGTGTTTTCTGTCCTGTCCCTGATGTCAGTAACCCTGAGGCAGGAGTCGTTATTTCCCTAGACACCCACAAGACCCCTCCACGTTTGATTGTCTACCAGTGGCTCCAAAGACAGCTCCCTAAGACTTAGGAGCTGAACGGCCATCCCCAAATCCAGGGAGACTTGCCTCTGGACAATGCCTTTCTTCATGGCTTCAGTCTGAAGCATTTAGATCCTTTGGGGGGACTGTGTCAAGAGAGCTTTTAATGAAAAAACTCCATTTCATATAAGCTTTTTTATTTTTTTAAATCTCCTCTTTTTTTTCTCCCTCTCATTCTAGAGAGGAAGCTATAAGTGTTTATAATTAATTCTTTGCTCCTTTTGTACACTGAACATTTATTGAGGGAACTTTGAGGAGAGTTTTTTATTGTCCACGAGGAGGAATAATAAGACCTGCAATTTAAGCAAGCTTGGTCAAGGAAGTGGGAGGAATAGGCAATGACCAGGGCTATGTGATCTCAAGGTATTCTGAACAGAGCCCAAAATACTTCCCTTGGAAAAATCAAGTGTCAGAGAATCTACTCAGAAAGTTCTAGTCTGAAGAATAATAGAAATTAATGGATTCTAGGCAAATATCAGTGAGATAGGCAAAGATTCTTGGTGATTTTGACTTATTGATTTATAATAAAAACATGTATACAGTCTTTTCAATTTTTTAAAGAATTTATTTATTTATTTATTATTTTTTATTTATTTTTTATTTATTTGTTCATGAGAGACACAGAGAGGGAGAGGCAGAGGCATGGGCAGAAGGAGAAGCAGGCTTCCCACAGGAAGTCTGATGTGGGACTTGACCCCACAGCCCCAGGATCATGCCTTGAGCCTGAGGCAGACGTTTAACCCGTGGGGCTACCCAGGCACCCCTGTTTACAGTCTTTTATTTCTTCAAGCTCTGCAATAGGTATGAGCTCACAAAATGTACATTCTGTCTGAAGTTTTACCATAAGGAAGAAAAGTTAAGACATGGGAAGCTGATTTCAGGAATTTATTTTGAAGTAGTCATTTTCACATTGTTGGGAGCAAGCCTGCATCTCCTATACCCTCTCTTTCTACTGCTTCTGTTAATGAATGACTCCTTGACACTAGCTGGCTTCTCAGCCTGCAAAGAGGGCCACCTATGTTCTCCCTCCTTTATTTCCTCCTGAGCAAAGGTTGTCTGACATACCTCAGAAAGATTTCCCATGACAATTGAAATAGAATTGGATTTCCAATGGACGTGGTTAAATGTTAAATGTCTCTCATTTAACTTGAGTTAAATTGGTGAACTTGAGTCTAAATCCCAACTCAGGTACTAACAGTGACATGTTGAGTAAGTGGGTCGTTATCATAATTCTCAACTATTCATCTGCCAAGTGGTGGAACTACCTGGCTTGGAGGGTTGTTTTGAGGTATAAATGTTCTGATGTCCTGGCTCCCTCCCCTGTGCCCATGCTCCACACGTGGTAGTTCATTGAGATTCACCTGATTGTCTGTTGAGGACTGCACGATCTTGGAGAAGGAGATCGAGCCGTCTCCTGGTGCTCTCATTGTGTTCTGGGGACAGATGCTGCCACCAGTAGGGGAAAAATGGGACATCTGGAGAGTGAGGACCTCTGCCTGCTGTCTTGCAACGTGTGATATGTTTGAATGAAGGACGTTGATAGAAAAGGCAGGAAGCAATTGCCACTATACTCACTTAGAAAGAGTTGGCTTCGTATGCAACACGAGTAGGTGAGAAGGGGGGACCTTCTTGGATGGGCAGACAATAAATATGTTCTAACAACTCTTCAGAGGAAGCAACTATGGCAGGACCCATATGGCTTAATCAAATGATGAGATGTAAGTGTAGACCAGGGCAAAGAAAGGCCGATAGGAGAAATAGGCATTATGTGATCACATTAATTTGAATGTTCTTATGGAGTAACAGCTAATTTGGAAAAAGTCTGGCCTAACGGTTACCCAAGACACAGAAGAAACTTAAGCAGATTATATAACGTTGAAAGACTTTTAGAGGTAAATGTGGAAGAAAAACATTGAAAAAGTTTTTTTTTTAAAATTCCAAGTCACTTGTAGTACTATTTGCAAACAATTCCTATGCCCATTATAAACTATAGCCTCATTTTTAAAAATTAAAACAGATCTAAATAGCCCTACGAAAAAAATAATTTTTTTGCTAATCTACTACCAATTACCCCCGTGTTCTCGGAAGCACAAGCAGCCCATTTCCTTGATCGAAAATGTGAAATTTGCGCTTCTCGCTAAGTCAGACTGTGGTCCCTGGGCAGTGTCCATTACCAAAGTTTTACTTGACTTGTCGCATCGTAGAGAATTTACCCACTGGAAAATGAACGGAAAGACAACCTGGGGCCTTTTAGGAGTAATTAATGTGTTTGGGATTGCTGTGGAGCTCTAATTGCTGGTTATAAAATGTACAGTCCTGCTACTTTCATTACTGGGCGGCCGCGGTTGTGGCCGGGGTGCCCGGGAAGGGCAGGGTGGAGGGTTGCCACTTATTAATAGCCTGTTTCCCAGACAGACTCTCCACGCCAGGCCCCACTGATTTATCTTCTCGATGCCATGTTGAAGTCGCTGCGATTTACAGCTGATTTATTTTGGCTGTGTTAATATGAGCAACGTCACTGGGCCTAATGATTAAGTATTCATGGTCGGCTATAAATTACTCTCTTTCTTTGCTCTAGATAATAAGGGATTATTTTTCATCACTTCTGAGTGTGAATTATGAAGGGCAGTTACTCCTCTAACCACCAGCACATCTAGTCATGGAAGGTTGGTGCATCCAACTCTCCCGCCTCAGAAGAAGGCAGGCTGCCACTGCTGCTTTTTTCCCTTTATACTCCAATGAATGAATTGCTGCTCTTGGACATTTGTCTTGGTACTACTGTCTGGTGGCGAAAAATAAACTGGGTTGTGTGTCAGGAAATTTGGAAGTTGGCCAGGGTCCTGCTGCCAGTCAGTCATGGGAATAGCTAGACATACAGTCTAGTATTCCTGTCCTCAGTTTCCTGATCTGTCAGGCAGGGAGGACAACACATTTGCCTCTACCCTAAAGTCACTGTAGGGGTCAAAGAGGACAATTGTAATACCACTAGAATGATAACTGGAACTATGTAGTTATGTTTAGGTGAGTACATGTGTATTTATATATGTAATATATCTGTGGGTATAAATAATGTGTGTGTATTGTTATTTTTGTTGTTGTTCCAAACTATTCTAGCCAGTTTTTTCTCTGGAATAATCTCTAATTGAGGAAAGCATAAATAACTAGCATTTATATTGATCACTCACTGGTAATGACTACCATTAATTTGTACTGACTGTACGCCAAGCACTGTGTCAAGTATTTTTTTTTTTAAAGTAAGCTCTAGACCCAACATGAGGCTTGAACTCATGACCCCAAGATTAAGAGTCTCATGCTCTACCAACTGAGCCAGTCAGGAGCCTCTGTGTTGAGTATTTTTCCAAGATGAGCTCACTTGGTCCTCTGCAGGCCAAAGTGACCATTTGTTTAAAATTTTTTTTTTCCCCTTTACAGAAAAGGACAGAGATGCTCAGATACAGTAAGAGCTTGTTGAAGATCACACAGCTTGACTGTGAGGCAGTGTGTTGAAACCTGTGTGCTATGGGCTAACTCTCATATGGGACCTGTATAGCACTCAAAACTCTTTGCAAATTCCCTATACCTAGGATTTTAATGACTGTCTAATTTTTGTACAGATGGGGAAGTGGATCTTTAGGGAAATAAATAAAAATCACATAAGCAAGTTAGTGAGGAATTAGGACACTTGAGGTCTAAGCAGAGTGGAGCATCACACATGGGAAGGAGGCAGGGGACCTTGGTGATAACCTGCCTCAGTAACTCAGGCCCTGGACCATAGCAGAGGAAGGAATGTCTTGAATGACATCATGGGGGAAGTTCAGAGTTGGAATCTTCCACAGGCATGTTGGGGCAGAGAAGGCAGCAACGAGACCAGGCCATTTCCTCTCCTGGTTCCTCCTTCTCATGCATTGAAAACTGATCGCCCCAGAAATGGGAATAAAATGTTCTGTCTTCCAATACCATGCTCTTTCTCCCATGGTCTTGGCCCATTTTGCTTTAGGCCACCTCTCATCTCTCAAATAATCAAAATGACATCCTTTTGTGATTGAGGGACCTCCTTTATAAGCTCTAGGTTTGAAACGGCAATGTCCAAAGTGAAATAACAGTAGGAGAAAATAATTTTCTGATCAGTAAAAAAAGCAAATGTTCTGGAAGAAGGTTGAGAATAAAAAGGAGAGAAGACTGTGGGCAAGAAAGAGATAATTTTGAAGGGCTCCCTAAGGAACATTGTGCACTTCAATGAAATAACATTGCTGCAAGTGTTTTGGCTTATTTGTTTTTGGTAACATCTGTGTTAACAACATCTACTCATCTGATGGATGGGGCACAGATAAAGGTAGAAGCTTAGGAAAACAGACTTTGATCTAAACTGGAATATATTTTACCTGGTACAAAGAAAGTAAAATGCAAGCAGACATGAGTCCATTACTCATGTGTGATGACTGGAAAATTCACACCACCAAGGGATCTCCTTGATGGCCTGGAACAGATTCAGGGCATAAGACAAAGGCATTTAAAAAAGAGGCAAATGTGCAAGTTTTTCAAAATTATTATTGCTTACACATACTGCAGATATGAGTGGTTCTATTGGTTGAGGTCGCTGACAGGTGGGGAGAGTCAACCTCCAAAGGGGAGCGGACAGATAATCAGCCTCTCAGACTGGGAAGCCAGGGACTTGCATGATGTGCAAGAACTGAGACTGACCCCGAGCAGGGAATCATTTCTCTTATATCAGGTGCAGCCTGCTGGAATTCTGGAACTAACTCTGATTTGGGAAGTTTGGTGTTGACCATCCCTTTCACTCTATGGTCCTAACTTTGCACACAGCCCTCTCTGCTTCCCATCTTGTCTCCTTCCAGGAGTAAAGGCTAAGGTGCCCTCAGAAAGGGCTGCTTTATGATGGAGGATAGTAGAGGAAAGGCGGGCCAGGTGGATGTCTCATCAGCTGATTTGGGACAGGCTAACATGAGTTGTGCGTGGCGGACGCTCAGACCGAGCCTTCCAGCAGGTGTCACACCTAGACATCTGTGGCTCTGTGGACAGGTAGAGACTGGAGGGGGTGATTTGAGAGCTGTGGATGTGCAAGGGGCAAAGGGAGAGAAATGTGGGAAGGAGGGCATAAGGCCAGCCCAGGTAAACTCAGGGATTCTTGCAAAAGGGGAAGAACAGGAGGATGCACATTTAGGTAGGACCACAGACAACATCCTCCAATCACCCCACCTTCAGATTAACACTATCACTGGGTTGTCAGCCTGTATGGGTCTGAGCACATGCTCCATCCTTTATGAGTTATGGAGCTGAGGTGGAAATTACCTCCTCACTCTTTGTCCCATCACTTTTATTTGCACACTAGAAATGATCATTCTTTACTGCCTCATTTGGATTTGTTGGCAGGGTCAAATGACATAGGGTCCCTTACTTAGCCTAAGGCTGTCCTGGGCGCTCGGGTTTCTTGTGACTCTGTGACTATTTCTAGTCATCTGGAAGTAAGTGGTTTTTAACAGGTGCAAACGCTAATTTGACCATTGGTCTCTGGTTCTTATGATGGAAAGTAATTTTTTCTTTAGCACTGGGACATTCGTTTCCATTTTAATTAGGGGAAAACTTTAAAAAATATGATAGATTAGAATTTCAACAACACCCACTGGATGTTCTCCTTTCTCCTCAAATCCATTCAAGTCATAGAGGAAAATTAGGATGTCATAAACTAGAGCGTTACGTACAATCCCCATTTCTCCTGGATTAAATTTTTTAAATCTTTCTTGTTCTTGTTTTAAAGATAGTTGGATACATATTTAGTGCTTTGAAACTAGCATAAACAGAAAACAATTTTTTAAAAATAATTACTGGTTTAGTTTCTTTCCCTGTCATCATGCACAAGTCATCAAGTTTATAAACTATGATTTAGAATCTTTTTGTCTGTTTCTCTCCAGGCAAATATCAAGAGTGTCAGATACAGCAAATAGCTTCTTCGTGCAAAACAAAAACAAAAACAAAACAAAAAAGGTTTTACAGGGAGTAAAGTCCAATTTTAAGCTCAAAGCATTCCTGACCCTGAAATCTAGATTTTTTGAGCTTTACCACACTGCCTCCAGCTTGCCTGACTTCCTGGCTAGAATCCTCCCCAATGGGTAACATGACCTCTCTGGTATATTTGAGCTGAGTCTGACTTCTTGAGAGCACAGCAATATTTTTGCACTTGTACTTATCTCAAGGCCATGTGGCACGATTAAGTTGATGAGTTCATTTGAAGTTTGCAGCCAGCATTAGTCCCAAGGGATATCCTACAAGAGGGTAAATACAGCCCTCGCCGCAAGACTCCGGGGCCTTTGGGTAGTGAGAGAACCAAGTTAGAAAACACATTCTTGTAACTTTAAAAATAAATTCTTGTCTGCCAACTAGAAACAGCCTCCTAATGTGCCACATCCCACATGCATTTGGTTTTAATTTGTTTGCTTTTTCTCAGTGATTGCTCTTTAATTATTGCAATGTTGAAACAACTTGCTCTGTCTCCAAAAATACGCTACAGTAGGTGGGGAAAAGATGAGGGGTAAAGAATAGGCAGCCTGGAAGGCTGGGGAAGCAGCTGTCCAGAGAACGTTCTCATACTCAGGGGAGGGGGTTGGTGTTCAGGGCTTTCATCCCCATGCAGTACCTCCCGAAGGACAGGATGGCAATCCAAAGGCGACTTGCTGGCAGTCAATGTATCATCTTTTGGAGAATTATGAAATCATTTTTATGAAGCTATGATGCATTAATCTGAAATAAGTTAAACTGGTTGGAATATGTCAGCAGCAGCAGGAAGATACAAATTCTACTTTATCCAAAAATCAAATAATGACGTCTCTAATCTTTGCCTCCCCTCTTCCATACTACTCTCCCGAAATGAAATGGTGAACCCAGGAGCTCATGTTAAACATTTGGGTTCTTCACTCATGCCATGAGGATGTCTACTAGGGTCCATATACACTCCACTAAAGTCTCCCCCTTCATGGTCTTCAACAATGATGACAACTGGAGACAACAGCTGATGAGATGATTGCACACCCATCTGAGTGACTTGGTCCCGTCCGTCTTTATTGAGAAGCTCAGGTGAGTTCAGTCGCTTCCCTGGTTATACAGCTTGGAGGGAGTTTGAATCCAGACCTGTCTATTTCCAAAGTCTGACTTTAATCACTAAAACGTATCCCATCATAGGTTGGGTTTCAGACACTATGAGAGTTGTGTGCAGTAAATCTGATGGAGAATGCTCTGAGAACAACTTCTAGAGGAGGTGAGGAAAGCAGGATTGAGCCAAAGAGAGGTTGCACCAGGAGGCAGTTGTAACCCCAGTCTTGTAGGGAATTCTGGAGATAGCATCTTCCTTAGAGATGTCAGAATCCAGATTGTATTTGACCCGTTTTTGGTTGTAAGCTATCCTTGGGGAAGATGAGACCCGTATAATTAAGCCTTCTGTCTGGAGGAGTTAAATTTCATTTATGTGCTCCCAAAGTGATCTCCTTAAATTGGTTATTCTCTTTCACTCTTATTTTAATGCATCCATAAGTAAGTTGTTGCCCTCAACAACAGCTATCAGTTACCATAACCCTTAAAATAACTACTTTATCAGGAAACCAGTCAGCAAAATCCTTTCCTCATCTACCCCACCCCAGTCCTCTTGAGAAGTTTGAGCAACTTCATCATTACAGAATGCAGGTAGCTCTTGGCACTTCATCTGCTGTGAGAGATGGAGTCCTCATTGTCGGCTGGCTAGTCAACGATATGCTCCCACATCCCATTTTAGTGTCGGATTTCTGGCACTTCTCCAGACATCAGCTGTCTTAGAACAGAATTGCTGGAAACAGACTCTGAGACAGAGATTTGTATGCAGGAAGTCTGTTGAGAAGTGTTCCTGCTCTCAAGAACAACACCTACGTGTAAGAGAGTGACAATTAGACAGAGGAAGAGGTTGGACAGTGATGCTATCGAACCAGGGGGTCAACAGATCATGCAGAAGCTCTGGCACTGGGATTTGAAGCATGGAGGTCAAGATTTTGTGGCAAGCCATCGAACGGTCATTGGATGTTGGCTACTCCCAAGGAGGGTACTTGCCTTTGGGAAGGTGGTTCTTTTCATCACTCAGTTGTTAGGGGATGGTATCCCATGCCCCCAAGACAGGACATAAGTGTCTTGGTCCTGAAAGGGCCACCTTGGCAGCACATCACAATGAACACTACATGCTGCGAACTCTGTTCCCAGGTAGGCCATGGGCTTACTCCTTAAGAAGATTATTTAACCTCTCTGGATTTCAGTTTCTTCAGCCATAAAGCAGAAGCTCTGCATTTGTGAAGCTGCACTAGATAACATCCAAGGAACTCCCTTCCCCCAAAATATAATTAAATGATTTTTTAAACTTCATGGATTAGTTTTGTGAGAGGAAACAGAATGGAAAACAAGGTACAAATGTCAGTTACACCTGTTTTAGATCCTCTTCCGTCACTTAAAAATCACTGGGAGTTTGGCTAAGTTACACAGGCGTCTTTGATTCAGTGTTTCCAGCAACAAAATGGGGGATACTGATATTGAATTCATGGAGTCACTGTAAGGCTTGAATTAGACTGATTTTTCTTACAGTTCCATCTCCTTCACTTTCACTAGTGCCAAGTGAAGACTTGGTTGGTAATATTCTGATTTATTTTGATATAGAAGTTCATTCGTGTCAAATTCCTCAGATTACATAGCCAACACATTGGGCAAATATTCAGTCATTTTTTTTTCTGCATGTGATTAGCTGTGTCTGAGAAAACTAGAATATATAAAGGAGGCTTTCCCAATAGGAACAATAGGTATAGAAGTGCTTGGGGAGATGGCAGTGCAGGTCATGCATATGAGGTAAGTTATGTTGCCATGTGCCTCCCTCCTGGTGATGGATTGCCCTGATACCATCGCCAGAGAACATTCCTCTGATAGCATATCATTCCTTTATTCTGCTTGGGTGACTTTGTTTGATGAAACACAGTCCAGTGGCTTGTCTTCAGAGAGAAGCACTCAGGTGAGACCAGGACTTGCCTTTCACAGAAGGGAAGGGCAGAAAGTCAAGGTGGGAAGGGAGATGGGCTGGAGGACAAAAGATTTTTGGGGGAAGTATGGAAAGTGCATTTGAAGTGATATTTACACAATTAATATTATTCAAAGGATGAAGCCTATCCAGGGCCAGAATGGAAGGAAAGATGGTCAGTCAACCCAAAAGGGAATTTCAGAACCAGAAAACCTCTTGACTTCAGCTCTTCTCTACGTCTGAAGACCATGTAACTCCATATGGAGACATAGATCTGCCCCTAGAATGCTCTAGACAAAGAAATGAGGCTCTGAATACCTTGAGTATAATTCACAAAGTCAGTGATAGAGTGAAAAAACACCTACCTTGGCACAGAACAGAAATGATTGTTGACAATTTAAGAGAAATTATTTATCTTCTTTGAGTCTAAGTGTCTTTGGCTATCAGAAATAATCATCCCTACTGTAAAGAGATGGTGCCAGAAATAAATTAAACCACACCACAAGGCACTTGAAAAATAGTAAAAGGTGAGTAAAATATATTTTTTTATTAATAGGTCACACTTCCTCCTGGTCTTCAACCGTGGAAGGCTTCTGTCTACATATGCTAGAGCATCAGCTTTGATCTCTTTCCCCAAGTTATTGGCTCCAATTTCTGCCTGTGAACACAATCTGGACTTGGTGTTGCCTCTCCTTTCTTGCAGACTTGCATCTCCAAATTTTCTAGCTTGTGGACATCCCTCTGGACTTGAATATAACTTAGTACTGACACTCTCTACAGCTTGGCTCTCTGTGGTCTGCTGCCCACTTCTATTGTAAGTGGTAGTTGTACTGTGCCTTTCCCATGACTCTGGGCTGCACCTATCATGGTTCAGTTGGTTCCTCCCGGAAACTTTTCTCTTTCTCAAAGGGTGATCTCAATCCCATGCACCTCTCTGTCTTCTCTTCCAACCTGGGAAGACAAATCCCTATAATCTTCTTCTATAATCAAGAGACCTATATTCAGATATCAATTTTACTAATTGGCCTTGGGTGAGTCACTTCTTCACCTGCTAAGGTTGTTGTAAGTGTTAAATCTGATGGACTTAATGACAAACCATTTCTTGAGTTCTTACTAAGGCAATTGTTGTGATGAACTCATTACACATATTATTTAATCCTCATAAAACATTAATATCCTCAATGGACAAAATCTTAATTATTTGGCAATGAGAATCAGTGTCAAAGTGAGGACAAGGAAAAGGAAAGGCAAATGTGAGAGAAGGAAGGTATAAGAAAGAAGAGAGGAGAAGAGAAAAAAAGAAAGACATCATCTCAAGAAGAGGAGATACAGCAGTAAGTTGAAGGAATTAGAGACTTTATTTGAGTTCTCTGTGTTCCCTGCTTTGTGAATAACAAACTTTTCTTAAAATCTGAATGTCATAAAAGAAAAGAAATGGAGTCATAGAGTCAGAGTTTGAACAGGACCAAAGATTTATCCATGCTTTGTCTGAATTCCAGATGCCAACATTTGTCAGCACCCTTAGAAAACCAAATTAGTGTTTTGTCTCTTTCCTCTAGTGTCTAGTCCAAGATCCGAGAATTGACAAATTGGTGGCTGGAGCCAGACTATGGGTGGAATTATTTCAATGTTCATCCAATGCCTTATACATTCAGCCAATATTTACTGAATGTATTAATGTATTGTATGGACCGGCTGTGGACAGGCATTGAGGATAAAACTAAGAGCTGATAAAATTAAGGGATGTTGTTCAGGTATGAAGGGAATAAACCTTAGCTTCATCTTTTGTCTTTGGGATAGAGAGTGAGTGAGTAGGCAAGATCATGGAATCGGCAATTTTTTGAAGTATGAATGGTTTTACTTGCAAAGTTCTCCTTTCCTTTGGTTTCAAGTCCACCAAATCAGTCTTAACATTTAGCTTAGTGACTTTAATCGACACTATCCAGGGAGATCGATTTGGACAATCTACCATTTCTATTCTTTCTCCATAATTAGTAGTCATATCAAATCTGATCCTCATCCATAAAATGGGCACCATCATATTTATACCTGAATCACAGAGGCATTGCAAGCAGTGCCAATGTCTTCTGTAAACTATACAGTGCCCTAGATATACGCATGTGTATGCATATACACACTTCCCTCCCTTGTATTTTATGATGTTTTGACATATTAAAATCCCTTCTGGCTGAAAAGAACCTAACCCTCCAGGGACTAGTCAATTCTTAGAGCAAAGGGCACATCTAGCACCATGCTTCTGATATGCAACTAATCAATCTAGAGCCATGCCTTATCTATCTGGATCTGTACACCCCAGAAAACGGATTTTTCTTCTGGGATCAGATAACTAGAGATATCCACACTCCTCTGTTCAGATTATAACCCTCTGAAAGTATTCAAACTAGCTAATACTAAAATGTTTACACTGCCCTAGCTTTCCTTTCCTGTGAAAACTCCAATTTGTAGTACATAGCCTTGCCCCTCACTCCTGCCCCTCTGCCTCCTGTTTTTTCCCTACGTGGCCCTGTGTGATGCACCATTTCTCTTGTTTCTAGGATCTTTGGGTACAATAGACTTTGTTTTCCTGAGCCTCTCCTGTGTCTCCTCTTGTGGCTGCGCCTGACTGACCATCCCATCAAACAACACAGAATACATACACAACTACTTTTTGATAAAGGGCTTTATAGCTTATAAAACAAATTTACATCCATCATTTGAAAGTTACAGCAGTTTTTTTAAATAGCTATCCTTTCCCTCGGTTTATAGATTAGGAAATTGATATTTAGAAAGCCAGGCAATCTGAGCAAGCTGACACAGGTTAATAACATTCAGGAGGCAAGACTCAAACATTGGCCTTGGAAACTCAGGTTCCAAGTCCCAAGCTTCAGGGTTTCAGCTGCCCTTTTTAAACCTCCTAATTAGCCTTAATCATCAATAAGTCTTTCAGGAAAATATGTTAGACCATGCTGAAAGAAGAACTTTTTAAAAAATATGGTATCGGAAGAAAGGGTTAAGGGAACTAGCACGGTGAGCCAGGCGTCACATGATTTCATTCCACATCATCTCTGTATTACAGATGACAAAACGGTGACCTCTGGATTTATTTCTAGCCCTAAGTCATAGAGGTGGGAAGTCAGAAAGTATGAATGGGGCCCCCATGCGCTTTGGCACCATGGCATCTCCCTTGCAACCTCCATGTTCTCAGGGCAACACGGTCCCAGCATCTGAACTCTTTCCTTGATGCTCTGCATTTGCTGACCAAAAATGCCCAGTGGGAATAGACACTGGGAGGCAATTTAGCCAAATATCCTTTTTAGCAAATGATTTATTTACTGCTGCCAGGACAGCATTTTCTCATATTCTTTCTCTGGCCCTCTTCGTTGCTTCCTGTCTTTTTTGTTTCTTTCTCGCCAGGAAGCCTCTTATCTTTGCTGACTGGGGGCCAGTACATCTTCTCCCCACAGTAAATCTGAGGCTAATGGGCTCCCAGAAGAAAAGCAAAGCGTGAAGCCACTCAGAAGCACAACTGTCTTCTCTTGGAATAAGCAAGTCATTTTTCCCTTAAATTCCTAAGTGGGATGCCTTCTAATGACCTCTATTCCCTGCCACTATCTTGCTTTTTCTCATATATCTATGCTTCTCGCAACGAAGGATAACAAAACAAACTTGGATTATTTGGGGGAAGAGGCAGTAATTTGTTTTTTATTTTATTTAAATTCAATGAACTAACATACAGTACATCATTAGTTTCAGATGTAGAGTTCTGTCATTTATCATTGCATATAACTCAGTGCTCATCACATCACATGCCCTTCTTCATGCCAGTCACCCAGTTACCCCATCCTCTCACCCACCTCCCCTCCAGCAACCCTCGGTTTGTTTCCTATAGTTAAGAGTCACTTGTGGTTTGTGTTGCTCTCTGATTTCTTCCCATTCAGTTTTCTCTCCCTTCCCCAATGATCCTCTGCACTATTTCTTATATCCCACATATGAGTGAAACCATGTGGTAATTGTCTTTCTCTGATTGTCTTACTTCACTCCGCATAATATCCTCCAGTTCTATCCATGTCAGCGTAAATGGCAAGATTTCATCATTTTTGATGATCAAGTAATTTCCATTATATATATCTATAGCTAGATATCTATATACCTACATACATATCTAATGTCTTCTTTATCCATTCATCTGTCGATGGACATCTAAGCTTTTTCCACAATTTGGCTATTGTGGACTTTGCTGCTATAATCAGTAAGATGCATGTGCTCCTTGGGATCACTACATGTGTACCTAGTAGTGCAATTGCTGGGTCATAGGGGAGCTCTCTTTTTAACTTCTTGAGGAACCTCCATACTGTTTTCCAGAGTGGCTGTACCAGTTTGCATTCCCACCAACAGTGTAAGAGGGTTCCTCTTTCCCCACACCCTTGCCAACATTTGTTGTTTCCTGACTTGTTAATTTTAACCATTCTGGCCAGTGTAAGGTGGTGTCTCATTGTAGTTTTGACTTGTATTTCCCTGATGCCAAGTGATGTGGAGCATGTTTTCATATGTCTGTTGGCCACTTGTATGTTTTCTTTGGAGAAATGTCTATTCATGTCTTCTGCCCTTTTTTGACTGGATTATTTATTTTGAGGGTGTTGAGTTTGATAAGTTCTTTAAAGATCTTGGATACTAGCCCTGTATCTGATATGTCATTTGCAAACATCTTCTTCCATTCTGTAGGCTTCCTTTTAGTTTTATTGACTGTTTCCTTTGCTGTGTAAAAGCTTTTTATCCTGATGAAGTCCCAATAGTTCATTTTTGCTTTTGCTTCCCTTGCCCTTGGAGATGTGTCTAGAACAGCAAGAAAATGACCCTCTGTAAGCCAGGAAGAGGAACTCACTAAGAACCAGACCATGCTGGCAGCCGGATCTTCAACTTCCAGCCTCTAAACTTTGATGGCTGAGATGGTATCCACTGTCCAAGATGGTTTAAAATCTGGATATTGACCTCAATGCATGACATAATTTTAAACCCCCATCCTTTTCTTGGTTCTTTGACTTTCTAGCCTTATAGTCTGTGCCTTAGTCAGTTTGGGCTGCTATAACAAATTACCACAGTCTGGGGTACCTTAAACAACAAACATGTATTTCTCAGTGTTCCAGAGATCATGGTTAAGTTCTTGGTGAAAACTCTGTTCCTGGTTTACAGAGGGTCTTTCTTGCTGTGTCTCACATGACAGAAAAGCTAGCTAGCTCTCTTATCAATTTTTATAAGGGCATTGATCCAATGAGGCTCCACCTTTATAGTTTAATCACCACCCAAAATCAGAATATCATCACATTAAAATTAGGGTTCAACATACGACTTTTAGGGGAACACAAACATTCTGGCTGTCATGCCCTATATTCCATTCTTGCAGGATCAGGTTGTCATGGAACTTCAGCAAACCTTATGTCATGGGTTATTTAACTTCAAAGCAAAATGTATCTTAATTAAGTATTCTGGAGAACAGTTCTTTCATGTTTTCATGTCAAGATTCTGTTTTTATTGCCATCCATTTCTTTTTTTTTCTCTTATGATACAAGAACAGATAATTTTAGTAGGCATACAGACTAAATTCATTTTTTAGTAAGTCTCCTGGATTTGGATTTTTTGGTAGCATGTCTTGCAACACTCAGTTAATAAAATAAACTTTAAAGGGGGAAAATAACTACTCTCAACAATTTGCAGAGTGAACTTATGTCTACCTTTTTCTTAGCTTCCTTTAGGCCTCTGGAGGACACCTCTCCATAGGGTCTGATAATAAGCAGCTCATCTTACATACCTCACCTCTTCCTTCAGAGTGATCCCATTGCTTCATCTCCATGTTGCATCATGGTGTTGGGTCTTTGAAGCAGCCAGGCTTGCTACCACAAGCTACCTAGTTGTCCTCCAGTTATGGAGCTTTGATTACTCATGCTGGGCTCATGTACCCAGTGTAAAACTCTCCTATCTAATTTTGTCCTGCTTTTTGTTCCCTGGCTCAGTTTTAGGCTTGTCTGGTTCCTAAACCTTTTGACTTAATCTCCAGTCTCTGATCTTATTCTTCCCTCTTGGCTAAACATAAGCAGCTTACCTAGTTTGAACCACTAGTTCTTTCTTATAAACTGTTTGCACTTACCCTAGAAACTAATACTCATCTTTTATTGGATGCTTTTTTAAAAAAGGATTTTATTTATTTATTTATTTATTTATTTATTTATTTGACACACAAAGAGCATGATCAGGGGAGAAGCAGAGGGACAGAGAGAAGCAGGCTCTCCACTGAGCAGGGAGCCCAAAGCAGGGCTGGATCCCAGAACCCTGAGATCATGACATGAGCCAAAGTCAGATGCCTAACTGACTGACCAACTCAGGTATCCCAGACGTTCTTATTTAAACATTAAGGCTCAGCAAGATCCAGTGTTCCATTCCAGCGTGTCTTGCAGGAGAAACTGAAATGTAGAGAGAATGTTAACCAAGGAATTACCAACATTTTAGTATATATTTTATTCCCTCCTAACACAAGGAAGGAAGGGAGAGAAGAAAAAAAAGATTAAATAAATAAAGAGAATAAAGTATAAGAATTGTTTGAGCCATTACAGAAAACAAAACAAATTAAAGAAGCTTTGTAAAAACATTCAATGGTATGAGAAGGGAAATTCAACTTGATATAAAGGGCATCTACTAAAATCCTCAACTAGCATCATACTTAATGAAGAAAGATTTGATGCTATCTCTTTAAGATCATGGAAAAGACAACAAGCATGTCTGCTCTTGCCACTCCTATTCAACATTTACTGAAGGTTCCAGCCAGGGCAATTAGGCAAGAAAAAGAAATAAAGGGTATCTATATTGGAAAGGAAGAAGTAAATCTATCTCCATTCACAGATGACATAATCTTTCATGTAGAACATTCTAAGGAATCCTCTAAAAACTATTAGGATTAATGCGTTTAGGAAGGTTGCAGGATATAAAATCAATACACAAAATCAATTATATTCTGACACATTTACAATGAACAATCCAAAAACAAAATTCAAGAACAATACCATTCACAATAGTGAAAAAAAAAGACAAAAGTAAAAAAAATGGTACTGTAAAACATTGCTGAAAGCAATTAAAGAAGATCTAAATAAATGGAAAAATATCCCATATTCATGAATTGAAAGACTTCATATTGATTGGATGGCAATTTCCCCTGAACGAAATTTGGTATAATGAATGCTTAGCAGAATCCTAGATGATTTCTTTGTAGAAATCAATGAGTTGATTATAAAATTCATATAACTACCTTCACTCATTGGTCAAAATATACAAACTTCCAACTATAAAATAAATAAGTCATGGGGATGTAATGTATAGCATCATGACCAAAGTTAATAATACTATATTGTATATTTAAAAGTTGATAAGATAATAGATTTTAAAAGTTCTCATCGCAAGAAAAACTTAGAGCTATGTGTGATGAGAGATGTTAACTAGACTCATTGTGATCGTTTCATAATATATACAAGATTAAAATCATGTTGAGGTACCTGGGTGGCTCAGTCGGTTGAGTGGGTGATTCTTGATTTTGGCTCAGGTCATGATCCCAGGGTCCTGAGACCAAGCCCCATATTGAGCTCTAAACTGAGCTGGGAGTCCACTTGAGGTTTCTCTTTCTCCCTTTGCCCCTCCCCCCACTCATGGTCCCTCTGTCTCTCTGTAAAATAAATAAATCTTAAAAAAATCATGTTGTAGGGATCCCTGGGTGGCGCAGCGGTTTAGCGCCTGCCTTTGGCCCAGGGCGCGATCCTGGAGACCCGGGATCGAATCCCACATCAGGCTCCCCGTGCATGGAGCCTGCTTCTCCCTCCGCCTGTGTCTCTGCCTCTCTCTCTCTCTCTGTGTGACTATCATAAATAAATAAAAATTAAAAAAAAAAATTAAAAAAAAAATCATGTTGTATACCTGAAACTAATATGATGTTATATGTCAATTATATCGCAAAAAAATGGATATAAATTCCAAAGACATTTTAGGGAAAATAACACATTTATTTCCCTACACAGTTTGAAATGTTCAGGTTAATTATAAAATCGAAAAAAAAAATCACACGTAGTTCAAAGAATCTTAAAAAAGAAGAATGAAGTAGCTCTCGCACTTTATGATTTAAAAACTCGGGTAATCAAGATAGCCACAGTAATCAAGATAGCATGGTCCTGGCACAAGGACAGATGTGTAGCTCAATGGAGTAGAATTGAGAGTCCAGAAATAAACCTTACCTCAATGGTCAGCTAATTTTCAATAAGGGTGCCAAAGCCGTTCAATGAGGAAAGAATAGATGTCAACAAATGGCCAACTGGGACAACTGAATAGCCACACGCAAAAGAATGAAGTTGGACCCTTAGTTTATAACATATACAAAAATTAACTTAAAGTGGCTTGAAGACCTAAACTTAAGTGCTAAAACTATAAAACTGTAAAAGAAAAAAAAAGCTATTATTAAAAAAAAACCTATTATACTTACTTACATAGGAGCATAAGCCAGGTACTTTTTTATGTTTTCTGATAGATCTGGTTTCCCACTGGTATCATTTTTCTTTAGTCCAAATATCTGCCTTTAACACTTCTTGCAGTGCAGATTATTGTCCACAATTTTTTTCAGATATTGTTTCTCTGAAAAAGGTCTTATTTTTGTCCTTAATTTTGAAGGACACTTTAACCATATGTGGAAATTTCGGTTGACTTTTTTTTTTCTTTCAGCATTTTAAGGATTTCTATTGTCTATTGACTTCTACAGTCTTCCCCTCTTTGTTGTTCCTTTCATAGTAGAGATTTTTTTTTTTACGTGTGTGTTTTTTTTTTAAGATTTTTGTATTCATCTTAGGTTTTCGGAAGTTCGATTATAACGTTCGATTATATAATTTTCTGAATCAGAAAATCTTTTGTGTTCATTTTCCATATTTAACTCAGCAAAACTACTGAGTAAATTATTAAATTTGTAAGTTAAAGTTATTATTAGTAGCAGTACTATGAAATTTTGAGAAATTTTGAGCATAATTTAATTGTCATTTATTTTATGCTTCATTCATTTCATCTCTAGGAGTCTGGTATCACATTATGGTTGACTTTTTGAAATTATCCTACATCTTACCAAGGCCTTGATCATTAAAAAAAAATCATTTTCCATTGTGTTCATCAGATCCAACATTATATTGATTTGTCTTTGAGTTCATTGGCTTTTTCTTCTGTTCTCTTCAGCTTGCTTTCATCTTCCACCTGCACGCTGTCCTGAAGTGCTCACATAGACAGCTTGTAATTCCCAGCATCAGCTGTTAAGGAAGAACCCAATTTCCTGTCATGGTACTCAGCTCATTTGCATGGTACTTTAGCTTGAGTTTGTTTTTTCCCCCTTTCTTATTTGGGATGGGGAAATAATTTTAAATATCCCTTATATTTTGTGAGAAGGATAATGCTTTAAGAGGCATGTCCTCTTTGGGATGGTTTATGGGGTCTGTTAAAGCACTTAGCCAGTGAACATGGCAGAAATAGACATTGCTTTATTATCTTCATTCATCTGCATTTTTGGTCAGATGAGGGTTCACACGTCATAGTATTCTAATGAGTATCAGATTTTGCAATCTTATAAAGAATGGCATCTAAGATTATGTTTTTGATATTTATTCATATTGGAAATGCGTATAACAAAAGATATCAAAGGGAATGCATTTTGATGAGTCTTAGAAGGAATAAGAGCCACAGCTGGAAAAATGAGAATGGAAGAAGGTCAACCTTATTGAGAGCAAGAAAGATACTTGGAGACTGATTCACTACTTCACTGGTTCGGACTTTGCATTTAGTGCATCACTAACAGCATGTTGACTTGCTCCAAGTTTGTGCCGTTGTATAAATGGACCCAGAAGTCAATACACATGTACTAAATGTACCTTTAGTGGTTCATTTGGGGACAGATTAATCTAGTTAAAATGGAAAAAAAATCACACAGAGTTAAAATAATCTTAAAAAAGAAGAATGAAGTAGCTCTCATGCTTTATGATTTCAAAACTCGGGTAATCAAGATAGCCACAGTAATAAATGAACTTTTAATTACATGAACTTTTATTACATGGGGCCTAAAAGGAAATGGCAGATACGAGCCTGTGTATGGAAAGGCATGCAATAAACAAAAGCAAAAATTTTTTTTAAATGAATGACTAAATCACTACAGCCAAACTGTAATAACCAATAGCTACCATAATCTAGAATTTAAGTCCTTCATAGGTCACCTGAAGCTCTATGTGGTTTGTTCACAAATAGTGTTTCCCCTGGTTCTGCAGAAGGAAGGAGCCACTGACTTTATACACCTGACGCCCTTCCCAGTATCTCTCTCCACATTGTTCTCACGCTCTAAGGAGGCCGTGAGTACCAAGAGGAAGTGAGGTTTCCAGTGCTCCAGCTGGAGAGGAAGTTCTCAGAATGAAGCAGAAATTGCACAGAGCTTGGGATAGACAGACACAAGTGGTCCCCATGAACCTGGGAAGTTTCCATGATCATCCGGGGCTTCAGGTTTATTCCTGGAGAACGTGACTAGAAGGAGCTTCCTGGCATTCAAATGATGGTGACCAATGAACAAACACATATGAACATCTCTGAAAGCATTTTCACACCATATAAAGGAAATGGGAATTCATGAAGCTGCTGAATGTGTCCCCAGTGCAGGTAGAGGGGCATCAGGTCGTACCAGGTCAGCCTTTCCAGGATCCCTAGTTGCCAGGAAAATAGGAAAGAACAATTTGGGGTTTAACATAAGTAGCCTAGCAGTGAGTCTGAATCAGAAAATATTTAAAATGTTTAAGGGAATTAATTTTCTGTAAATTAGGTTAAACACTCCCCAAAAAAGTAATTTTCCATTCTGCCACGTTCTGGAGGATATTTAACTATTGGGAGTTGTGATTCTGAGAACCCTCAGGCACATGAAAAATGTGACCATTTGCATATTGGACCTCAGAGACTTCTCATTCCATAGCTGTTGCTTTGTTCATACCCTCAGGGTTAGAAAAGCCAAGTTGTTCTGGGCCAAGCAAGTTGTGTTTGGTAAAAAGAAGAAAATAAATAAAATCAAGGCAGAGCGATAAAGTAACACAAGGTTGAAAATCAGAGGTTTAGATCCTTGTTTTGGCCTTGTCTGCCAGAGCAGCATGGCCTTGTGCCTGGACACGGGAAAAGCCACCCAGGCCGGATGGATCTTTCCTGTCTCTCCCCTCTCTCATGAAAGAGTCTGTAACACTTGACAAAACAGACTTGAGCCACTTCCTGCTTGCCAGGGAGCTTTCCCCAGCACCACTCCCTCCTTCCACTTTGCATATTCCCCCCACCGGGTGTCAGTGGATGCCTCCCCACTGACTTGCAATGGGGCTCCTCTACCTGGACCAGAACTTAGTTCCATGATGTGCCTCCCATCTCTCCCTGAATACCCTTCCTGGCTTCATGCCTTGTAGCCTCCTCATACATCCTCTGTCCCGATGCCCACAGTGAACTCTGGGTGGTGTGGCCTAGTCCAAAACCACCTGGGCTCATCATTGATCTGGGAGCCGGACTGTCATCCTCATGTTCAAATTCTACCTGCTTCAGTGAGCTTTCCTGATAGCCTACAGCCACCAACTCTCTCTGTCTTTTCCAAAATGGAATCATATATTTTCTAGCATGTGGAACTTAGCACACTGTCAGCCAATCCTTTTTTCCCTACTATACTATGAGTATACTATACTATGGGTTTTTTTTTGAACCCATCGATAACTCATTCTGCATCTCTTCACTGTTCATGGATGGCAACCCTCATCGGATCCCTTTGCTGGCATAACTTCCTCTCACTCGACCAGGGCTAGGACTGGCTCTCATCTTCATGCACTGGGCTCTGGCACATGTCATTTTGTCTCTCTGGAATGCTCTCCCCTTCATGTGTTTGGTGAATTCCTACTCATTCTTCAGATTCTTGCCTAATCATCGCTTGCTCAGAGACACCATCTCTCTCACTTGCACCACCCCATCACTCTTAGGTCCCTGACTCTCTTGGCACTCATCTCAGTTGCGCTTTACACTCTACTGCAAGACTCCGAGCTCTGTGATGGCAAGAAAAGCTACAGTCTTCCACCCTATTATCCCCAGCATTTACAACAGTGCTCAGTCCCCGCTTTATCTTAAAAAGAATAAAATAAATGGTTCACAAGTGAACAACGAACTTTCATTACATGAATGAATGAATAAATAGTTGCATGGCTTCATTGTTTTCATCAGTGACTGTGGCAGAGTGTTTCCATCTTGGTCACCCAGAGAGATTTGGTTCACACTGGAAAATACAACCAAGACTCGCAGAGTTTTCCAGGTCCCGCAGGCCTCCTGATGTCAGGCAATTGCTCTCTCTGCAATGAAAACAGCAGGCATCAAGTCTACAAGCCTGTACATAAAAAGATCCATTATCCTGGGAGCCAAATGTCACTGCTGGAATGGCTTCCAAACGCTGCCAAAAAGAACATTATTAATAACAGTAATGATAATAATAGTGATCATAATAACACATATTAAATTTTAATTTATATGGCACCCAAGCTCCTCAGCTCTGGGAGGGAATCACTCTCATAGCAGAGGGGAAGAATAAAGCGAAACTCCAAATGAAAGGAAATATGATACAATGTGGGCAGAGTGCCAGGCTGTAAGCCGCTGTGTGGGGACAGAGAGAGAAAAGGACCTCACCAGGCTTTGGATGAAGTCAGGCTTGATGTGACAGTTCTGAATTTCAGGGATACAGTGGAGAGAGGCAGAAACATATGCTTTAGTCTCATTTTAAGATAAGCATCCCTCATCATTTCAATTCAAAGCATAGAAAATATTACCCTGGGAGCCCCTGCAGGATGCAAGGAGGAAACCAGTGGAAAGGCCATCTGAGTGTATGTCTACACTGGGAAGCCACATCACAACCTGACTGGATGGGTTGAAAGGTCAGTGCTCCACACAGTGTTTACAAGTAATGGTCAAACATTGGAGGAGTGAAAAGAAAAGAAAGTGGATGTTTTAGTGGTTGTTAGGACATTTAAAACATTTTCACATGTGAGGGAATCCAGTGAGTTTAAAAATATTAGTAGCTAGAAACAAGAGTAGCTTTTATTGGTTACGGTAGCATTGTTGTCATATTGAAATATGAGCCTTGGAAGTCAGTGGGATGGCGTTTGGGTCTTGCCTCCTCTCCTGACTGTGTGACCTTGCATGTGTCACTAACTCCCTAAACTTCTTTTTCATATTACATAAATTGAGAGTGGTAATAGGTTAGAAAATGCTCAGCAAGCATTAGTATCTCTTTGTTCCATAAAAGTTTATTGACATATCCAACACCTTCCTTGTCTCCATTTTTTTTATGGTGATAATACTTAACATGAAATCTACACTCAACACATTTTAAAACACACAATAGTGTGTTTTTAACTATATAGGTTCTATGTCTTTACTTCAATGGTGGCAATGGTATCCCAGGTATGTGCCTATGTTCAAACATCAAATTATACACATTCAGTATGTGCAGTTCATTGTATACCAATTAGGCTTCCATAAAGCTCTTACAAATGAAAAGCAAAAATATGGAACACAAAAAAGAAATAAAAATTTATTGACCTTGATGAAGTAATTCACCCTTGAAGCGAAACAAGGAAGTTATTCAATAAAATTTCATATATACAGCACTAAGATTTAACAAACACCTGCAAAGCAGAAGTTCAGTGTGACTATCTTCAAGTTGAATGGTCTGTGAGCAAATTTTTTTTTTTGAACCCAAGAACTTGGAAGATAGGACTCTTGTCTGCCTGCCTGATATCTGGATATGGTGAGGGATTTGGGGAAAGTCAATGAAGCGGATGATTAATTACTGTAAGATTAATCATTGTATAATCTTTCCCAGACCACTATCTCTCGCCAGCCTGAATCACAATCTGAGGTGACATCATCCTTCTCCATTGAGAGCATTAAACCTAAAACTGGAATATATATTGTTATCTTAATCTATAGTGGATAAAGAACATGATGGCTTTTTAAAAATAAAAACATATACGCATAACTGAAAAAATTCAAACTATCCCAAGGATGCACAATTAAATTAAATCTTCCTACCAAAACTCTAGTGCCCTTCCCCACTAACAGTTTCTTGCTTATCCTTCCATAGTTTTTCTTCTTAGATGTTACTTTGAAACTTGACTAACTTAACTAAACATGACTACGAACATTATACACACCTTACAAACTGTCAAATTTTTCCCAATATATTATAATATTAACATCCAATATTATTGAAGGTGTGCTATGTGCTAGTCATTTTTCTCAGTACTTTATATGAATTACTACGTACAGTTTTCACAACATCTGGTTTACAAGCTGTGTGAATTGAGTCACATTTCTTGACTTCTCTAAGATCAGTGTCCTTTGTGAAATGGAGCTAGCAGAGCCACCCTGGCAGGGTGGATCTGTTTACGGTGTGTTGTGTGATGTCTGGTACCCAGAGCTCAGCCATTGTAAATATAATCCCTTACTCATATTTTTTCTGCACCCCATAATACAGAAGACAAGGCCTGATTTTAATTTACTTAGTTTGTGTTGTATGGATAGGAAGATCCATATGATTTGAATTTTTTGGGGTTAGCTTACTCTGGATAAACAAGTCTGGTGTGTATTAAATAAGTACAATTATTTTGTATTTCCTGAACACACAGATGTTCAAGTTTATCCCAAGCACTAGGCATAGAATTTAATTTTTGCTTTTATTATTTTATTCTTTCTTTTTAAGATCCCCTTTAATGGTTTCCAGTCTCTGAGTACTATTAGGGAAGAATAAACCAGGTTTTTGATTGGTTCATTGACTGACTCCAAATTTGGTTTGAGAAAAAAGCTGGTTGAATAATTCTTTCCTCTAGGTTAGGAGGTTAAATTATGTGCTTTAGACAAACACAACTAGCAAAATCAGAGTCCTCGAGGTTTGGATTTGAAACAAATAACCCAGAACTCCCTGCCTAGTACTCCAGAGCTTGAGTAATTGCTATACCCTGCTCCGAAAGATCCTAAACTCACCGTTCACCAAGTTCCAAAAACCCCACATGGAGACCTGGGATCTGTCAACAAATTCTTTTCTGATTCATGGGCCCTCTTATACAAAAAGTCACAAAAATGTAAATTTACAAGACGTTTAATTATACCTCTTATAAATCATGTTAATTGACTATTATGCAGAAAGACACAAATCAGTAGAAAAGATATACGGAGAGCTACAGTGTTTATGTTGTCATTTTATCTACAGGTAGGCATTCTCCAGACAGAGGGAAGAGGGAAAAGCACTGTAAGCAGAATAACTATCTAAGATGGCATGAAAACATGAACCAGCAGTTGCTCTTTAAGAAAATTAGAGTAATTCCATTTGGCTTCTGAGATCCTGTGATCCTGAGGAGGGACCTTGCACACCCTTCTGAGGGGCTCCATTGGTTTGGTAGCGAGGGGAATGGCTGAGACAGTGGAAAGCAAAGAAATGCCATGATTAAATTTACATTTCTACTAAGTTAAGTCTTTCTGGACATACTGAAGAGATCAGCTAGATAAATATTATTAAGAGAAAATATTAAATAGACTAATATTGCGAGAAATTTGATAGTTATCTGGAGAATTAAATTTTATTTGTGGTAGATTGGAAAAACATTGGCTGAAGGCATAGGGGTCTTTTAAAAGGATGTTGGGATAGTTGATATGAAAAATAATGAGTGATTCAAAGAGACCAGGAGGAGTGAGGGCCAAATAGAAGGAAATGAATCACTGAACATCTTTGATATGATGCCTTTGACCTCAAATAATTAAAATGATCCTAAATGGAAAGATTGTTTAAGAAGATGGAATGAGGGATCCCTGGGTGGCTCAGCAGTTTAGCACCTGCCTTTGGCCCAGGGCATGATCCTGGACTTCCCAGGATGGAGTCCCATATCAGGCTCTCTGCATGGAGCCTGCTTCTTCCTCTGCTTGTATCTCTCTCTCTCTGTCTGTCTGTCTCTCATAAATAAATAAATGAAATCTTTTTAAAAAAAGAAGAAGAAGATGGAATGATCAGAACTGGGGGTGGGGGGAACGGAGGTGTTCAAGTAGGAGTAGATGGTGAGGGTGGGGTAGAGCTTTGTTGTCCCTAGTGTGGCCACCCAGAGGAAGGCCAGTGTCATCAGTATACAGATGGGAGGTGAAATGAGAGGGAATTTCAAACTTGCCCACAGTAGACTGTACTGACAATAAGTAGATCATGGAAGCTTGGGGGCATGGGCATTTATCATGACAAAGGCTAGTCCTGATAGGTAATTACCATGGGCCCTACATGGCTTAAAATGTATTACGTGTATTAATTCATTTAACTCTCTCAATACGCCTTTTCAAGTAGGTGCTATTATTAAACCCATTTTTATAGGTTTCCCATATAGAGGAAATGAAGTCAAAGGAAGTTAACTACTCATTTGCTGTCTGTGAGATAATAGAAAAAAATATATATATATATATTGATCTCTGCTCCCTGTTCCTGGCACAAGGCTCTTAAAACCCTTGTAAATTCCCAAGTGCTAAAAAACCTAGAAACATCTTTTGTTCTAATGAAGGGAATTCTGAGTGAGCTCCTGGATGGCTGCTGGATGGAGGCTGGTCACCAGAAAGGCAAAGTCATGATTAGAAGCTTGAAATGTTTAGCTCTGACCCCCCTTCCCACATCCTCTGGAGAGGGGTGAGGGGCTGGAAATGCAGTTAATATTTCATGCTGCCTGTGTGAGAAGCCTCCATAAAATCTCAGTAGTAAGGGTTAAGAAAGCTTCCAGGTTGGTGACCACATCCACACTAGGAAGGTGACACATCCTGACTCCAAGAGGACAGAAGCTCCTGAGCTCACGATCTTTTCAGACCCCATCCTGTGTATCTCTTCATCTGGCTGCTCATCTTATCCTTTATCACGTCCTTTACTGAGCTGGTAAATGTGTTTCCCTGAGTTCTGTGAGCTGCTCTAGCAAATTAATCAAACCTACACAGGGGGTCATGGGAAGCTCTGATTTGGACAGAAGTTGTGGGTAACCTGGGGACTTAACCCTTGCGATGGGCAGATTGTGACAGTGAAGGAGGCACACCAGAGGGAAACTGAGTTTTTCCACTGTAATATCTGAATTCAAAATCAGACTCAAGGGGGTCCCTGGGTGGCGCAGTGGTTTAGTGCCTGCCTTTGGCCCAGGGTGTGATCCTGGAGACCCAGGATCGAATCCCACGTCGGGCTCGCTCCCGGGGCATGGAGCCTGCTTCTCCCTCTGCCTATGTCTCTGCCTCTCACTCTCTCTCTCTCTCTCTCTCTCTCTGTGACTATCATAAATAAATAAAAATTTAAAAAAATTAAAAAACAAAAACAAAAACAAAAACAGACTCAAAAGATCTCACTCCAGAGGTTTTATTTATATCCATGTACCTGTAGCCTCTCGGTATAAAGATAAACATCTGTCCAGCCTATGGCTGGGATTTAATATACAACTGGCTAAGTTGATGAAAAAGCAGCAGAGAATGAGCCAACAAGATCTCTACCCAACAGTGCTGTCTGCCCACGGGAAGTTGTTCAAACTCCCTATTTCTCTCTCCTTACCTTGAAATGAGTGCTCCATTGGGGTTGTTATGAATGGATTTCTAAAACACAGAAAATATCTGGCACTTATTAAATACTCAATGTATACCTACTAAGAGAAAGTCTAATCAAAGTTTACCCCACGTTTACTTTTCTTCTACTTTTGTTACATGATGTTCAGGGGATATGAATAATTATATGATGTTGGTTTTTTTCACTGTGTGACCAACTTCTAAAATACTCCATATGTACTTGCAAATAAAGTATATAATTTCTGTTTGTTCAGCACAGGGTTGTATCAATGAACTAAGCTTGATACATGAAATCATACGAGCTAACTGACTTGTCCAAATCTCTGTATATATATATATGTTTTTTTTTTATCCCTGAGAGATGTTTCAAACTCTCCTATTCTGTGTACTTGTTATTTTTGTTGTGATTCTCTTGCCCTTCACTCCCTCCTTCTTTGAATTTATTTTGAGGTTAAACCGCTTTACACGGAAGTTAACACTTGTTTTATGACCTGTATGGTACTATTCCTTTATCATAATTTAGCTACTCCTTCTTTTTTTTAACTTATTTTGTTTATTTTGGTAGATATTAATTAACAGCGTCAGCTGTCCTTTGATTTATATTTGCCCAGGCTTTGTTTTTCTGTGTTTTCCTTAAAAACCTTTAAATGCTGATTCATTTTTAACATTCATTTTACTTCTTATTAAATATTCTAAGTATGTCTGCCTTCGGCTCAGGGCATGATCCTGGAGTCCCAGGATCGAGTCCTATATCGGGCTCCCTGCAGGGAGCCTGCTTCTCCCTCTGCCTGTGTCTCTGCCTGTCTCTCTCTCTGTGTCTTTCATGTATAAATAAATAAAATCTTTAAAAAATATATTATAAGTATGCTCCCTACCTTAAAGTCTTCTGGATCTTCCAAGCACACATACAATAAAACAAACTCTTCACCACGGATTATAAAATCCAATAAAATAGGCCCCTGACTATGTTTCCTACCAATCCTCTCCTCATTTTGTCCACTTGCAACACCAGCCTCCTTGTTGCTCATAGAAGGTCCCGAGAATGTTTTCTCTCCAGGGCCTTTGCTCTTGCTTTGTCCTCTACTGTGTGCACCCCTCCCCTGCTGTCCTCAGGGCTGACTCTCTGCTCACATTTTAATCCTCCGAGAGGCCGTTCTTGGCCCTCCTCTCTAACATTCCCTGCCCCGCAATCACTCATTATGCCTTAACCAGCTTTGTTTTTCAGAAAGGATGAGATCCCGCCATTTGCCAAACTCAGACTGACCTAGAGGATATATTATGCTAAATGAAGTAAGTCAAACTGAGAAAGACAAACATGCGATTTCATTTATATGTGGAATCTAAAATTCAAAGCAGAAGAACAAAAAGCAAACAAAACAAAACACAAAACAGAAACAGACTCATAAACACAGAGAACAAACTGATGGAGGCCAGAGGGGAGGGGGTGGGAAGATGAGTGAAATCGGTGAAGGGGATTAAGAGATATAAACCTCCAGTTATTAAATAAGTCGCAGGGGTGAAAAGTACAGCACAAGGAATATAGTCAATAATATTGTAATAATGCTATATGGTGACAGATGGCGACCACACTTACCCTGGTGAGCTTTGCATCATGCATAGAATTGTTGAATGGCATATGTTGTACACCTGAAAGCAATATAACATTGTAAGTCGACTATACTTCAGTAATAAAACAAACAAAACCCCAAAAGACTTTGTGTTTGTTCCCTTGGGCTGCTACACCAAAGTATCACAACTGGTTGGCTGAAAACAACAACTTACTCCCTCACAGTTGTGGAGGCTGGAATCCTGAAACCAAGCTGTCGACAGGGCAATGCTCCCTCTGAAGGCAAGGAGGATTCCTCCCTTGTCTCTTCCTAGTGTCAGGTGGTTCCCAGCACCAAGGTGGACTCCTTGGTGCTCCTTGGTTGGTTGACACATCACTCAGCTTCCGCCTCCATCTTCACAAAGCCCACCTCCCCGGGGGGTGTGTGACCTCCTCATAGAATGACAGGTCACTGGACGCAGGACCCGTTCTAATTCAGGATGACTTCACCTTAATTATATCTGCAAAGATCCCATTTCCAAGAAGATCACATTCAGAAGCTCTGAGTGGACATAAATTTGAGGGACACTATTCGACTCAATTAACACTTATTTATATCCATATTATGTATTTGTGTACACTTCACCCTGCTAGAGTATAAATTCTATAAAGATAAGATTATATATTAAATATTATATATTTATTGGTGTATCCACAGTAACTTGTGGATAGATAATAAACACTTGCTGAAATAAGAGATCTTGTTTTAGGCATGAATAAGTGTAAACAACCTACTTTTTAAACCAAATCTGAGGACTCAATATTTTGGGGGCTGATATTTGGATTTATTTCTACATCTTATTTTGCGTTTTGTATTTAACTTTTTATTGTTTTGTTTTCTTCTTTTTTACACCTTCTGCTTGAAAGCTTGGGTTTTATCTAAATCTGTTTTCCTTTTGGTGTTTGGAAGTTAAGCATAATTATTGTAATTATTTCGTGGCTCTCTTCAGTTGTATTAGGCATTCTTACAGTGTGTAAAGTTAATTAATACTTTTATCCTTCCTCATTACACAATCTACAATTCAAGCTCCACCTTGTTTTTAAGCCAATACAAATTATCATCATCATAATTTTTACTCATAATTCATGCTTATTTAACCTGATAACGGGACACAGGCTTTTAAAAAAGTGTAACTACAAAATAATAATAATAATAATAAAATAAAAACAAAACAAAACAAAAAAACAAAACAACAACAACAGCAAGAACAACAAAAAAATTGTTAGGCCAACAGATTCAAACCAAGATTCAAACACTTTCTTAAAATAAATGATAGGGACACCTGGGTGGCTCAGTGGTTGAGCATCTGCCTTCAGCTCAGGTTGTGATCCCAGGGTCCTGGGATTGAGTTCCACATTGGGCTCCCTGAAAGGAGCCCGCTTCTTCCTCTGCTTGTGTCTCTGCCTCTCTCTCTGTGTCTCTCATGAATAAGTAAATAAAATCTTTAAAAAAATAAAAAATAAAAAAATGATAAATATGGAGTACATCCCAAAAATGTAAAGATGAATGTGTGGTGGTGGCTCTAATACAAAGCATTTTTTTCAAACTTACATTTATGGATTTTATTTGTTCACCTGTACTTACTGCATTGAGCTCTTTCTTTCTGCCTTCACATGTTCTTTTATTCCAAAACGCATTTTTGAGGAAGAGCCTATAAGCATTGATATTTTAAAAAATGTCTTGGCGTTGCCCGCCCTTTTGAGTGGTAATGTCTTTGGCTCTAGAATTCTGAGCTGATAGTGATCTTCTTTGCTACTTTGAAGACAATGCTTCATTATTTTCTGGCATCTATTGTTGCTGATGAAAAGTCTACTGACTATTTGTTTGTTCTTCCAGGAATTAATCTTATTTTTTTTTCTGGATGTTTTACTTTGATGTTGTGCTGTTCTGTTTGTTTTTTCTTTTTTTTTTTATAATAAATTTATTTTTTATTGGTGTCCATTTGCCAACATACTGAATAACACCCAGTGCTCATCCTATCAAGTGTCCCCCTCAGTGCCCGTCACCTATTCAGCCCAACCCCCGCCCCCCCCTTCACCACCCCTAGTTCGTTTCCCAGAGTTAGGAGTCTTCATGTTCTGCCTCCCTTTCTGATATTTCCTACCCATTTCTTCTCCCTTCCCTTATATTCCCTTTCACTATTATCTATATTCCCCAAATGAATGAAACCATATAATGTTTGTCCTTCTCTGATTGACTCATTTCACTCAGCATAATACCCTCCAGTTCCATCCACCTTGAAGCAAATGGTGGGTATTTGTCATTTCTAATGGCTGAGGAATATTCCATTGTGTACATAGACCACATCTTCTTTATCCATTCATCTTTCGATGGACGCCTGCACTGCAGGTCTATTTTTAAGTCTTTGAGGAACCTGTTGCACTGCCCTACGACCCAGCTATTGCACTGCTGGGGATTTACCCCAAAGATACAGATGCAATGAAACGCCGGGACACCTGCACCCCGATGTTTCTAGCAGCAATGTCCACAATAGCCAAACTGTGGAAGGAGCCTCGGTGTCCATCGAAAGATGAATGGATAAAGAAGATGTGATCTACGTACACAATGGAATATTCCTCAGCCATTAGAAACTACAAATACCCCCCATTTGCTTCGACGTGGATGGAACTGGAGGGTATTATGCTGAGTGAAATAAGTCAATCGGAGAAGGACAAACATTATATGGTCTCATTCATTTGGGGAATACAGATAATAGTGAAAGGTAATAGAGGGGAAGGGAGAAGAAATCGGTAGGAAATATCAGAAAGGGAGACAGAACATGAAGACTCCTAACTCTGGGAAACGAACTAGGGGTGGTGGAAGGGGAGGAGGGCGGGGGGTGAGGGTGAATGGATGATGGGCACTGAGGGGGGCACTTGACGGGATGAGCACTGGGTGTTATTCTGTATGTTGGCAAACTGAACACCAATAAAAAATAAATTTATTATTAAAAAAAAAGAAATGATAAAAAAAGAGGGTTCCCTTTTCTCCGCATCCTCTCCAACATATGTGGTTTCCTGCCTTGTTAATTTTCCCCATTCTCACTGGTGTGAGGTGGTATCTCATTGTGGTTTGTTTTTTCATGGGAAAACTATGGTGTATTTGTATTTATCTTGCTGAGAACTTGTCATTCATCAATCTGGAGATGAGTATCTTTCTTCAATGCTGAAAAACTTCTCATCTGTGTTTCTTCAAATACAAGACGTTCTCATTCTCTCGAGTCTTTGAATTCCTCTGAGATGTGTATTGGACTTCCTTTATCTCTGTCTCTCTCTTTGTTACTGATTCTCCATCTCCTGGTCTCCTACCTTTTTGATGACTTGTTCAGATCATTCAGCTTACTAAAAGTTATCTCAATAATACTGAATTTTAGTTAAATTTATTCTATTTAAACAGCAACCTTTTTGTTTATGAGTGGAAGTCTTATTTTGGACATTTTCAAATTTGCTTGCTTGCTTATTTCACACTGTATTTGCTGCTTAAGTTAGTCTTGATGCTTCTATTTTAATTTCCTTTAACTCTTTAGTATTTACTTAATTAAAAGAATGTATATTTAATATTTGGTTTTAATTCTTGTTTTTTTTTTGTTGTTGTTGTTGTTATTACCAATTCTTAAAGCATAATTCTTATACACATTGCACCTGATAAACCATTGTGGTAGCTTGTTTCTTTATGTGGTTAAGTTTTTTTGGAAAATTTTTTTACCCTTTTATTTGTCTCCCTCTGCGAGAGCAATGAGATATTTCCTAATCATCCTGGGGGAGTCTTGGATTTTTTTTTGTTTACTAATAAATTTATTTTTTATTGGTGTTCAATTTACCAACATACAGAATAACACCCAGTGCTCATCCCATCAAGTGCCCCCCTCAGTGCCCACCAGCCAGTCACCCCCACCCCCCGCCCTCCTCCCCTTCCACCACCCCTAGTTCGTTTCCCAGAGTTAGGAGTCTTCCATGTTCTGTCTCCCTTTCTGATATTTCCTACCCATTTCTTCTCCCTTCCCCTCTATTCTCTTTCACTATTATCTATATTCCCCAAATGAATGAGACCACATAATGTTTGTCCTTGGATTTTTAATGGACTGGAATTAGCTTTTTTTAGACTATATTTTTCTTTTTATTTTATTTTTTTATGGTTTTATATATTTATGAGAGAGCAAGAGAGTGAGCATGAGCAAGGTAAGGGGCCAAGGGAGAAGCAGACTCCTGGCTGAGCAGGGAGCCTGATGTTGGGCCTGGTTCCAGGACTCTGGGATCATGACCTGAGCCGAAGGCAGACATCCAACTGACTGAGCCACCAGGCACCCCCAAAATATTTTTTTAGAACAGCTTTATGTTCCCAGCAAAATTGAGAGGAAGGTCTAGAGATTTCTCATATATCCCATGTCCCACATATGCACAGCCTCTCCCATTATCACCAGAATGGGATATCTTTGTTTTTGTTTTTCTATTTTCCAGAACGGTGCATTTGCTACCATTGATGAACCTACATTGACAGATCATTATTACTTCAAATCTATACTTTAGATTAGGGTTCACTCTTGGTGTTGCATATTCTCTGTATTTGGACAAATGTATAATGACAAGTACTCATCATTATCAGACTAGTTTTTACTATAATTTATTAACTTAATTACACAATCCTGGGTGTCAGTTTCTCATTAGTGCCTTTTAACCACATTTAATACTCTTGACAGAGCTAAGCTTCCTTGCTATTTCCCAGGGCAGTAAGCAGTGTTCTCATTGAGGCAACAACCGTTTAGGAATCTGGAATTTATGCAAAGACTCAGCTCCAGCTCTTTACATTCATGGACCTATCACCATATCTCCTACATCTTCCTGGATAGCAGAACTCGAGTCCTCATCACCTATGATACATATCTTGGTGCTAAACCCTGAGAGCACCCCCAGCATCACTCTGAGCTGATCATACTGATTTTACTTCTTTTTTTTTATTCCTGAAGCCTAGGAATCCCTATATTTCTTTTTAGTCAATTTCTGTATTAAACGGTTTGTTATATATTTTCAGTAATATGTGATTTTATAATTGGAGGAGACTTATCTATATTATCTTAAACTGGCTAGATTGTTGGTATCCTTTATACTTCGCATAGTTCCAGGAATTTCATACAATGCTCATGTAGACTTCAGAATATTTTTGTATAATAGCAGCAGGAAACCCCACATAAAAAGCAATAGAAAGCATTTCTTGGTGAACAGAGAGGTCTGACCACCAGGGTATTTAAAGGAAAACCTCCCATAACAAGAGGAAATTTTTACTTCCTCGTTTAGTTTTTGTATGATTTTATTTTTTCATATGATCTGAAATTAACAAGGATTGTTTTTGAAATGATAAAAGCTGATTTAACATAATAAACACAAAAATAGGACTAAAAGCATATCCAAGGGATTGGAAGATGTCACCTAGCATTTTTGTACATCATTTCTGATTCTAACACCACTCTGCAACACTTGGATTTTTATCTTTGAACAAAACCACACTTGACCCTGATTCTCCCCCCTTAGCTCCACTTCATGAATCTGGGAAGATTTTTGACATTTGATTGTTGCGTTTTCCCCCTCTTTCAAGAGTCTGCATTTGAAGAATTTGTAAGAACAAAAGGATGGAACTTGTGTAAAAAGAGGGGCTGTTTCCTCTGAACAGCAGGGATGAATGGGCAAACAATCCTTGGGTGGTTTCCCAGAAGCTGGATTTCTGGCATGCCAGGCTTTTCACTCTTGGCAAATGCCGTGATGTCTCACCATGGAGAGTAACTCTCTTTTTTTCCCTTGCCCACAGCCTACCAATGTCATCTGAAGGAGCATGAATAGTTGTATCAGGTAGGTCTCTTAATCAGATCAAAATGAATATATATATATGAAAATTCCATCTGAAATACAAAATGATTTGAACTTTCTCATTGAACAAGGGAAGCTTTCATTGGCTAGTGTGGAGGGAAAAGGAGCCAAAAATCTCCCTCACAGATGTGCAGAATTTTTGTGTCTCTTCTTTTTCAGCAAGGGAAATGAAAGGTGAAAGGATTCTATGGCATCTGAGAAAGCAGTTGATGGGCTCTAGAAGGCCTGAGGCTTTCTGCACTCTGCAGTGCTCAAGCTAATTTTCCTCTAGTGCCTAGGTTGGGTGCTCCTCTCGGGTTAAGAAATTGTACCCTACTCCCTGACCCCAGCAGAGACTAATTTGTTTTACTCCAAATATTATTCTTTTATTCTTCATTCAGAAACACAATTTTTATAGCTGAATGCATGCTTGTCATGAATAGAATTACATTTCCCATCCTCTTATACATTTCAGTGTGTCTAAATGACCATGTTCTGGCTCATGGTACATAAGCAGGTCATGTGTGACTTGAAGGAAATGTTTCCAAAGGCAGCCTCTGTGTTTACCCTCTTCCTTTCTACTGAGAGATGTGATGGCTGGTACTTGAGCAGCCATGCTGGACTCTGAGGTAGAAGTCGTGTACCAAGGATTCCAGAACAGCAAGATATAAGGAACTTTGGTCCTGACAAATTAAAAAAGCTACCCTGCCCAATATTGCCTATATCCATTATGGGTGAGAGAAATATATTTGTGCCTATCATTCTCAGATGGACCTTATATGAACTGATACAACTCCTTTTAACTACAGTTCTCATCGTGTTCCATGTTACCATTTAGCAGAATTTAAGACAAAGTTCACAATCCGACCACCTGTTTTCCTTCTAATAAATCCTAGAGACTCTTCTGTAGGTGGATCTTCCAGTAGAGAAAACCCGGCACTTTTAGACTTTGGAGTACCTGAAGGAATGCTGGCTGTGAAGGCTCCATTGCAATTATTAAGCAGTTATTAGACATACACATTGTGCATTTTCCATCCCCTGCCTTCCTGATTACCTTTTCCCTGAGTGGCAAATAGCTAATTAAGTTAGAATAACACAAATTTAAAATATACAGTCCATTAATGGGGAGTAGGTTGCAATGTAAATTTTACAACTAATTTAGAAAGAATGCCATTTTGAGAACAATTTGCCGAAGTTCCCCACCACCACCACCACGTGACTTCAGACTGGGGAAAACCAGTGCTTTAATTACAAGCTAGACAAATAGAGTCTGTGAAATCTTGTTCCGTGAGTTCAGATATAATGAGCTTTCAGAAAGCGGTGAGAAGGAAAATGATCATTTATTTATGTGGGTTTTGCTTCTTGGCATTTTGTGATTACATTTGTTTGGAGTACTTGACTATTTAAAGATTTAAAGGCACTGTTTCCAATATAAGGCAGAAGGATGCCAACAGTCAATCACCGTGAAGAGTATTCCTACTTGTGGACGGGATAAAGTCTCCATGATGAGCATCAGGGAACCAGAGCAATGTGCAAACCTGGGCAATGTCCAGTTTTCTTTCTTGTTACCAACCACTGAAGGCCTCTTGCTGACAACATCCAATGTTTTGCCTTTGAGCCATCAGCTAGACCCAAGACTTGTCTATATCCCATGCTCTGCTCAGTTCTCAATCTGACCTACCTGAGTAGTCAACATCTTATTTAGTTCTCTAGGAAATTCTTAATTCCTCAGGGATAGAGGACAGGATCTGGGGCAATGGGAGGATTTGTGGTGGTGTGAAGGGAGGACCTTCATACATCACCACGGTGGCCAACATAGGATCCCTCATCCAATGTGGACAATGCTAGACACTCACCCCAGCCCACTGATCAGTTGTCTCCTTTTCCCTCTCAACTAAGTTCTAAGAAGAACCACCTCTGATCATTGTCATATCTTCAGTTTCTATCACAGTGACCAACATATAGCAATTGTTCAACCCATATTAAAGACAAACAAACAAACAAACCAAAAACAGATGGCCCTTTTATCTTCAAACTAAAGTTCAGGCTGTTTTGTGTAATATTCAAACACTTCAAAATCTGTCCTTAAGCTTTGTAACTAGCCTTATTTTCTACTTTCTCCTGGCACTTGCTGACCAACCTTATTGAAGCTATCAAAATTTCCCAAGTAGGCTTGGATTCTTATATACCCTACGCATTTTTTGAGATAACCTGTGGTGAACTTTTAAGATACAACTTAAATGTCATCTCTGTGCAATATCTCCCCAAACCAACAACTGCTTGGGGAATGAATTTACTAGCAAACATTTGTGGATTAGCTATTCTGTTTCAGGAATAGAGCCCCATGTTCTGACATGCATCTTATCAGTACTTGAGGGTGGGTGGACACCAGGCTAGAAACAAAAGAAGTGAGGGCTGAGAATAATGGCCAATGGTTGGTCAAGTCCACATTAGAATACCTATCATTTTCTTCAAGGAGGAAAGTGAGCCTGTGGAATGGAGGACCAATAGATCCCTATTTTTTGGTCATTACTCATGCTTTCCCCTCTGGCTGCTAGACTCCCCTTCTTCATATTTGCTTGGGCAACTCCTATTTAACCTTGAAGAATTAGGTCATGACTCCTTCTGCAGGAAGCCTTTGTTGATGTAACCTTCCGTTTGCATTAAATGACTTTTGTGTATATGTGTCTACCTTTGCTCTTCCTACTTATCATCAACTATTTATATGTCCAGCCACCTGGAAATCTTGTTGAAAATGCCAATGATATAGAATCAGACTCCTCAAGAGTGAAGCCTAGAAGTTTGAATTTTAATATCTTTTCCAGATGATGTCATGTGTATTCAAAACCATTGTTCTGAATTGTGAGTTCCTTGGGCTTGGGCATCTTTCATAAACATTGTGTGTTTGGCAGAGTGACTCCTATACAGAAGGTGGGTGATGCACAATCATTAACTGAATGAGTGAATGAGAATGAATGTCAATGCTCTGAGTGGCATCAAAACAAACTAACTCTCCATCTGTCCCTGTGGGCTCTTCAGCTCCCTGCCCTGGTCCATTTGGTCTCACCTTCGAATTCTTACCTGCACCTGCCTTCACATTTTATCCTCTCTTGGCTTCTGAGCCCTTCCTTGGGATTTCATTATTTTTCTGTGGTAACTTTCTATAATTTATTTACTTCTTAGGTTAGTTGTCTTTTGTCTGTCCTCCCCCACCAGAATTCAACCTCCTCTGGGACAGAGATATTTGTCAATTTTATTCAGTGATACACTTTCATGAGCCAGAACTGTGTCTCAATAAGCATTTGGTAAATGAATGAATAAATTAGTGAATGAATGAATTTCCTGAGGTAGATCTGTTTTTGTTCAGTCTTTGCTCTCAAATTTAGTTTGTGCAACTGTGTTTTCTCACCCATTGACTTATTTGTGTTCCACTATCCTCCCACAGTTTTATCTGCTTCCAAATGTCCCTGATGAAGACCTCAGTTCCCAGGCTCTGCCCATAGACACCTCTTCAGCCACACCCAGGACTGGCCCTTCAAAATGCCACTGCCATTCCTAATCTCTGAATGATCAAGGAAGTGTCCCTTGTTTTAAAATAGCACCATTTCCATGAAAACCAAGGTCCCAGCTGCTGTCTTTGATTTATTCCAAGGCTGGGCAAGGAAACTTGGAATGCACAGAACTCCTCTTGGGAAATAAACATGACACCAGTTAGATGCATCACCGCAGATGGCACCCTTCGCTACATCCTCCTAAATGATCCTACATTTGGGCAAGCCAGTTGGGGCAGAATGGCTGGCTTCAAAGGCTTTCTGTCTTGCTAATGAGCTACTTGGCTGAATCTTTTTACCTTGAGGTCACTGGTTTGAAAACAGCCAGATTTCTGGTGATAAAAAGTGCTTCTGTTTGACAGCTGGGCTGCAGTGTGTCTGAGAAATGATACGTTTTCAAGCCAAGCCCTAGTAAATAATTGTTTCTTATTTTTGTGGTGAGGACAGACTCAACAGCAAGCCTGTCCATTTCTTCTCTGTGAGCATGGTCCTTGAGGCAGATGGCAGGAGCTAGACCTTTGGACAGGTAGCCTGAGATACTTGATTGGTGGGTCTGAGCATGTCCATGTGCGACTGGATAACTCAGGAAATACAGAAATTGGAGGGAGCTTATCAGATGGGAGAAGTGAGGTGGGAGGCAGGTAGTGGGGTCAGCAGACTGATGTAGGGGAGAGAATCCCTGTTTGGGTTGCAGACAGGCATGGCTACAGATTCTGATGCCGCCAGTTACTACCTATGTGATCTTGAGTTAGTTAAGAAAATAAATGTCAGATACTAGTTTCCAAATCTGTTACATGGAAATAATAATGTATACCTTATTGTATGACTTATGCATGCAAGTTTGTATAAACTGTAAAGTGCTACAGAAATGGAAATCATATGATCAACTGAGGTTTTCCAGATTACTTTCTTTCTACCCAAATCCTACTGTCAAAGACAAATATCCTCTTATTGACTCAGACACAGAGAATTTTACCTAGACATCATGTGATCTAACCTGCTGTGGTGATGAGTGGCTGCTGTCTGGAAACGTCAGGCTGTTCCAGCTGGTGTATGCACACTGCTATACACCAAAGAATGGTACATGCTAGTGTATGGAGGAGAACTGGGTTGCATTCCAGTGCTTTGGAGTCTAAAGCTTATGGGCCTTCCTGTATTTGCTTGTATTTTTTTCCATAAGTTTGGTCATTCACACCCTAGGAATCTCAGAGAATACAAGGACCTTCCCTTAAGGGAGGCTCATGAAGTCACTTTCATTTCGTTGATTCATGTAGTCAATCATTCAAAAAATATTAGTACATGCCCAATGTCGTTCTAGGGCTTGGAGTACAAAGCCTGCCTAATTAATCAAGGATGCAGTTTTCATATAATTTCTGGGAAAAAAAGTAAAGCATTTTCTGGGCACAGTTTTTTTTTTTTTTTTTTGGCACAGTGGTTTTTATCTTACATGTGGAAGTACCCCTTTTGGAGGATTATGGTCAGCTCCAGGTACTTTTATAAGAGAATTCTACTCCTAGGAATTTATTTTAAGAAAAAAAAATGGTCACAAATAGCACAAATGTGTTTATAAGAATGTGTTTCACAAAATTATTCATGTTAGCAAATGAGCAGAAAAATCTAAATGTTTATCAACGGGGAAAAGTTTGAATAAATTGGCAGCATTGCTGCTGAATGGTACTTTATGTCTACCCATTGTCCAGCACGTATAGTATGTTTCCAATTTGAAGAAAAAATATGAATGTTTATAGGCAGACTAAACACAGGGAAGATATATTAAAATACACTGGCATAATTCCTCCAACTTGCTAGTGGTTTTCATTTTCTTTGTTGGGCTATGGCAGAGACTTGGGTTTGAAATTTCTTTTAATGGATGTGAACTTGAGAAAATGACCTGCATCCTCTGAGTCTTCCTTCTAAAATGGAAGTAAAGATGACTCTGCAGGGCTGTTGTGAATTTTCAATGAGATAATGTATGTTAAAGTGCATATAACACAGTGCCTGGTTCAGAATCAGAAGTTAATAATGACCTATTTGTCGATATTATTTTCTAAGGTGTCTACAATTACTATGTATTACTTCATCAATCAGAAGAAAACCCAATCAATATTATAAAGAGAAAGTGAGGGAGTGGGAGCCTGACAGGTGTTCTGACAAGCAAGACATCCAAGGGCCTTTCTGTACACAAATGCCCTATAGTGGGTAATGAATACCATGACCATGTCATGGGAGGAATTGCCATAGAAGTTTTATTTTTCTAAATAAGAGTCTTTAGAAGAGACATGAACCTATATTGTAAGGTCCCTCATGACCCACAGAGATTAAGATTAGAGGGCAGAGTTACCACCAATGAATACATCTTGTCAGTTCAGTCTAGGAACACAAGGATGCTCCTGTATAGGATCCTGCCATGTAAGGAGTGATCTCATACTGGCTGAAGTAATCAAGCCAAAGTTAAGAGCCCATTCATTGTGAGGTTGTATCAAGGATTTTTGCACTGAGTGGAAGTTAGACTGGTTCCCCTCTATCCTTAAAATGCTACAAATTCATGAGCTATCAGAAGGGATTTTTTTCCTCCTTTGTATCTTCCTAGAAACTGCCACAACCATATCTGCTTCCTACCAATATACAAATGCGGCAAGTTTTTTTTGGGCACTTCCCACTGTTGTTGAATCCAACCCAGAGGAGCTTAATAACCTCATGACGCCCTCGATGACTATGGATGCACCTCTGAGCCACCTCAGAGTGGACACTCCTGCTATGTGTCCTCTACTCCCATGTGGGGAACATTGCCTGGGCTCTGGAATGAGAAAAGCTACATTTACATCTTGACCACTCTTCCCATCAGAGAGTTATCTGGGACAAGTGTTGCAAACTCTTTGAGGCTGGTTTTCCCAATCTGTAAAATAAGAATGAGGAATCACTGATCACGGGCCTTTTTGGAAAATTAAAACACGACAAACTGGGAAAATTTAGAACAACAGTGCACCTCACAGAAATGATTCTCGTGGCTCCTTTCCATCCCATAGCTTTTCCGTTTCTTGTCTCCTCTCTCTCTACTTGTTTTTCCTTTTTGGACTTCTTCCCTTTCACTTTCCCTGATTATCAGTAGACATTTCTTAATTTTTCCTGGTCCTGTTGAACTTGTATGTTCGGATGCTTTCTCAGCTGGTTTGCACCAAAAAATTAACAAGTGTGCAAAGAGTGAAGGGGAGAATCAAGAAAGGAAAAAGGATAAAGAGAAACAAGCAAGCAAAACCTCTTACGTGCAGGTGGCATTAGCTTGGCTTTATAGATGAGAATGCCAAGATGAAAAGAAATTTAGCAAGTTGTCTGAAGATACAGGGATGATAAGATTGAACACATTCAGGGAGGTATGGCTGTAGACGTGGGCTATATACACCCTGGAATATTACTCTGCCGTCAAAAAGAATTGCAATCTTCCTATTTACAATGATGTGGATGGAACTAGAGGGCATTACGCTAAGTGAAATAAGTCAGTCAGAGAAAGACAAGTATCATATGATTTCACTCATATGTGGAATTTATGAGGACACAGGAAAGAGTCACGAAGCTTGGGCTGCCCACTATTTCAACCACCTTGGGACCCTGGCTTCTCGCATATGTTTGATGCTTTCACTAAATTCAAAGAGGAAGAAACCATAAAAACAGGGTAAAATATCAAGTTCTATTTATTAAAAGTAACTACTTTTAAAACTGTTGCCAAAATCCATGTAATGTTATATATATATATATAATCATTTAGAAAACAAGTTTAAAATCTGAATTTGAAGATGTCCTTAAATGTCAGACAGAAGCCAAATAGCCTATCACATCCCGCTCCTCCCTCGCTGGCCTGTGTAGTCATTGCAACCTAGCAGGGTGTTTTCTGGTTGGAAATCAAATAGGACGTGGCCAGATGCTTTGGCAAAAGGTGGCCAGTAGACTTTTCAATTAAAATAAATCACAGTGATTGAGTCATCATATGAGCAGAGGTCTTGATGCAGCAAAAAAGAACATGCTGATGTGTTTTGAAAGGCTAGTGTCTTATTGTGCTGAGTGTAAGGGGTGAAGTGACACAGGGCCAGCCCCCAGGCAGACTCCAGAAATCCCAGGAACTGTGCCACTGCCACCATCAAGTGGGGCTGAGCCACGGACACAGTATTGTTCATTGGACCTAAGGCTGGGCAGCCAATTTGATTACGATTTGGCAGAGGCTAGGTCTCTGAAGTAATTTCGAACCTGCCCCAATCATGAGTGAATATCAAGTCATAAAATGAAAGAGCTGGAAAGACAACCATTCCAGCCCCTTCTTTTTACAGATGAACAAACTGAGTGAGGCTCATGGGAGCACAGGCGGAGCTAGGGTCCAAGCGAACTTGCTGCTGGTCCTATGGCCTTGGCCACATCCTTGTACCCCTTTCTCCTCATGTGTAACAGGATAACAGAACTACCTGCTTCATGGAGTTGAGTGAAGACACTAGATGTGAAATCCTGAGCATTGGATTCCACTAAGATGCTGGGAAAATATGATGTGCAGTAGCTAAAGGACAGTCAGGGACACACGCACAGCTGGAAATAACATAGCCAGGGCTGATGTTGGAGGCTATGACTCCAAATAAGTGCTCTTTCTACCACCTCCCTTCACCTCAAAAAAATAAAAACAAAACAAAAAACCCCCAAAGCACCCCCACCCCCACATAGAGTGACTCAGTTGGCACGACTTAGCCTGGGGACAAAATGTGGAGGAGGGATGTGTCTGTGAGAAGGAAGGTCACCACAAAGTTATTGCATGTGGGGCTTGGGCTGTTTACTCCATGTCTTCATCAAACAGGCCCAGAAAAATGACTCAGTGGTCCACTGCCCCTGCCCACCAGCCTGATCCCTTCTCTTCTCCATGGACTCTGATCCTCTTCAGACCTGTTCTGGGGGAAGTACTGGATTGGCTCGCCTCACTGAAATACCGTTGAATGGTTGTAGCTTTGGTGTGACCTCTCACATGGGGACTTACTTCTTAAGTTGGTTACAACTTTAAGCGAGAAGAGTCAAATGCTAATGGTGGAATCATGGGCTTTAACTACTCAGCAAGACAATACTTCTGAGGACATGGCCCTGTGTCTGTACTGAGAATTAGGTCAGCCTTGCCCCTATGGTTCTTGTAAATCCTCTGGAATCTCTAATTTCCTCTGTTTCAATAAACACTAAGAACCCATTCGTTTAGTTACTTATTCAGTTTACTCAGTTAGTCTATATTAAGGTCTAGAAGAGTCTATACCCAGCCATAGACCCAGAGAAGCAGAAGTACAAAATTGAGGACTGCAGTTAAGATGGGTTATTCTGGGGGATCCCTGGGTGGCGCAGCAGTTTGGCACCTGCCTTTGGCCCAGGGCGCGATCCTGGAGACCCGGGATCAAATCCCATGTCAGGCTCCCAGTGCATGGAGCCTGCTTCTCCCTCTCCCTATGTCTCTGCCTCTCTCTCTCTCTTTCTCTCTCTGTGTGTGTGTGTGTGTGACTATCATAAATAAATAAAAATTAAAAAAAAAAAAAGATGTGTTATTCTGGCGTGGAGAGAGTTAAGCCCTCTAAGGGCATTTGGAGGTCCTGCCTGGCCCCGAGTTTCTCAGAGGAGGAGTTACAGAGGAGGTAAGATGAGTGGGGACTCAAAAGAGGAAGTTTCCCAAGTGGCCCATGGGAAAGGACATCCCAGACAGAGATAGCCACCTGTGTAAGGGAGCGATGTTGGAATCTGTATGGTATGTTTAAGGATTTTAAGTAATTTCTTGAAGGTGGAGCACAACATGTGCAAGATTTTAAAATACTGAGTCATGAGAATTCATACCTGGCAAGGTGCACTAGGCTGTGAGTGATGCTTTTGGAGTTGTCCAATGGAGCTGCTATAAGGGAATGCCACCAAGGACCACGTGCTAAGGACAAGGGTTTTTCCAGATGAAAAAGAGAAATAAGATGTCCAGTACAGTAGAGGTTAAGACACAGGCACAGGCATTGCACTACCAGGGTTTGTATCCTCCTTCTACTACCATGTGGTGAAGACAAGATACTTATTCACTCTCTACCTTGATTTCATCATCTGCAAAGTGGGAATAGCAAAAGTATCCACTTCATAGTATTGTTGGGAGATTTTAACGAGTTGGATTATGTGAAGAATTATGGATTAGAATCAGGCCTTTAAGATTAGATTATGGATTAGATTCATGCCTTTAAGCTAATGAGGCTATGTTACTATTATTTATGGGTTTTCAGAAGGAAAAGTTAAGCAAATGGACTTCTAGACGTATGAACTTTGTAACAAGGAGGGAGATGGATTAGAAGGGGATGGAAAAGAGAGCAGGGAAACCATTAATCAGTAATTGCAATAATCCAGGGGAGGGAAAACAAAGATCTAAAGCTGACACAGGTGGTAGAGTGAAGGGGAGGAGTTAACGATGGCCTCATTAAAGGGGTATCCAGCCACACCATTGCCTCACTGAGGTATTATATTAGTCCAGGTTCTCCAGAGAAACAGAATCAATAGAATCAATGGAGGATGAGAGAAAGAGAGACAGAGACAGGGAGAGATACTTACTCTAAAATATTGCCTGATGTGATTATGGAAGTTTCTCTCTATTCTACTGGATGATCTGGCCTAAGGGAAATATTCATTAACCAAGATGTTCAGTACACTGACTGTTGAGGTGAATTTAAATATTTACTTATATCTTTATAATATGAGAATATTCCTGAGATGTGCAGCACTTTAATTAATCAGTGCTCTGCAGGACAATGCTTGAAAGAGACGTGACTCTCCTCATTGTATAACCATGCCCAAATCCCACAAACTCTTTCAGTCTTATTTTTTTCAATGTGGGAAGTTAGACGATTGGGCCAAGTGTTATGTAAGATCTTCCCTGAGTTGTCTATTTTTTAAAAATCTAGGTCTAAAAAAATACAGCACGATTTCTGTAGCTGGGAATTTTTTCATCTGTGCACAGTGTCATTTGCCTTCCTCTATTCTTGGCAGGAGGATTGGAGCTAGCACTGCAAAAGAGCCAAGTGCAGTCCCTGGGAATAGGATTTGGCAGGAGCAGCTGTGACAGTGAGCTAGTGGATCCCTAGCCAGGAGAGAGCAAGATGAGAAGAGATTCAGGACCGTCAGAGATGCACAATGCCACAGTGAAAGGATTGGATGATGCCTCTTCACTGGCCCCAGGGCTCTGAGTACACATTCCTTAGGATTCAGAATGTGCTTCTAGATTCTAGGGAAATGGAGATTGGGGAAAAATGTGAATGGGAAAGAGGAGAGGGCAGGGGTTCGGGGCATACTTCAAGTTGCAAAGACATAATAAACAATAATTTATTGAAAACCTACTAATGCCAAGAGCTGATCTTGGCTGGAAGGGTAGAGGTTGTGTGAGGAACATGATCTGAAGTAGACTTGGTACCGGCCTTGCAAGGACCTTATGGTAGAGATAACCAAGGAAAGAACAAAAATGGAATATTGAGAATCAATTCTAAGGACAGGACACGTAGAATCCTTAAACATCTGGGTTCCAAATGAGAATACTAAAATTATAGTGTTTATATGGCTCTTAGAAAACTCATATTGTTTCTGTGCTTAGTATCAGTGCCCTGTACTGAGCAGACTTGTGTGAAAATAGATTCATTTTGTTAACCACTGAATATGCTTCCATAATAAGATGGAGATTTTTACTTCTATGTCCAGGAGGGGAAAATATGAAGTGAAGAGTCCCAGACTTCCACAGAAGTAACATAACTAATCTGTGAATTTGGGAAAAGAAACTGAGCATGTCCATCTCTGTGTCTCTCTCTTTGCCTTCAAATCTGTCTTTCCATCCATCTCTGGGGCAAGCTCATCTGGGGAAGATGTTAGGGAGTAGGGTGGAATTTTGGTCAGGGTGGGCTAGGGCATGCTGCAATGACAAATTATTGGTCAATGTTTCTTAAGAACATTATTCTCAATGTTTATTAACATTTTTTAAATTATTTATTTATTTATTCATGAGAGACACAGGCAGAGGGAGAAGCAGGCTCCATGCAGGGAGATGTGGGACTCGATCCTGGGTCTCCAGGATCAGGCCCTGGGCTGAAGGCAGTGCTGAACCACTGAGCCACCCAAGCTGCCCTGCTTCAATGTTTCTGAAGTGACACTTATCCACCAGAGTCAGCTATGTCTCTACTCCAGAAGGGAGTAGAGGGTCCTTGCAAAGGGTCTTTGCTTATGGTACCAGGCTTATGGAAATCCTTTTTCTGGACTGTTACTGGTTGCTATGGATCAAGTCCTATTACCCCCAAAATCCATATATTGAAGCCCTCACCCCAGTGTGATTGTATTTGGGAGATAATTAGTTTTAGATGAGGTCATGAAGGTGAAGCCCTCATGATGGGATTAGTGCCCTTATGAGAAGACATACCTTATGAGAGACTTTTCTCTCTTTTTCTGCCATGTGAGGACACAGAGAGGGAGAGGGATGTCACCAAACTACCATGCTGGCACCCTGATCTTGGACTTTCAATCACCAGAACTGTGAGAAATAAATTTCTGTTGGTTAAGCCACCCAGTTTATGGTATTTTCCTATGGCATCCCAAGCCAACTAACACTCTGGTCCTGTGGCAAACCCCCTCTGTCAGTAGAACTTGTATTCAGAAGTCTTACTTATCACTTGTGCTTACATTTTCATCACGAGCAAGCAAGTATGAGAGAAGGGAACAGAAAGTCTCTCTCTTGCATTTTCATTACTCCCAAAAGTCATATGGCCAATCTGAGGTCAAAGGAGTGGGGAATTATAATCCACTCCCAGGGCCAGAAATAGTTCTGAAAATTCCCGCAGTGTGCTGGAGTTGGGGTGGAGGGTCTTTCCGTGGTTTGGCTGTGCGAGTTGCAGGAGAACAGATCTAATTAGCAAGTCTGATGTAGCCACACATCTAAGCCACCTCCTCTGATATGGATGCACCAATAATTAAACTGATATTTTGATCTTTATTTCTCTATTTTCTATTCCTTAATAAGTTCTGAACTTAGGAGAGGAAGAAAAGAGCACTATATGTTCATCTCCCCGCTTGTAGATACTGTGGTGCAAAAACTGAACAGAAAACTAGCATGAGGAGGGAGCAAGCATGAGAGAAGGGAACAGAAAGTCTCTCTCTTGCATTTCAACTGAGTACCCAGCAGTCCATTTGGTGCTCTGCTTATTTCTTCCTTAGAAATCCCTGTGAGAAAAAAAAAAAAAAAAGAAATCCCTGTGAGGTGGTGTTACAATTTTCAATTTACAAGGTGGGAAATTGAGGCTCAGTGATTTAATGTCACCTGCTGAAGGTACAAAGGAATCCCAGCCCGTCTGTAGCTATCTGAGCCCACATTAGCTGGTAGGTTAGTCCCAGGATAAGGCCTAAGAATAGTGAAATACCACAGTAGCACCCTGTTCTGGAGACCAGATACTAGAAGTTAAGCATATCCCAAGGAGAAAGGAATTCTGCAAATTTTACTGCTCTTTCACTCCAACATCTACGCATCCATTTATTCATGGTTCCACGCACTTATTTACCCCATCAGCATTTCTCAACTTGCAGCTATATTCCAGGCATGCTTCTAAGTTATTAGAATAGCAGTGTAAACAAGGCATGTGGATGCCTACTGTCATGACCTTCAAGACTCTCAGGGAAGACAGATGCTGACCAAACAATTGTAATTATAATGAACACCATGATGAACACCACAAAATGTTACAGTGTGGGGCTTAGTTCCATCTTGTGTATCCAGAGAACTTCTTGGAGGAAGTGATGTTTGAGTTGAGATCCAACTGGTAAGTCACAGCTGACTGGCCTAACTTCCCTTCAGAGCTTCCCATGGGGGAACTCTCATAATGATTCCCAGGTCCTAACTCTACAGATTCTGATTCAAATAGTATGGCATATCTCCTGTTACCATTGATTAAAAAAAAAAAAAACTGTCCATCAAAATCCTAGAGGAGAATGCAGGCAACAACCTCTTCGACCTTGACTGCAGCAACTCTTGGCTAGACATGTCTCCAAGGGCAAGGGAGACAAGCAAAAATGAATTATTAGGATTTCATCAAGTTAAAAAGCTTCTGCACAGCAAAGAAAACAGTCAACAAAACTTAAAAGCAACCTATAGAATGGGAGAAAATATTTGCAAATGATATATCAGATAAAGGGCTAGTATCTAAGATCTATAAAGGACTTATCAAACTCAATACCCCAAAAAAACAATCCAGTCAAGAAAAGGGCATAAGACATGAACAGACATTTCTCCAAAGAAGACATACACATGGCCAACATGAAAAAATGCTCCATATCACTTGGCATCAGGGAAATACAAGTCAAAGCCACAATGAGATGCCACTTCACACTGGTCAGAATGGCTAAAATTAACAAGTCAGGAGAAAAGAAAAAAATGCTGATGAAGATGCAGGAAAAGGGGAACCCTCTTACACTGTTGGGGTGAATGCCAGCTGGTGCAGCCACTCTGGAAAACAGTATGGAGGTTCCTCAAGAAATTAAAAATAGAGCTACCCTATGACCCAGCAATTGTACTACTGCATATTCATCCCAAAGGTACAAATATAGTGATTCAAAGGGGCACCTGCGAGCCAGAGTTTATAGCAGCAATGTCCACAATAACCAGACTATGGAAAGAGCCCAGATGTCCATCGACAGATGAATGATAAAGAAGTTGTGGCATATATACTCAATGGAATATAACTCAGCCAACAAAAAGAATGAAATCTTCCCATTTACAACACAGATGGAACTAGAGGATATTATGCTAAACCAAATAAGTCAGTGAGAAAGATAAATACCATTTCACTCATTCGTGGAATTAAGAAACAAAACATAAACATAGGGGAAGGGAAGGAAAGACAAAATAAGATGAAATCAGAGAGATAGAGAAACCATAAGAGACACTAAACTCTAGGAAACAAAATGAGGGATTCTGTGGGGGGAGGTTAAAAGGGGAAGGGAAAGCACATGACAGAATGAGCACTGGGTGTTATATGCAACAGATGAACCATTAAATTCTACCCCTGAAATTAATAATACGCTATATATTACCTAAATTGAATTCAAATAAAAAAAAAATTTAAAAAGCTACCCAGGATTATTAAGTGCTTCTAGTGTTTGGGCCTGCTGCCCCACTGTGACACTTCTTACCTGGTATTTCAGGACCCTGCTTACTTATCTGTATCCTCCATTGAACTGTAAGTTCCCCGAGGGAAGGAATCATGCATTGTACTCACGTTGGATGGACGGAAGCTAGCTTGTGGTAAAAGGAGTGCCCAATAAGTATCTGTCAAAAATGTGGTGAATGATGAAGAGTGACACCTTTCTCTAATTCCAGTAATGAGACTGCTGTCCAGACTTTCCATGCTGAAGTCTTCAGGGTTTTTCTTGGGGTGCTCCCTCCTTCATCTGATACTTGATCCCATCTTTATGTGCCTTCTAGGCTTTCAGTTTAGTTTCACCTACTCAAGGCCTCTGATGAAGGCTGCTCTATTTCCTTTCTAGAACTCTGTTCCCTCTGAAGTTCATCTTGTATGGAAGCTGTTGAACTCAATCGCATAAAGCTGAGACCTGTTGGCAATCAGATTTATCTATCTATTATCTACTTCTGGGTTAGGGTTACTAATACTCTGCTTATAATCATGGCACCTATGTTCATGAATGAGTTGGGCTCGAACTACTTTCTTTTCTCGTACTGTCTTTAGGGTTTGGGTCATGTTAAGCTAGCCTTAGAATGAATGAGGTATATACCTTTCTTATTATTCTCTAAACACCACCCACATTGTGTATACATATTTCCAAGCATCAAGACTGTTGGCTCTATCACTTGCTAAAGGGACTTCAGACTTGAGAGAGAGAGAGAGAGAGAGAGAGAGAGAATAGAAACTATAAAGAAACCAAAGGTAGCTAAGGAACTAATTTCATTACTAGATACTTCCATATTCATTATCTGATTTAATCCCCACAAGTGCCCAAAGACATAGGAATGGACATATATTCTTGGGATGGTGGACTGGGAGACACTCATGCCTCTACAGTACTTTAGATTTATCCACTAACCCCTGAGACAGTATTTTGTTATTTTGTTTATCATCAAGTACCCTCTGCTCACTTCAGGTTCCCGATCTATAAAATACTATTCACAAAGCCCCACCCTATATTCCCTACAAAGTACAGTGTGAGTAAGAGAGTAAAGCACATGGGATCCTGTGCTGGATCTCAGCTTCCCAGTTTGCTGTCTGTCAAGGGATTTAGCTTCTTTTGTCCCAGTTTCCTCATGGGTAAAATGGGGATAATATTGATCCCTGCAGCAAAAAGTGATTGTAAGTGGTAAAGGAGTTCATGTTGGTAAAGTTCTTGGTGAGGGATAGGCACAGAGTAACTGCCAAAATATTTGCTCCTATTATTATCACCATTAAATTAAATGATATTAGTAATAGTAATTAATATCACTATCAGCACCATTAGAGCATGTGCATTAGACTTTGTTAGCCGACAGGCAGCAAAAGCAGAGGATTCTGATAGGGTTTGAGTAGCCATGCTCAGCACGCTACAACTGGCCCAGGAGATGTGTGAAACCTGCACAGTAATCATTGGCCAAACACCTCCAGAAAACAGTGTTAGATTGGGATCAGGAAGGCTGGACTTATTTCTCCTTGCTCTGCCACTCATTTTCTGGGAGACACGGTGTCTTACTGCCTTAGGGTCTCATCTAGACTGGACATGTCTCTTCTCCTCCTTACATGGCAGGCGACTTAGGGTCTAGGGACTCCTGCACGGATTAAGTAGAGCAACCAAGCAGGTGCTCAGTAAATGCTAATTCCTTCCTCTATACTAGGTGTATGCACAGAACATTTTTTGTGAACCAATAAAGCACCAGATGAGATGAATCCAAAAGTGTCTTTCTCATATAATATGCTTGGCTTCCCGAGAAGCCATTGTGCTCATGAAGCAGAGGCAGCTGGGGTTTCCTGAATAGCTGGAAATTTGGCCGTGGAGGCCACAGCAGGGCAGATGGGACACGGCAGCCATGAATTAACAAAGGCATGAATGAGCCATGCAGCTGGGAGGGCGGTAGGCAGTGGAGGATCTGGGCTTACTTGTTAACTTTACCCAAAGGCTCCAGTTCCTGTTAACAGTTTTTTCAGGCTAACCGGAATCCCCAGGGCCTAAATAACAACAATGGGCATTTTCAAAGTTCATTGACAAAGATGAATGAAGTGCTCTTAGAGCCATGGCCACAAGGATGACCAGTGTTCTCATGGAACTTAGAGATGTTCCAGCCCAAGTGTTCATCCCACCTCCTCAGATAAAACAAAACCAACTAGATCTGAAAGGTCATGTGACTCACTCAAGGTCACATGATATCCTCAGAATTTCATTCTTCTACAATCGACTGAGCACATGGTTTGGGGCTGGGTGCTGGTAAAAGGAAGATGAGCAAACCACTCTATTCCCCAGGAGCTGCCGAAAACAAACAAGTAGACCCAGTGATGACCAGTGCACTGAACTATCTCCCGAGGCCTCATGCCATGCACTGCATCTGCCAGGTTGGTTGTGAACCGCCTCATTTTCTTCCTCAGTCATTTGGGTGAGGTCAAGAATGCTGGGTAACATGTTTGTTCTCCAATTTACTTGCTGCCCTGGGAAGCCGACTTCTATAGATTAGGTTGAACAACACTTAATGGATTGAGCCAATGGGAGAACCAGTAGGACATGAGAGGAAGGAAAGTGGCTTAAGTATCTACTAACTCACTGAATGGTCACATCTCTGTTGGACTCTATGTTTAGAAGGAAGCTTTTCTGGATTCAGACAATCATTCCTTCCCCTCATCCCTGCAGACCTATGGGTGGTTACAGGCTGGAGCCATGCCGTCCTTGTGGTCTGCTCATGCCCTGCCTTCACCCCTGAAATAGACCTTTTTCAATCTGTCCTAAACTTTTCCTAATTTGAATGTGGCTTCTGTCTCCTGCTGGGACCTTTAGAGTTGCAATGTGGGAAAACCATGCTGGGATATTGGCGGCCCCTGAAGGTGATGGGAAGAGAAAGGAGGGAAGAGAAGGAAAGCAGGAAAGGGGGAACCCCCAGTTTAGAACACAGTTGAAGAGAGTAAATTGAGGTAGCATAGTGAGGAATCTACTATTAATGCGTACGTATATGTGATTAGCAGGGTTAGCAAGACCAGATCCTTTTAGAGATGAGTATTTTTTAAATATTTTTATTTATTTATTCATGAGAGAGAGAGGGAGAGAAGCAGAGGCACAGGCAGAGGGAGAAGCAGGCTCCATGCAGGGAGCTGGACGTGGGACTTGATCCCAGGTCGCCAGGATCAAGCCCTGGGGTGAAGGCCGCGCTAAACCGCTGAGCCACCCGGGCTGCCCTATAGATGAGTATTTAAGGAAAAACTTGTTGCATAGAGCTAACCTCTTCCTTTGCTCCTAATGTGCCTTGAGAACGCTTGTTTTCTATTCCTAAACGATTTCTCCTTCAGCTTTTGCTGGTTGTATCTTCTAGGTTCCGGTTTTGTTTTCTAGGGGGTCACAGGGGTCTTGCATTTTGAGCTCATATTTCTTTGCAGGTGTCTGCTACTCAGAGACGTCAGTGCTGGGAAAGGGTCTGAGGCCAGACTCTAGTCTTGCTCTCCCATTCAAAGCTAAAGGGGAGGGCCAAAGGCTCAGGTCCCGCTTTCTCTCCTCCCTCCCTCAGGCACTTCTAAGGCCAGGATTTACCTCTAAACCTGCAGGAAGAGGCAGTCAGGGATGGTCTCCTGGGTGCTAACTCCTCAGCCCTGGGAGTCTGGGTGGGGAGGAACAGAGGGCTAAAAGGAAAGCTGGTCTATCCACGTGTCCCTTACACCTCCTCATCTCGGCAAGTCTAGGGGCGACTGCCTTATAGGATCCAATCTCTTGTCCGAAGCCTTTGAACCAGGGGGATGGGGGAGGGATGTGTTTAAGAATTGTTTTCTGGATTTTAGGAAGGTGACTCTGTGCATATGCTGGGTATTATGTATCACTCAGGGGGTCTGAGGCTGCACCCTGGAATACAAAACCTGTAATTCTTTTGCAGTAAAACACTAATATTCAGGTGAAGTCAGATTCTCAAGGCCATGAAAGGTCTCCCTATGGTTCATGTTAGATATTACCACCCAAAAAGTTCAGAGCAGGTCAGATGTTTCCTGCAAATGTGTCACCAAATCTTTTTGCTTTTAGACCTTTTTCAATTTTGGCAGGACAGTGTGGAATTTTAACCTTCTGTCTGAAGGGCTAAAATCCAGAGGCAGCTGCTACAAGCATCTGATCTCCCTCACCCCAAGGGAGGAGTGGCTAATGAACATCCCGAAACTAAAAATAAATTCTTATTGATGAGAGCAGTGACTTGTTTATTCACTTGATAAGGACTTACAAAGAGCTCTTTTTGACAAAAGTCAAGGTGTTCGGAATACATGCCTGACTTTTAGAAATACTTCTGCCCTCAATGAATAGGTTGTAAAGCCCAGCCCTTCACTGTCAGGGATACCTGGCACTAATCCTCTAAGGATCTGTGTCCCTGTGTGAGTTCTAGATGCTGTTGGCTGTACATAGACAGAGCCCCAGACCTGGAATCTTGGGGTTTGCCCCTCTTGAACCTTCCATGCAGGGAATATCCATAGTCCCTGAAAGGGAATGCTTATTTATACAGATTTTATGAACTATGTTTGCCGTCTTTCTTCCCAAGTGGTTATTTACCAATACCTACTTTGTGATAGATTTTGGCTTAAGATGTGCTTTCAATATAACCTAGTAACAAGGCTGGGAGGAGTAGCTAACCTTCATCCATCTCAAACTTTTTTGAGGGGTTACCAATAACAACTGATAATAGAGAACTCAAAGTCATGCTTGGAAAAGAAACAAAAGCAAAAACAAAAACAAAGTCCTGCTCGGCCAGCTTCAGAGACTTCCCAGCAGCAGACAGATGTTACTCACTTACCTGCTGGGCAGGCACCCTGGACAAACCCAGGTCTAAAGCCAATCTGCTTAGTCTCTGTCTGAAGAAGTAGTTGGGGAAACTGAGGATCTTGGTGTCCCACCACAGAGCATGAGAAGAGCCTGATGCCTCAAGGGAAAAGTCGGCCAGGTTTGTCCCATGAGATGACCACTCAGTTCACACAGCCAACTCCCAGCGCAGGACAACCAGACTGGATTGGGGGGACACAAGCCAGCGTGGAGATGTGGGTGGGGAAGCAGGGCCAGAGCCCTCTTCCCAGCTGGGGAGCACAGAGATACTCACGTTATGGATTTCTTCAGATTGTAGGAAAGAACACACCCAGAGGATGTAGGAATATCAATCACCTTGGCACAGAACATAAAATTTGCCCGTTACTATTATTTGTTTAAATGTGCCCATTATATTCTGAGGATTTGCAGACAGTTCATTCAAGGCAGAGCCCAGGCTAGTGTGGGGGAGGCAAAGGCGGAGCAGGAGGACAGGGTGCAGATTGGAATCTGGCTGACTATAGGCAGGTCTGAGATGGGTGTCCAGGTGTGCACAGGGGTTTCAAATTAGAAACAGGGAACATAAGTGGTCCATAGGAAAGACGGTGCCCAATCCCAGAGACTGAGTCAGGAGATAGGGTGGATCCTAATGGTCACCAAGTCCAGACCCATGATTTCCAGCCCCTCCTGCTGCCAGCTGGAGGCTACTGATGCATTTCTGGCTCAGATGGGGGTGGGGGGCTGTGGGTGTTTGTGGCTGGCCGGCTGGCTCCCACAACTGCAGAAATAATTTCAGGTCTCTCTGACTATCTGCATAATTTGCTATGAACTTAGTTTCTGATAAATCCCTATCTACCCACATGTTGGAGTAAAATAAGGAAAATATCTTCTGGGGGAGTTGTGACGCACCTAGCACTGGCCTGGCACATAGTAGGTGCTCAGTAAACATCCATTGTCTTTCATTCTTTCCTTTTCCTGGAGACGATGACCAAAAGACGTATTGGACTGAGTTAAATTTAGCATAAGTATCTCATCTGCCTGGAAGCCTCCCTTCCTTTCTTCCTGAGAATTGCCTGCTGCTTGCCACATATTTATTTTTGTCTGGGGTTTTAAATCCAACTGAATAAAAGGCATTGAAGGAAAGATGCTGCCTGGAGGAAATTATAGGAGAAACCACTTGTCCACCTCAGCTGCCCAAGAAGATGAGAAGGTGGAGAAATAAAACATCTCTATTTTCTGAAAGGTACACACAGGGGAAGAAAAATAAAGTCGTGTGAGGCCTATCTATAATAATTTTCAATTGGAGAGAGGTGCTGACCTGTAGCTGGCTAACATAATGGGAAAATTTGATTGTGCTGCCTCTGGAGAGGTCTAGAAAAGTTGTAGGTGGGTGGGGATGGAGAGGAGTGTTGCTTCGAGGGGCAGAGGTCGCTGTCACAGAGCAGTACATTGGGGTGAGTGACTGGACGTGGGAATGGCGGGCACAAATCGTTGTCACTGCAGGTTGGCTATGTCAGTGGGATGCTCCAGAGATGGCTCTGCAGGACTGAATTGCAGAGCATGAAGGGAAATGCAGGAGGCCTAGGCCACATGCAGCATCAGGGTCGGGAGTCAGATGGACCTGGTTCTACTCCAAGTGGGACTTTCAGGCTCTGGGAGACCACAAGTCAACTTTCTTACCTCTCTGAACTGTGATACCTTAGCCAAAAAAAATGGAAATTCTAATGTCTACCTCAAATTAGTTTGATGTCAAATTTGATAAATCAAGTAAAATAGCTTATTTCCTGGAGCATGTAAAAGCTCAAGGAATCATCCATTTTAGGGTTTGTTTATCAGAGGATCCTGGACTCTATATCCAGAAGCCAGGAGAGAACAGAGGTAAGTTGTCAATCTCATTGAGTAAGGCGTGTCTCCAGAGCATCTGGTTGCCTGGCGGACGAAGAACAGGTAAGGCTGCCTGGAGGGATTCTCTAGAGAATACGATGTTTATTATTGGACACTTGTCTGGGTGAAGCAAGCTTTTTTTCAAGCAAGGTGTAGCCTACCTACCAGGCAAAGGAGAGGAGTCTTGGTTTGCTAGCCCTGCAGGCCACATTTACAAACCCACCAGATGCTGGACATCAGGAATTCAGCAAGGCAGTATTATGTATCGGAAAGAGCCTGAGTGTTGACGTCAGAAAGGCAGAAGTTTGGATCTGGCTCCCCATTTTTCAGTCTTAATTTAACACACTCATTGAGGCCAGCCCAGTCCATGGTAAGGGAGGGGGGCAGCAGATGCCAGATGGGGCATGTAGAGACTAACTGGAGCAGTCAATACTTCCATGATGATCACATTCTATTAGGGGAGGGCGATCTCTAAGCAAATGTATATAAAATGCCGCGCAAGTTCAGAGATAGAGGAATCACAGGAGATTATGGGGTGTGCCAAGCCCAGCTTAAGATGCCATATCCTAGAAAGTTTCCTAAAAGAGATAATGCCTGAAAATAGTCTTAAGGGATGAAGGGGATTTGAGATTGGGGGCGGGATGATTTAAGCAGTCAGAGGCCTTATCTTCTTGGAGACTCATTTTCCTGAATATGAAATAGAGATCACATCTATCAAATGGGGTCACAGGGGTGTTGACATTCTAGGGCTACGGAGATTCTGTTTCGCTGAACATCCGCAGTTGTGAGCATTAAATTAAAAGTGATGTGATAATTTGATAAATAAAAATAAAAAATAAAAATCAAGGCTTTTTTTATCCTTGGCGCAGGTAAATATTTTTTCCTATACTTATTACCCATTTGTGTTTTTGCTTTGTGAACTTCCTGCTCTTGCCCTTGGCACCTAAAAGCTCAAGCTTTGGATGTCATTGCAAGGCCTAGGACAGTGATACAGGACACGAACTAAAGATGAGGCAAAAAGGAGGAAGCACCAGTAGTCACGAATTAGATAATGAGGAGGCTTTCACATGCTGGACCAAGACATTTAGAGCTAAGTTTCTGTAGAACAGCTTATTGGTTCTGTTTTTCTGGAGAACTCTAACACAAGTGGGTAACATTTCACTTAACTGGGGTTCAAGTTAGCGTTTTCTATCATCAAACTGATGAAAATGTTCATCTTTAAACACTGTTTCTTGTCTTGAAGACCTATGGAAATAGATAATGGGCTGGATTTAGTCCATGGGTCATAGTCTGGTGACCTGTATTCTAGACATCAGAATGTAGATAGGAATAAAATCCAGTCGTTCCCTTCTTCTTCCTCCCTCTGAACCCTTTCATCGGGCGGGTCTCCTGCGGACCCGTGCACAGCGCAGAGTTAATATTCTCTGTTAACTTGTTGCTTTCATCATCTTCTCTCAGAATGTTTGATTCTCAAGGGCAGGACCAGGCTCCAAGCATCCCTTTATCCTCTAACTGGAAATAGCTCCTGGCCAAAGGTGGGTGCTCAAGGATTCTAAGGGAGACTACCAGAGAAGAGTTGATCTTGCCTTCAGTAGGCAATGATGAACCACCAAGATTGTTTTGTCTGGTTTTGACAGATATCATGAATGGAGGATTCAGTACTATTTGTATCAGAGGAAATGGGGAAAGCGTGGAACAAGTTATCTAGAGAAGAGAGCAGTGATGGTTTAGGGGTAGTGGGAAGGATGGGTTAGGGGTATCAACCATTGTTGATAGGTGCCATATGTCACTCTAATGTTTCTGGTCTTAGGACTGGTGAGATGATCATGCCAATTATGACAAGTATTAAGCACAAAGAAGTCATAAAATTGAGCTGTTTTGAGGGTAGAGTCAAGAGTTTAAAAAAAAAATGATTTTCAGGGCACCTGAGTGGCTCACCTGAGTTGGGTTAATCATCTGACTCTTGTTTTTGACTCAGGTCATGATCTCAAGTTCATGCGATTGAGCCCCATGTTGGGCTCTGCCCTCAGTGGGGGGGACTCTGCTTGAGATTCTCTCTTCCCCTTTCCCTCTTCACCCCACCCTGCTCTCTCTCTTCCAAAATAAATAGATAAATAAATCTTATTTTTTTTTTAAATTTTAACTTCCAGTATAATTAACAATGTTATATTAGTTTTAGGTGCATGCAGTGATTCAACACCTCCATACATCACCTGGTACTCATCAGGACAAAAGTAATCCTTAATCCTCACTGCCCGTTTTACCCATCCTTCACCCATCTCCCCTCTGGTAACCATTAGTTTGCTCTCTATAGCATTAAAAGGCTGTTTCTTCATTTGTTTCTTAAATTCCACATATGACTGAAATCACATGATATTTGCTTTCTCTTACTGACTTATTGCACTTAGTATTATACTTTTTAGCTCCATCTATATCATTACAAATGGCAAGATTTCATTCTTTTTTATGACTCAGTAATATCCCATTGTGCATACGTACCAAATCTTTATCAATTTATCTATCACTGGATACTTGGGGTGCTTCCAAAACGTGACTGTTGTGAATAATGCTGCTGTAAAAAAAAAAAAAAATAATAATGCTGCTGTAAACATAGGGGTGCATGTATCCTTTTCAATTAGTTATTTTGTATATTTCTATTTTTTTTAAATGTTTTTGTATTTGGGAGATAAATACCCAGTGGTGCAAATTACTGGATCATTGGATAGTTCTGTTTTTAACTTTTTGAGGAACTCTTGGTGGGAGTGCAAACTGGTGCAGCCATGTGGAAAAGAGCAGAATGAAAGGATGTGTTTGGATTTATTAATTAGAATAAGCTAAAAGAAGTTCACCTTAATAACTGGCGACCTTTCTTTTATAACACAATTAAGTATATCCCATGTAATGAATCTACACATGTATTTTCTTTTATTCCATTACTTATTGTCAGAAATGGTTGACTTTCACAGGCAGCTGTTTTATTTTCTGGATCGATTCCCACCTGAAAGGTATAGTGGAACACCCAAATCTTTCCCTCCAATCGGAAGCACCCCAACAGTGCTCCAGCCCGAGTCCCCATCTCTTCCAGAACTCCCTTTACACTTTGGGTCTGCATTACTTTCTTGATAACGGGCTAGAAAGGTCACCTTGCTAAATGTTCATTTCATTAGCAAACCGAGGCTTTGATTTTTTAATTAACTTGCCTAAAATCCTACAGGCTGTTGGTGGCAGAGCTAAGTAGAAAGATGCAAGTGTATATATCCAGTCTTTCAAAACTTGGCCATCCCAGTGTGTCTTCACCAAATGATGACTGCAGTAGCATTCATGTAAAGGAAATTATAATGGGTAGTCATTCCATTTGTCATGCACCATCACAAAGTAGGCTCATGCGATGATTTTTTTTTTCATGAGATTGTATATATGTATATATATTTTTTTAAGATGTAAAATATATATGTTTAATCACATCATATGCAAGGAGAAGGAAAAGGGGAACTGACATTTTTAACCACCTGTTTTATATCAGAAATTATGTTAAGAAAGTTAGAGGCATCATTTTATTCTTACAACCACTCTGTGAATTAAACATTATTCCCGTTTCCAGAAGAAGTGAATGCTTAGCAGTGATAATTAACTTCCCCTAGGTCATACACTCGCATATAATTGGACAAGCTAAGGTCTGTTCTATCCCCAAAGCCCTCTGAGATCACAGCTTCTCCGAGGTATCCCTCAAGTGCTAACTAATCACCCTTCCTCTCAAGAGTCTGACGGAAGTCTTGAGAGAGGAGTTGCTGGCTTTGGCAGGTTCTCCTTTCATTTTTGAGGACTGTCCCATCTTCTGCAGATTTCTCACACGCCCCTTAGAGGGTGTGAATCTGCTGTTGCTTCTGTTGGTCTATAGCAAATGCAGATTTCCTTATAACTGGGATGATGCCCCAAGACTTTAAAATCCTTCTTATTCTTCAGTGACTTAATGTTCAGACTGGAAGATTTGTGGCTGCATCTGCTGTCTTTCAAAGGCTTTACGCCTGTCACTTTTTGTGACACCAAACTCTACACAAATTCTGGGGAGGTAATTCTCCTTCGTTTTTGCCACAATGCCTTCATCAGCGGCCTGTGTTGGAAGCCATGCCACGCCTCATCCTCCGAGCAGAGGAAGTTGGGAGATTATTTCAGCATTGCTGGCTTTTGAGGCAAGAAAATTAGTCTCAGCCAGGGTAAACCATTACTGTCTCCTTATTCAAATGTTCTTCCCCATGATGTCCATTCGGGGCCACCTTCTTCCTGGTACATCCCAAGTACCTCATTTGGGTTCTGAAGTTTATATGTTGGCTTTTCAAAGAACCTCAGGCATAAATATTTCTGCCAGAGAGGAGGACATTATTTAATTTAATGAGTGTGAAATTAGTTTATGAATGGAAGAGTATTGAATTGCTGTTGCTCTTGAGGACCAAGATCCTGGTCATTTACATTCCTCCCCAAATGTTGCTCTGTAACACTTGACCGATGGGTTAAACCAGAGGCTTCCAATGTAATTTTGGAAGGGGGCTGATAGGTGAAATGAGAGATGGTGAATTCTTACAGAAAGACAGAATTGTCCTAGGAAATAGGCACTGCCCACTTTGGCATTCAGACTGTAAGTGGACATTTGATTGCTAAGGCTTGCGATTACAATTGACAGTGTGATGTATGAAACCCCACACTGCAATAAATGGGGAGAATATTGCAGCTTGCATGGTCACCTGCAGTTGGTACTGGGGCAAGAGGCCACCTGGGTCCTGGGGATGGTGAGGGGAGACACAGTAGTCACATGTTGAAACTGAGAAGGACAGGAGTTCTATTTCTTCTTCAACAATAGAAATTGACCCAAGAACTGCAAATAAACATCAGAGCCAAATCAGAAAGCATCAGAAAAAAAATACCCAAGTTGTTTATTTGTCAAATGTGATTCACAGAAACTTCAGGTTCCCAAGAAGTGCCTTGGGGATATTTGTAGGGTAGAGGGAATGCAGGCAGAAAGGGCCTCAAGTCACACTGCTGTCAACTGAGCAAGCGGCCACTGTTTTGCTACTGGTGTCTAGTGGAGACTGAGAGGTTGATCATGAGACATCATGGGACAGGGAAATGCAGTCAGAGCCACCCTTTATGAGCTGGATCTGGTCAGGCCCACCCAATCATAAGGTCACGTGGGCACACCAGCCAACAACCATCTTACGGAATGGTATAATTGGGATCAAGATTGAGCAGGCCCAGAGGGCAAAAGGAAGTTCCTAGAGAGGTGGCCCAGATCCCAATCACTTGCTCTATCATAGGAACACTTACACCTTGAGCTCTCACATCTATGGCTTCATTCATGTGTGCTTCCCAGCAACTAACAGAAGAGAGAACTATTCTGGCCTAGTTCATGGATGGGTCAACTCTGCATGTTTGTGTCTTAGGAAAATGGGTACTGTAGATGATTTGAAAGAGGCCCTGAAAGAAAATAGAGGCCAGGCTGCATACAGCACATCAAATAGACATAGGGGAAAACATGGCCCAAGTTATAGACTTGGGCAAAATCCTAGCCAAGGAAAATGGTTTGGGCCGGTTGGGCAGAGGCCAAAAAGGAACATGATTTGAATATCAGAGACAAGATATTCCAGAAAGAGGCAGGTGATGAGACTGTGGGTATGGGCACACTATTTGCTGTTTTCTTGTCCACTGGGCTGCATGCACTATAGAGGAGACACTCAAACAGCAGGCAGACAGGACTCTTCCCTGGATGTCTACTCTGTCTTCTGTCCTCAGCTAGCCCAGCGTCCACTGCCTGCAAAATGAGCCTTAGGGCTGCTATTCATGGACCCAATAGCATAAGCTCCCTCTCACCAGGGCCAGCCTGGGTTTCACTGCTGACAGATCTGACCTGTCAGCTGCGGAGGCTGATTCTGAGCTCATGCTATGGCACTGTTCCTTGAGGGGCCCGCCAGCTACACTGGTGGGAGTTTGCTTCTGTGGGGGTCCTCAAAGTCTGCAAAGGGGAGTGATTTGTCATTCCTGGAGCTGACAGGCGTTTACTTTCCCTGCCTCTGTGTCTCTGTCAATACCATAATCTGAGGTTTATAGAGGCCTGCATGATTTGCCTCCATCCATGAGACCCATCTAATGTCATGGAGGTGCCCCAGTGGGGACATGATCATTATAACCACTGGCCCTAATATCCTCTTCTTTGCTCATATTGGGCCAGCCTAATGAGATGAGGGGATGACTTACTAGCACTCACCTCATGCCTGCTTGAAGAAAGCACTGGCCTCTTGCTTTCCTCTCTTCCAGGATGCAGAATAAGGGCTAAAGCTATCTCAGGCTAATGACCATTCCTTCACAGTGATACCGGTCTGCATGGCTGTGTGATTTGCTCTATCCATTCCACGCAATCTGTGGGAAAGGGCTGATAAAAAGGCATTTGGAAGGATCCAGGGTGCAGGTTTGATTCTCATTTGCAATACCAACTATACCTTGGCTGCAGGAACCTGAGATATTTTATCTTATCATTTTTTTCTCTTTTCCACACACACACATATGAGTAGTCTATACAAATAGTACTTCTATTGTGAAAGATGATGTGCCAATGGTCATAACTTTGATAAATTGTGAAATGTCTCTCCCATCCCTCCTCAGTTCTATACACCCCCACCCACCTCTCTGTACTTGCCAGCCTGCACGCTTGCTCCTAAGGAATTACTCAGTGAGGGGGGTGACTTAATGTATTTGAACAGGCGTGTATCTGCAGTTAGAAAATCAGCTGCTGCTACTTTGTCCTGGTGTGGAGCAGTAAAAGCTGGAGGCTGTGTGTATGACAGGAGAAGGGGAAGAGGAGGCTGTGTGCCATTATAGAGGGACTTCCTTCCTGCTAAAAATGAAGAGGCTCATCCCATGGCCTTGGGAAGTCTCCTCAGCCATTCCAGACATCTGTTTCCTAATCTGCACAGCAGGAGATTGGGCTGTCGTGATCTCTGAGGTCCTTTTGAGCCCTCATTTCCTTCGACCCTAGGATAGCAGAGTGTGCCGTTCACCTCCTCCCCAGACTCCAACTTTAAATTCATCACTTACTATATAACAAGTGTCTGAGGTTTTGCAATTCTGGGTACACAGTGCAAAGAAGAGAGGCAGTGGGGAGCAATTAACTATTTACACTGAAATGCCATATCCATATCCATTAGTTTATTTGCTCCACACAACAGCTTGTAAGGTAGTCAGCTGCCCTCAGGCTCCAGATATGGCTGGTGTCACCACCTTGGGGCAAAAACACTGCTGTTTCTTAAATTCTTTGAGTTACTGCTCTAGGATCTATTTACCCTGATTTGCAGAAAAATTGGTGTCTTCCTCTTGAGGCCTCCCGTGCCCTCATTTGCAGAATGCTCTAAAATTCACAAAGCACGTTTCAATTTGTCTTCACCACATCCCTGTTGATGAGGTGCCCAAGGAAGAAGCCTTTACTTTTTTTTTTCTTTCATTGGAATATAGACATTTTGGGGTCAGAGATAACATTTGCTTCCTGAAATTGGGGAACATCAATTACTCTTGGAGAATTAGTGCTGATTCCTTCTACATACCAGCAAAACCTACCACCTACTGTTCTACTGAACTGAACATTTGGATTTTTTTTTTTTGAACATTTGGATTTTTGATGCAATTTGAGTATACTTCACTCCTGTCTGGGTCCTTGAAGGATTACTCCTCCTAAATCTAGATTTATACTGAACTCTTGGTGCTCTCAAAGAGTGCTATTTAAGATTGAACAACTCAGACCTCAAGAAATGCCAGCAACTGTCCTGTCCCAGGCACTCAGCCTCCATCTTGTGGGTGGAAGGAAGAGCAGGGTGTTTCCCAAAGAAATAGGTCCTCCTGTTATTTCTAATTCTGGGTGAAAAAGCAGCCAGCATGTACCGGATGTGGGCAGAGAGTGAGAAGGGACCTTCTTTCTGTGAGCCAAGGAATGACTATCTGGTTTCTGAAGGAGGGTATGGCTGGGGATGTCTCATCAGTGAAAGTTGGATGCCTCCTCCACTAGGAAGCCTGCCAGGTGTGAAATGAAATCCAGAGTTCCAGTTAACAGTCTGTGAGGTTCACAGACCACCTTGGGAGCCATCTTAGTCATCCTTTGCTTTATTCTTCTTTATTCCTGAAGCATGGAGTAAGGCCTGCTATCTCCCATACAATACTGAGATATTTGAGGCAGAAATTTAGGGAGAGATTTTGTTTAAGCTTAGAGCAAACTATGATACTTTCTGTTAAAGAAATTCTAGAGCGATGACAACTTGGAGCACGGATAGCTAGAAAACGAAAAATCTGTAATCAGAGTCGGTTAGCCGAACCTACAAACAGTGTTTGGAAAGTCAGGGATATTTGGGGAGAGGGAAACCCCAAGGGAAAGAGTGGATGTTCTGTCGATCTATAGTCATGGGGGTGGGAGTTCTTCTGATTTGAATATTAAAGGAAATATGTCTTTAATCTCTTCCCCAAGATAGTGAAGCAGAATGAACCAATAATATCTTTGAGTTAGGAATAATAACAATGTTTATTATTATATGCCATATATATTGTTTTACATTTATTAGCTCACTTAATCATCATTACAGTCTTATGGGGAAACTGAGGCACCAAGAAATCAAATGACTTACTGGGAGTTGCAGCTGATCAAGGTGGGAGTCAAGCCCATATGTCACTGTTTTGTCCTTTTAGAGATGAGGGGTCTGGGTCCCTAATCTGTTTGTTAAATTCCTGGGTGTGAGCTGAGATTCATTAGCTGGTGATGCCTTCAGATCTGTGCCTTTCTCTTCCCTTTGGTGGGGAAAGTGGGTGAAACCCAGACCTCCTGGTGCCATCCTACGTCTGCCTCACTTTTAGTTTTTTTTTTTTCTGTAAAATCTAAATTCATTTATTTATTTATTTATTTGTTTGTTTATATTTTTTATTGGAGTTCAATTTTTCTGTCTGTCTTGTCTAAATGCTAGTCCCTGTTGCCTCCTCAGACCATGGGATTCAACTCGCACACATGCACACATACATGCATGCACGTGTGTTCCTCTGCACACATGCACACACTAACACACATACATACACATACACACATGCCTACACATAGATGTACATATGCACACACATGTGCCCACACATACACATATATGCCTGCAGTAGACTTGTTCATGCACACACATACACGCACACACATAAACATAAGCATTCACACATGTGTCCATACGTACATACATGCCCACACATAGACATATACATGCACACACATGCCCAGGCATACACATATGCACACACAGAGACGTATGCATGCACACACATACACAAACACAAGGCTCATGCATGTACACACATGCACACACATATACACATGCACACACATATACACATATGCATCTATACATACACATGCATCTCCTTTGTTGCTAAAATATCACTACTCAGCAGTGACAGGGAAGTCAGGCTGATTCACACTGTGGCTGATTTTGTTGGTTTTAGAGGATTTTGAAAGGTTTGAAAGGATATTGTTGGTGACAAATAGACATTTTAAAAATGTCAAGTCACTCTCAAAATGGACGCTCCTCCCTTAATAGACTCATGCTGATCACTTAAATGCTACAACGCCTCCCACAGATAGGCGCCCAGCTCCTGCTCTAGACATTTCAAAAGGCTGAGATGGGCTGACATCTCCCACAGAGACAATACTCCAGTGACAGAGCTCTCACGTAAATTATATGGAATTAGGTGATGGGCAGAGGGGGAGACTTTATTACTCAGAACTAAAACAATCTACCGAACAAATTGCAGGACTGGTGTGGCATGGGGACCAGGCAGATGTGGATTTGGACCTCAGTTCTGTGCTTGCTGTGTGGCCTTCATCTCTGACCTGGAGTTTTCTCACCTGAGGCACGTGGGGTCAAACCCCTGCTTTGTGTGGATGGTGTGGACGTTGGCAGTGCTAACCGTGGAGTCTCACCCGGTGCAGAGGACATCACTGGAACTCAAAAAAGGGCAGCCAAAGTTACTACTATCTTCATTTTTAAAAATTAAATAAAATGAGAGAGTCCTAACTCTGGGAAACAAAGGATTGAGGAACGGGAGGTGGGCAGGGGGACGGGGTAACTGGGTGATGGGCACTGAGGAGGGCACTTGACTGGATGAGCACTGGGTGTTATACTCTATGTTGGCAAACCGAACTTAAATAAAAACAAATGAAAAGGAATTTTAAAAATTTAAAATGATAAGCATGCTTATCAGACAGCTATTTGCTGAGTATGTTAGGACTGAGGAAGACCCTTGGCATCTCATAAAAGCCCTCCTGATCCTTCCCAGATTTTAATCCAACAAGCAGTCACTGAGCACTCATGATATCAGGAGATATTACCTGAGTTCCTTCTTCCAAGCAGCATGGAGGGAGTGGAGGATGCCCCCATTACAAGAGGAGACCCCTATCCCTTGCCTCCATGCTGGTGTGTGGCGGAACAATATATGATCCTCTGGTCTTCAGAATCTCTCTGGGCACTGAGTGGCCCAGCAGTGCTCATGGGAACACCAGAGCTTGGTTGGACTGCCCCTTCTCCCGTTGGTTCTAGAGGAGGAATGTTGAGAGCATAGGACTCACACAGTTTGAGTCTGGGACAGGGATTCTCAACCCCGGCTGCATTTAAGGATTATTTGGGGAATCTTTAAAACCACCAAAGCCCAGGCTACACCCCAGATCAAGTCAGTCTGACTGTCTGGAGATGGCTCTGGAGCAGCAGGGTTTGCAAAGCTCCTGCTTCGTTCCTGTGCTCCCAAGCTTGACAGCTGTGGGTCTGGGACCTTCGCAAACTCCACGTGACACCATCCAGGCCCCATCTCTGTTTCCCAACTGGCATCATCATGAAAATTGCCTAAGGTGTTTGCTTAAAAAACACTGATTTCAGGATCCTTCCCTGGAGATTATGATCCTTCCCTTCTACGGTGGCAGCTGAGACTGAGGTTTTAATGCTTTGAAGTGAGAGGATTCTTGTGTTGTACTGGGAGGCAACTTTCAATTGATGACTCTGACTCCATTTTAACAGCAGATGCTCTTCGTGGTGACAGTGAGTTGCTCTTACTGACAGTTTACTCAGTGGCTTAAATAATAGGATCATGTATCATCTTTTCCAGAAAGGGTCTTGGTCATCACCTTGTCCTGTACTCTTATTTTATACGTGAGGATTCTGAGGCTCAGAAAGGAGTGACTCCTCCAAGGTCACATACAAATTAGCTCTAGAGGAGTCAGAGAAGCCAGGTTTCTGTCTCCCTCCCTGCCCCTCCTCCTCTGCGACAGAGCCAGCTCTACAAACTTAAAATCATCAAGCAGCCAGAGTAGCCAGCAAGCAGGCTACTCCTGCACCTCCAAGCAGGCAGCCCAAACTACTTTTCCTTTAAAATATCCTTATGACAAGGTGGTTGGTGCTGAACAACATCCCTGGAGCAGCATAAAGCAACACTCCCCCAGGGCCACACCCGCTGGATGAGGCTAATCCATTTTAGGCGGACAGCTACCCTCTGCTCAAGCACCCGGAAACCTTCATCTTCATTATTAACTCATTAATCACCTAACCAGCCGTGTCACCCTCAAGCCCCAAGGAAAGCCAGCCCGGTAGGTAAGGCTGGTGTTGGCTCCCATGCACTGTAATGAATTCATTTGGGGGCAGTGTCGTGGCTCATTATTAGGACTGGAACTTAGAGGTTTTCTGCCCCGATACCAAGTGAAATCCTTGCAGGTGCTCCACAAGGGAGGAAAGTTCAGGATAGTTAGTGTTCTTCAGTGGAGGAGGAAGGAAGAGAAGACAGCATGGGGTGAGGGCCTCGGGTGAGGCCTATGGCAAGATTCCTCGATTGAATCAGTGATAAAGCATTCACGTGTCAGATCTGATGCCTCTAGCTTTGAGACCCTGGAAAAGTCACTTTCCATCTCTGAGCCTCAGCCTCCACATTTTGGAAAATTGACCTAAATTACACGAACCTTCTCACGAGGATGAGTCAGCCAGTGAGGTGAAAGCCCTGAGATCTGTCTTATGCAGAGCGGCCTGTCATCAGGCTAGACCAGGACAGGTCTACCTCTATGCAGACTTGTAACTCAGTACTCTCCAAGCTGATATTTCTTGAAAATATGCCTAAAATTCATGAAGCGACAGAACTGCATAATAATAGCAATTATTAAGCAGTATTAGGAAAAGGCTGAGTCTTCCAGAGAGGAAAGTTGGAGAAAGAGGCCGACCTACCAGTGTAGGACTCTGGTTCTTTGGTGCAGCCACAACAGACATGCTTCCCCCTTGTAGAGCAAGTTCTAGGTGGACCCGGTTTTATTCTCCCTGGAAGCCTATTTACTGCCCATCTGAGGTTTCAAGCTCTCTGGGGAGGGTTCACTCTCCATTGGCCCCTAAATGTCTTATCAAAACACTTTTCCCAGAGCAGTTTGATAAACAACCTTTAACTCACATTTCCAGTGATAGATTGCTACCAGGCACTGACTGGCTGGCTCAGCCCCAAATAAGATTCCAGAATACTCAGCCAGTATAATTCTATCCTTCCACTTGCATTCTAACAGAGGAGGAGAGACACACGGGGCTCCTCATCACTCCCCAGACACGGCAGGATTCCATTTCACAAGTGTGTGTGCCTACGTTGTTCCCTGCCCACTTCTCTGGGTGAACTTTATGATTATCCAACTTGTGACAACCCGGCCCAGACATCTTTTCCTCTGAATCTCTCTCTCTCTCTCAAACTCTCTTCTCTTCCCAGGAGCTCTTGCCTTCCCCCAGACTCTCTGGTACCCCTTCACACTCCCACTGCAGTGCACACCACGTTGGTGTCAAGAAGTCCTGAATTACCTGCTGTCTTCCCTGATCTGTGTGCCGTTTGCCAGCAGCTTCCCAAACTTCTCGACTCTGTGCAGTGCAGCATCTGCACACAGTGTGTCCAAAATTGTATGCTTTAGTAGTGGATAAATGTGTGCACGCATGTGTGGGCCAGTGTATTTTGTTTTTCAGGGATTTTTTTTAAAATTTAAGTCTTTGTACTATTGTCTAATTTTTCTGGTATGTAGCAATTAGTTAAAATGATTTTTTCCTTTGGAGTGGTCTTTTTTTTTTTCTGTTTTGAGGAACTCTTATTTTGTGTGTTGAGATCAAAGCTTCATAAGGACAAAAACCTAAACTCCTCAAAAGCATAACCAGACTAATGTGTGGGTAGCACAGGGTGATTAATATTCTTTTTTTAAAAAAAGATTTTTATTTATTCATGAGAGACACACAGAGAGAGAGAGGCACAGACACAGGCAGAGGGAGAAAGCAGGCTCCCTGCCCTGCATGGAGCCTGACATGGGACTTGATCCCAGGTCTCCAGGACCACACCCTACGCTGAAGGCGGTGCTAAGCCTCTGAGCCACCTGGGCTGCCCAATATTCTGTTTATATGGAGCAAAGCTTTTTGGCCATGTAGACTAGGACCCAGGCACACATCCTAGACCTCTCCACAATTCTTTCTCCCCCTTCCTCCAATATCTATTTATAGCCATTGATATAAGTAAAGTACTCTGTTTTTGAATAAGAGAAGAAGAAATTTGGGTTAGGGAGAAAAAAGGCAAAGGTAGGTCAAGAGGAGGATGGAGTGTCTCTACATTCGTTTATGGGTCCTCCCACAATAAATTATAATTGTTTTTCTGTTCTAATTGTCCCCGTTTTAAATTATACACAACTTGATGATAGCAATTTTCTTACTTCTGTATTATCAATGTTGGTAACAGTAACATGGCATGTATTTAAGAAATAGTAATTAAATAAAAGAAAGATTTACTTTTTTCCTAGTGTTTATTTTTCACATGCTTAATGTCAACGTTATGTGTGATCGGGTTGGGACAGCATAGTCCATAGATCTTTCTAGAGTCGAATGGTGATTTGTTTATGGCTAATTCATGATAATCATTTATACACAGAGGAAGCCTGTCAGGAGGAAGGGCAGCCAGCATTTGCAGACAAGTTTTCAGAATCATGTACCTCTTCGTATGTTAATTCCATGCTCTGTCATAGTGACCTTGGCATTCATTTATTTTAGTCACCCAGCATCCTTGGTTCTAGTGACAGTTACTATTTGTATTCTATCCGTTTGGTTGGGGCTGAAATCCCAGCTCTTGGGACCAAGCACAGCTGGGCATTACTTTTCCTTGGACTTTGTGAGACTCAAGAATGGGCACGTAATGCAATCAAAGGCAACAGAATTTCAGATATAGTTCTGGAAAGTGAACTCCGTATCTAACTGCAGTATTTAATTGAAGAGGATATAAGACCTGAAGCTGCTGAAGCCTTCCTTTGTCTAAAGGTGAAATCATGCCTGGGGAAGAAAGCAACATGGAGGAAGACCGAGATGAAGATAAAGTGACCAGGTCCTGTTCCTGATCAAGCCATGCCTGAAAAAGTATTTTGGAATATTTAGTTATGTGAGGTAGTTCTTTCAATCATTTCAGGATTTCTGCCATTCACAACTGGAACAGTCCTAACTGAAATACACATCAACCTCCTAATTATTCCATATTCCATTCCACTATTCCATAGTGACTTTTCCTATGTCTCAGCAATGCCTTGGGTAAGGAACATAAGGATCTGGGCTGTTGTAATGAAGTCTTCATTATGAATTAATACATTGCTATTCTGCTAATTTAGTCAATGTCAGGCTATTACTCATGTTTGAGTGTCTTTGAGTAGGAGAATATTTTTGAGAATATTTTGAGAATATTGTTCTTCTGGATCTGCAAGGCTATGGCCCTGAACCTGGACTACAGTAAACCTGTCAAAGGAGTCTTTCTCTTGTAACAGTATCTCTCATGTATATCCATAAAACCTGCAAATATATATGTGCATATATATATATATATATGCATATGTATGCATGTGTGGTAGTTGGTCTTCTGTGCAGTTGACTCATTATTTTACACTTAACTTTGCAATAAGTGTCATCTATATTTGTATGAAAGTTTTAAGGACATTATTTGTAAAGCCTGACTTCTGGTTCATAAAGTCTAGTACTTCGGTCTCTTTGACTAGGCCCTGGAAGCTGCCTCCATGGGCAGCCAGGTGAGTATGGCCTCTATGACTGAAACCTATCACTCCCTTGGACCACCCCAAGGGGCTGGCAGGTCATCAAGGTGCTCTGCTGAACCTGGGTGATTTTTACACCTTGTGTAAAAGCGACATGAGTTGCAAATCTTACAGATTAAAGATGTGTGTTTTCAGACTCCTTTATACCCAAGGAATCAGTTTCATGTTTAGTTCCTTCCGAATCGTCGATGAGCAGTCATATTGATAGAAACATGTTCTATAAGTTGAGTTTTCTTGACATTACAACATCCATATGAATGATAAAAAATCATCTGAGTTTCCCAGGGAGGGTCTTTATCATGCCAAGGATCCAGATGTATTATTTGCAAACCTGGAGCAGGATGACTAGATTTTTTTTCTCTTTCAACACGACTGTTTGGCACTATAAGAACTGTCCCAGAAGCACAGAAATGAGATGGTCAGGCTCCCCCCCCCACATCTCTTCTTACTTCAAAAGGCCTTGTGGGTGGACCTTTTCCATTATTTAAATTTCTTCATTGACTCCAACTGAGCCCAGAAACTGTCAAGTTGAAATACTATGAGCAAAACTGGTCTCACGCTTTCCTCTAGTTTAATGGAACATTTCAGAACTTTAAGATTTGTACCTATTTGTAGAATAGTTGAAGATTTGTAACCAACCCAGAAAGTTCAAATATGTCCTTTGGGCTTGGATTTTCAATGTAGATGTTGCTACTGAGCTCAAACTGATAGTCTTTGAACCAATGAAAATTTTATTGTCAACACTTTCACCATTTTAAAAAAGTGCATATTTGACAACTCTTGTGGCCAGACACTGTGCTAGACTCCTCAAAGATGAATGAGCCAAGGTCCCTGGTCTCATGATACTGAGGCCGTACAGAAATTAGTTTCATATGAGGCAGAGTGAAATGAGTGTTAAAATTGACACATGCCAAGAGTGTGGGAGCTCAGGAGCAGAGGTGTAAAATCTGCTTGGTAAAATCAAGGGAGGCTTCTCCAAGGAAGTGTGTGTGTGTGTGTGTGTGTGTGTGTGTGTGTGTGAAGTCTTAAAGGGTTTCAGACAATAGGGAGAGTAAGGAAAACTAAAACTGTAGGGAATGCCAGGAACAAGAGGTGAGGATACGCTTCTCCAGGTTCATATCTTCTATTCTCAACACTGCTGACGCCAGCAGCCATCCCTCCCCCATATACCTGATCTCAAATGCATGTGTACTTTGTACTCCAGTCGTTTGGAATTGCTTTTACTGCCTCAAAGGCATCAACTTCTCTCCTGTTCTCAGGTCTTTGTTCCATCCCCTTGGGGTGCTCTTCCTCTCCTCTCCCTTTTCACCTGGCTAATTTCCAATCATGCTTCACAGCCCAGCTGACATCCCTAATAAATGGGGATTTCTCAGACTTGCAACTGCTGCCCCTCATACATGCTTCTACAGGACCACCTCCCCTCACAGAGACACCGACAGTTCTCTATTGTAACTGCTTATTTCATTGTCTGCATCGCTGTCGGCTAGACTGCATGTTCTGGAGACATGGATAGATCTGTTTTTTCACTGGTATGTCTCCACCACCTAGATAGGACCTTGCACAGATGGATTAATGAATGAATAAATTTATTGAGTCTCAACACTATAGTAGGCACTTGGCATGTACTGCAGTTAGGGGAGGCCCTGTCACAGCCCCTCCCCTGAACAGGCTCCTTGTCTTTATACAGAACGAATTACAGTTCACAGAGGTTTTAAATGGTAGAGCTTTGGGTGGAACCCACTCCTGACCTCAGATTCAAGTTCTTGACTCCACTTCAGCTGCCCCTGTGTTGATACCTAGTTGGGATTCATTTAGAAAGAGAGCCTATGGTGGGGCTGGGTTGGCCTTGATTTGAGTAGTGAAGGGTCCTGAAGATCTCATTGCCAGAGTCAAAGCTCTGTGAAATGGTATTTAGGTTAAGAACCATGTTTCAAATAATTGTTTCCTGATTCATCTGGAGAGACGAATAGTCTTTGGCTTTAGAAAATGCATTGAAACATTTCATCCCTATTTGTGTATTAAAATATAGACCTCAAAAAATACCTTAGGGAATAATGCAAGTTTAGCTCTTGATTCGCTGGTGGTTTCTTCTCTGGCTTTGATGAGGAGGACTCTAGCATTGCAGGGAGCAGTTAGGGGATTCGAGTTCTAGTCTCAGTCTGACCCACAGCACTTGAGTGATGACTTTTGGGAAAGGACCCCCTTTCTCAGCCCCTCAAGAATCAATTTTCATTGATCTACAGCTGCTATGGAAACATCATAGTCTTTGCCAGTGTTTGGCATACTACATAACCCAACTCTGCCCAGTGAGACATAAAAGGGAGTGTGTGAGGGGCTTCTTTTTCAGAAATCAGATCCTAAAGAGAGAAAACATTTTGCCCCTTCTCTCTTTTTCCTGAGAGGGATATCATTGAAAGGATGTGCCTGGAGCTGAAGTTTTTTCTGTGACCCTAAGGCAATAAACAAAGGAAAATGAAATATCTTCGAGTCAGTGAGGTTAGCTGACCAGAAAGATTAGAAGAGACTGAGTGTTTGCTGGGCCCCTTAAGCCTCAGAACAGAAGCTCTGGTCTTGGGATTCCATGAGGTAATTTGATGTCTTTATTGCTCAGAGCCCCTCTATATTGGGGTTTCCACTACCTGCAGACAAAGCATCTGTAATGGATACATATGGAATCCATTAGGTTACAGCTTTTACATTATACCAAAGGCAAAAACAAATAGACCCAAATTATCTGATTGGAGTAGGTCAATGATCATTCTAGGCTTGTCTTGATTTGTCCATCTGTCAAATGGGGTAAACATAATTAACCTGGAGAAATGCCAGCAAGGAAATGCATAATGGTGTTATCTTTTCAGATATAAAGGTGGTTTTTAAATCAATGTACTTGATCTATGATCGGTTCTGTGTAGATCCTCCTTGAAATTCATCCTTCTAGACACAATGTCAAGCAGAGAAAAGAGCAAGGCCTTCAGAGCAAGGCCCTCCCAGGGTTTGTATACCAGATCTTCTGCTGAATATGTGGCATGGCCTTAACATTGTTACATCAGTGTGTTCCCCATAAAGTAACTACTTAGTTTGGGAAACATCTCATTACAGGTAGAGGGTAATGTGTTATTCTTTCAGCGTAGCTTTCTTCTCCAGGAGGAGTCTGCACTGTTAGTGATAACACACTTCGTCCTGCCTCATCTTCAAGAGTTGATTTGGTTCCTCCTGTCCCCTTAGCCTCTCACATCCAGTCTATTGCAGAGCTGACCATTCTTTTTGTATTTGTTCTCAGAAAAGACTTTGGTTGCAGCACTGAGTAAGTGGAGGGCAATAGTGCAAGGGGAGGCCGGCAAGGTTAAGCTGAAGCTGAGGGGTGAGGGGGCTTTAAGGAAAGCTAAATCCTTGTAGTTTTATGCTGCATGTGCAGCAGAGATGGGGAAGAGACTCCAGCAGCAGGAGGGGAAACAGAAAGCTTGGATGGAAGAAAAGCCATCCTGAGGATACCTGGTACATCTACTCTCTCCTCGTTTTAGTGATGCCACTAATCAGTGTGCTGCATCACATAAAGCTTTTGTGGTTAGGGAGTAGGTCACAGAACTAAAAATCTAAAGAAAATTCCAATGTTTCTTTTGGGTGTTTTGAAAACATAAGAATTTGTGTGTGGTGGGGCAGTGGTAAAGGTAACCAATTAGGGCAAGATAGGGATTTTTGGAAAGCCTTCCCTTTTCTAAGGTACTTACCATCTTCATTCCAGGATATATAAGACCTCTAGTGTAGATCCATTGAATTTTATTACTGGAGATAACAATTAGTGGTCAGAAATCTAGGATCCCATCTATCCATTAAATAATAGAGATCGTAAAGATATGAGGGTTAATATCAATTGTGCCCTTTTTTTTTAAATTTTTTTTTTATTATTTATTTATGATACAGAGAGAGAGAGAGAGGCAGAGACATAGGCAGAGGGAGAAGCAGGCTCCATGCACCGGGAGCCCGACGTGGGATTCGATCCCGGGTCTCCAGGATCGCGCCCTGGGCCAAAGGCAGGCGCCAAACCGCTGCGCCACCCAGGGATCCCCAATTATGCCCTTTTTTTATAGAAGAAAAATGGATCCCCAGCATGAGAAGTGATTGCCCAGGGTTAAATAGAGCCCTGTTATGCTTATTTCATTGGAAAATAGTGGAAAAGAAAATATAAGGCAAAATGCCAATGAATGTTGGTTTATTTATTATGAAGATTTCCCTCTACCCTCTTTCTTACAGCTTTATTGAGTCTCTATTATTTGTGGGCACCATAATAGATTCTGGAACTATAGAAACCTGAATGGTAAGAGGCCCCCAGAAATACATTCACAGAACTATCCCTTTACGATTAATGATTTTGTAGTGGTTCCTTGGAATATGACAGACATATTTTCAAATGATGTCAAACTCCCACCTCCCCCTGCAGCTGCCAAATGATGAAAAATGTCACATGAAAAACAGGTGGATAGGACTATATGAAAAAAAATCACCACTTGTGACTATTTGGCTTTGGTCCCTTATAGGGAATTCCAGTGTTAAGGAGCTAGATTGGGTCCAAAGGAATACCTGGGAACTGCATGTGGCCCAAAGCACCTCGCCAATGAAAGGGATCCTTTGTTGCTTAGACCACAGAGGTCTCTATAAGAGCTGTACATTCCCCCAGGGCTGTTTCCTTCTAGATATCTCACAGGTGAGTGAATCTCCTTCTCCTGGTCCCTGATATTACAGCAGCTCCCAGTATGGGGAGGAGGAAAAGATACATTCTAAAGGAACCAAAGACTTTCCATAGGAAAGACCATACCACACTGATGTGAGAACCTTCACCTAACTCTTGCTCCTCACTCCAAAAGTACTTTCTCTTGTTCTACCTCCAAGACCCAGCCAAACACTCCTATTCTCCAACTTGGCATCCTAATAACATCTTCATCTTTATCCATATCTAAAGCTCCTTCTCTTGTATATGTGGGGTAAAGGATGTTGGATCTTTTCTGGGGACCACTGTCACTAACCCTATCAAGGAGATCATCTCTGGTTGTAGAGTAACTTAAATGATCCTGCTAACTGCACTTGTAGTTGGAGTTTTGGGATATGCTCTCTGTGATGATTCATTTAGTTGTATTTTCATGCAGGATTTATTTATTTGGCCACTTCATTCATCCAACAACAATTTGTTAAATCTTACTGTGTGCCAGGCATATCTAAGAAAGGCAGTTTGTCCTTCTTGCATCCATCTTGGAGCAGTGGGTGCTAAGATGGAGACTGGATTCCAGTGACAGAGACACCTAGTATGTAAGAAAATATCTATCTATCTTTCATTAAGTCAAATATATTATTGATTGTAATTTGTACCACTGTTTTATGGGCCACTGAGAAAGAAATATGATGCCAAGAAAACCCAGAAGTGCTAGAGTGGACACTGATGATCCCTCCTGCCACCTGATGTCCCACAGTTGTAGTGGTCATACCCACATTTGCCAGAGGTCTGCATCCCATGTGCACCAGGATGACTTTTTTTTTAAATAAATCTGCTTGGCTTCTTAGATGCCACAAGAGCTCTGAGCCCAGACCACGGACATAACCCTGAAGTTGGGGGAGTTAATGACGTCGGGGGGGTGGGCATCAGCATTTAGTGTCTCAAGCCAGGGAACTCCTCAAGGGAACACACCCAAGACTTACATCAATTATAAGATACATCCTGACTTCAAAGATTTTAAAACACAAAATAAAATCATCTCAGAAATGATGAGTATGGTAATGGTGTTAGCGATTGGGGCTAAGGAGAAAAATTTAGCAAGTGAATCTTATGCAGGATATCTAGAAAGCCTCACTGAGAGAAGAGTTTCAAGAAAAGACTGGAAGGCTGCAAGACTTTTGGATATTTGAAGGAGATGCATTAAGGAAGAGGGTGCAAGCCATGCAAAGGTGCTGAGGAAAAGGTGTGCTTTGCCTATTCTAGGGACAAGGAGAGGGCCAGGGCATCTGGAATGTGTAAAAGAAAAGACAGAAAAATATAAAATGAAGTCAGACAGCAAACTGGAGTCGGCTTGTAGAGAAGTTTTGACTATTTTAAGGATTTTGCTCTAACTCTGGATGAGATGGGAAACTGTTTGGGGATTGCCAGCAGAAGAGTGGTATGAACTGATGTAGGTCTTAACGAGGTCTCCTGGCTGGGTTGAGATAGGCTAAGGGGGTAAGAGTGGAAACAGAGAGAACAATTAAGAGATCAGGGAAGGGGTGATGGTCGCCTGGACCAGTGTGGCACCAGAGGAGGTGGTGAGGGGTGGTCAGAGTACGGATATATGTTCAAGATAGAGCAAGAAGTATTTCTCATAGAGTGTATGTGGGAAATGAAAGAAAGAGGAGTCAGGGATGACTCCAAAGTCACTATTTTTGTTATATTTCTATATTTTCTTCAAGTTGGGTCACATGACCCTCCCCCTCCATACACTCTTATATGGGCTTCCAGAACATTCTGTGCTTCTCTAGATTACAGATCACAGAGCTTCCATCTGTCTCAGTTTCCTTATCTGTTGAATAGAGAGGGTACTAGTAATGCAAACCTCATGGGATTTTTGTGAGAATAAAAATAGATCCTATCTATAAGGCAGATCTTATAGGCACTTTTTAATGTGGGCTTCAGTGTCACTTCAGTAAATGTTAGCTATTATTCCTATTATTATTTCTATGTACAAAACTATTTATGGTGCATGTCTCTGAGTGCCAAGTGTGGGACAGGTGGGCTCCAGCCATCTGCTCCTACCACGCTGGCCTCTTCCCACCCACTTCCTGGTAAGCACACTTGGCAAGGGAGGAGGAAGGATAGGACTGGTGAGAACCCAAGAGAAACACTGAGTGCCCTTGGACCTGGAGGAGAGGTCTCCTGCCATATAGGTAGGAGCCCTATATGTTCCTCTCTCTTGCTTTTTCTCTCTCTTGTGCCCTCAAGGAAAGTAAGCAGACCGAGGCAGGGCCTGTTTCCTCAGGCCAGGTCTGGCAAAGGTTTTCTCTCTTCCTGGTCCCTTGTATATGAAGGAAAGGGAGGGCGGGATTCAGAACCTATTGTTAACTCACCATCTCTCTTTGGCTGTCTGGCTCTAATACCAGTTTTGAAAAATTGTCTGAAGGATGCAGCCTAGGCACATTCTAGATGTTGATCTTCCCAAACAGTCCCCCTTCTGCATACTTCAGGGCCTCTGCCTACCTAGGCTCTCTTGTCTTCCCTAGGGTCTTGCTAAAAAGCTCACCTCACTCTTCTGTGTCCATTCAGAAAACTCAAAATAAACCAGAGTACTTTCTTTGCAACATACAGAAGGGGTAAACATGGGCTTCTTTGTCAAACATGGTCAAAGTTTATTCACTTTGGTTGTGTTCTTCCCATCCCTACTCTTGTTCCTCCTCCATCCTTTGTTTTACTCCTTTAAGCAACTGGATTTTTATCCTAGAGAGAAAAGGTAGGTTCCATCTGAGCTTCAGATGAGTTCAGCCATGCTTTACTTCTTAAATGGAAAGACCATGGAGACAGGAGGGTTTTGGAAAGTCTTAGAAGATCAGTAGGCAAAGGGACAAATGACACAGAAGGAGCTTGGAAGCAAAGTGGCTCTGCCCTTGGGTATGAGGCTACATTAATGACCCCAGTTCCATAGTGATAGGAAGTCAAGGAAGGCACACTGGCTGATTTGTAGCTGAAAGATGCTGGCTCTGCCTGGGTGGCTGTCATGGCAGCCTGGAGGAGGCTCTCATGTGGGAGACGGCAGGGAAGTCATGGCTGTCATGGCAGGGAAGTCTAGTAAAGTCTGAGTAAGTTAGTTATGGAATGTGTGGGGAATTTTATTCAATAATCCACCATTTAAAAGCCTCTGTATTGTGTGCTGAGGGGCCTTCTTGATGAGAAGGACACAGCCCGTTAGGCTTTCTCCAGAAATCATTTCCCATGCAAGAGATGAGATAAGACGTATCTTTGTGCAGATCCATCCTGAGTATCCCTCCGATTTCCCCCAGATTGGGTTGTAGCAGCTCTAGGTGTGGCCCAGCAGAAGCATTGTCCTAGGGATATAAGCTTGGGGCCTTTGTTCATACTGGAGATATGTCCCAGATTTTCAAGAGTGAGCCCCAGACTGGAGTGAATGCTGGTGATCACTCTGATGAGGAGTGGGGTGAAATTGCCAAAGACCTCTCTGCCCCACGGAGGTCTCACTCCCCCTTGCTTCCCTTTGTTCCCACCTCATTCACATTTCTCTCTTTGCTTTCCCCAGGTCTTTTTCCAGAACACTCCATCAGCATAGGGGCAGTAGAAGTCCTGAGGGATGAAGGCCTACCTATGATCCTGGGCTTTAGTTTCCTTACATATAAAATACGGTAGTGGAAGGCTTGGAGTGAAGAAGTGTTCAGATCTCTCCCTGCCTTTACATGTTGTGAAACAAACCTATTTTTTCCTTCTTCCTGCCTCTAGGCATATTGATGTTCAAACATTTTCCATGTTTTGGCTAAAACCGACTGGACAGAGATGACATACTTTTCCTCAGCAGACCATTCTGGACTTGTGTTTATCTCCCTGCTCTGAGAAAATTAAGTAGTTCTTCCTTATGTTTAATTAAGATCTCTCTTGTTGTAGGCAATTTCCTCCTGAGTAGATTTCATGAATGTAGAGAGCAATAACTGAATGCCTTTTTCATATAGAGCATTCATATGCTCACATATACAAGTTAATCTTCGTTTACAACCCTAAATTTAGCCCCGTTTGGGCCTCATTTCCATGCATTTGCATGTTAATATTCATACTTATGTAGATATATTCCTGGATTCAATGGGAAAGAATATCCCACACAGAAGGTTGAAAATGACAATTTATTCATAGAACTTGATCCTAAGATTCAGGAGAACTTCACTGGGAAAGGTTGCCAGATTAAATATCAAGCTGCTTTTCCTGTACTGCGTGAAAATGGTTATGAATTATATCTTCTCATTTGTCTTCTGCCAAAAGGGGAGCATAGGTAGAAGCCACATGTGGAAGACATCCCCTGGCAAGATAGCTCTGAAGAATGACATAAGGTCTCTGAGATGTGACAGGCATCTGGGAGGAAATGGGCCACCTGGGTGCCAGAAATGTCAATCCCTTGCCATGTGGATACCATTTGGAAGATATATTGTCCCTGGCAGCCAACTCTGGTTCCTTCTGATATATGGCCTCTCTGTCTAGGACTTAAGTGAAGAGAAGAAGCTAGAGAGGTCTGGTATTAGGAGATTCACAGAACTCATGATCCTTAGGAATTAGGATCCTAAACTGGGGAGCTAATATTTATTGACTACCTATTATGTGCTAAGTGATGTGCCAGTTCCTTATATGGTAACTTGCTGCCTTTTAAAAATGTCCCTATTAAACCAATATGATTACTTCCATTTTTCAGGTAAAGATACTAAGGTTCAAGAAAGGATGAGTGAGGGGATCCCTGGGTGGCTCAGCGGTTTAGAGCCTGCCTTCAGCCCAGGGTGTGATCCTGGTGACCTGGAATCGAGTCCCAAGTCAGGCTTCCTGCATGGAGCCTGCTTCTCCCTCTGCCCGTGTCTCTGCCTCCTCTCTCTCTCTCTCTCTCTCTCTCTACGTCTCTTGTGAATAAATGAATAAAATCTTAAAAAAAAAAAAAAGAAAGGATGAATGACTTGGCCAGGCCAAGTAGATGGCAGATCCAAGTACTGATATTAGATTTGTCTGATCTTAATACTCATATTCATTTCTGCTTAATAAGGTTTTACTAGTTTGAAATGAAGTATATCTTGGATGCCTTTGAGGTGAAAAGCTTTGAATAACTTCTCTGATTTATTTTCTTCAGCTAAGCCTCATTCAAGATTAATGTTCACATAGGTTCTCTGAGCTCTGTCCCACTAGGGAAAAAAAAAAGAAAAAAAAAAGGAAATAAGAATTGCATTTTAAGGCTTTATTGGGAGGTGTGATACCAGGGCAGCAAGAAAAAGGGTAAAGGGAAAGTGGGACAAGAAGGCGAAAAAGCAAATATAAGGAGGTTCATTGGAGCTGGCCACAGGTTCATAGGAAAACATAGCTCATTTTTGGCACAGAGGACATCTTTAGGTAGGCGGAGCAGCAGTGTTTCCCTGCAGGGAGGTTAGTCTGGGAGGGAGCAAGACATTGGCTTGCTGGTCAACATTTGCCTTAGAGTGTTATATTAGCTTCCAGGTGGTGCTGTCTTACCTCTCTCCAGGTAGACAGTGAAAGAGCTGATCATGTGTCATGGTAAAACCTTTCATCTGAGATCAGTAGGGGCCACAAGAGTCGATCTTATGTGGGTCCAGTTGGGTGGGACCTGATATGGGAGGTACAGTGGTAGGTGTGACAGAGGACATGCCAGGGCCAGACCCACAGCCAGGTAAGGATGAAACATCCAATAGCATTAGGAGATGAGATACTGGGAGCTAGCATCCTACACCTGGGACGTGGGTGAGCCACAGGAATCTGAGGAAGTTAATAAATGAGGATACGTAAATCTATCTTCTGTGTGCTCAGATCCATTCGCTACCTTAGGACATCTGGACCTCACACTATGATACTAGAACAAGATGGATTCATTTCTTCCACTTCTTCAAGGTGGTGGCCAGTTGTAGTCTCCTTAAAAGATTTAACTAGAATTAACAAATCAGTTGCAATCCCTGGTACCAGAGCTGTTCCTGGAAACATAAGGGATGTTCATCATCTCTTTCCCTATCACTCATTTGAGATTTTCCTTATATTTGGACAGCACTTCAGCTATCCAAGGTTGCTTGACTAGTGACCCAGATCTTCATTCCAGAGGGATCTGAGCCTTTAATTCCTAGTCTTTAATAGGTCATGACTACCAGTTGACCATTCACAATGCACAAGAGTATCAGAGGACACCACAGTGAATACTTGATGTCTAAATAAACTCTTCCTATCTCTCATTAGGTAGCAATCCTGGAACTCAGGGTCAATTACACTCAGCAGGTCAGCGTCTCCTTTCTTTTCCTCCTGGTTTATGGCCATGGGTGTGTGTTGGGGGAAGCAAACTGTCCATGTAGTAGTCACAGATTCCTGTTCAGTTTTCTGCTTGGTACTAGGACATTAAACCAGGTAGAGCCTAAAGTGGGGGGGATAGGAAGCAGGCGGCTCACTGGCAGTAACTGCATCAGGGGCAGCCTGTGGTTCCTGTACCCATTTGTTCTAGCTATTGAGGACACAGAACTGTATAGCAGGTTGATGCTGGAGCAGGTGAACTTTTTCTTTTCTTTTTTTTTTTTTTTTTTTTTTTTTTTTTAGATTTCCTTATTTGAAAAAGAGAGAGCATGAGAAGAAGGGTGGAGGGGCAGAGGCAGAGGGAGAAGCAGACTCCTGCTGACCAGGGAGCCGGATGCCGGGCTCGATCCCAGAACCCTGAGATCATGACCTGAGCTGAAGGTAGAGGCTTAACCAACTGTGCCACCCAGGCGCGCCCTTAAATTTTTTCTATAAAGGGCCATCTAATAAACATGTTTGACTCTGTGGGCCGTACCATCTCTGCTGCAGCTTCTCATAGTGACCATGTGAGTATGAAAGTGGCCATAGACAAAGTGCAAACAAGTGAAATGGCTGTGTTTCAATAAAACTTTATTTACATAGCGACACCTGAACCATGCCTTGGGTCAGATTTGACGTGCAGAGAGTGGCTTTCCAACCCTTAATTAGACACAAATACCAAATCTCAGAAACAAGCATTCAAACTCCATGAGACATTGTCTCCATGTTGATGTCTTAGCTGTGCCTTTGAGCATGTAAGCACTGAATCTTTCAGATCACAGGTTTTTGGGTTATGGCACACAGGGTTGGACCATGGAAGCTTATGGCTCTGGACCCATCATTGCTTCATATTGAATGGCTCCTTTGGTCTGCTGCAAGGTGGTGTGAAATAATATGGATTGTAAGTTCTGGGCTGCTGCTGCTGAGGGAGGCATGGCAGCCATGAAGGGAAACTAGTATCTGGAGTGTGTATCAATTCCAGGAAGGACAAATCACTACTCCTACAGGGTAGAAGGTATCTGATATAATCAACCACCCATTTAATAGTTCACTATCTCCCTGAAGAATAATGCCATAGAGAGGATTTGTGTTGGTTTCTGCCGGCGTGGCGGGCATCCAACAGTATCAGTGGCTATCCCCCTAGATAGAGGAGACCCGTAAGTTCCTGCATAAACCCCATCTGTGTCACCACAGACAATATGTTCATGGGCCCACAGTGCAAGAATTGGGAGCCATACACAAGATAAGTTATTCCATTCACTGGATTATTGAGTGCTTCTTATGTGGTGAATGAGCTCTGAGCATTAATTTGAAACATAAAGATCCACCTGCTTTGTAGCCAGTCCTATTAATTCATTCACATGGTATTTCCCAGAATTTCATTTCCATATTCTTTGGGTCATGTGTTTACCGAGCTCCTGACCAATTATCCAAGACATTAACCACTACCCAGGAGGCAGTGTACATCCGTACCTTGGTTCCTCCTCCCTGTGAGTAAAGTGGACGTATGGCTACGTATCTGCATGTCTGCTTCTCCTCTGTGGCTTCTCAGAGCCACCCCTGAGTGAGGCCGTAATAAGGCAGTTAAGTTCTTTTCTTGTCTGTCACTGGATCATAGGGATATTTCTCCCCCTTCCTATTGGATCACTGTGAGATCAAGAAGAGATGTCAGTGTAACAGATATTGGTGGCCTAGATGTCTGGTCCATCTTCAGTGAAATTTTCTCAGACACTATGGATCTGCTCCAGTGTGGTTCTGAGCATACCCCACTCACCATGCAATAAATCCTGCTTGCCTGCCTGCACTTATAACTTTATATGGTCAGGTCAGATAGCAGAAGCACTTAGTGTTTCACGGTCGTATTATTGTCTCTACTGCCAGGAGGCAATTTTCAAATGCAGAGTATTTCTTTGAGGCAGTGATTATGGCACTGCTCCAGGGTTTTAGGAGTGTGCCTGTGACTTTCCTAATGGGGCTCCTCAGAGATCCTAGACACCAGTGTTGTCTGCTATTATGGAGACCCCAACACTGTGGGATTTTCCAGGTCATAAAGCTCAAGTGATAGAGAAGTTTATACTGATTTTTGAGCCTGTTACACAGTCTTACTCTGGCCTTCAATCAAAAGTGGAAATGTTCAAATTGTTCAATCCATGTTTCAGCACAAGATCCCCCAGGGTAATACATACTGCCCCCAAATTTAAAAAAAAAAAAAGTTGAATGCTGTTTTCTTTTATTTTCTTTCTTTCTTTCTTTCTTTCTTTCTTTCTTTCTTTCTTTCTTTCTTTCTTTCTTTCTTCTTTCTTTCTTTCTTTCTTTCTTTCTTTTTTCTTTCTTTCGTTCATTCATGATGAAATTTCTAAGTGGGAACAACCGTGTCCTTTCATTGGAGGGAATGCTCTGGTATATCCCTGAACACTGGACTCCTAACTAAAAGACTTCATGGGGTCATCTTGGAGTTTTTCTCTAATCTTTTGGCTCACATGTAACCCACTAGGCTACCTGCAACACTTGCCACTTCCTATTCATTCAGTCTGGTTAGCAGGATGTGCTTAATATGGTGAGCCGGTTTGATGCCTGAGTTGCCAAGATGATCAAAGGCCTAGCAGAATATTTTTGACAGAAAACCAGAGGGTTATAACTTTGAGGTGGGAGATGATGATCTGCTATCTTTGCATGTATATGAATTACATTGGATCCTCTTTACTTTTTTTTTTTAAGATTTTATTTATTTATTCACGAGAGACACACATACACACAGAGGCAGAGACATAGGCAGAGGGAGAAACAGACTCCATGCTGGGAGCCCGACGTGGGACTCGATCCTGGGATTCCAGGATCATGCCCTGGGCCAAAGGCAGGCGCTAAACTGCTGAGCCACCCAGGCGTCCCTGGATCCTCTTTACTAATGCTGTAGAGAGTAAAGTTCACCCAATCAACGGCCATGCATCAGATTGCATAAGCCATGTTGCCCAGCTTCAGTATCCAGCCTCGTCACTGTGAATGAGACATAGAATAATCTCTAGACACTATTCCCCCACTGTTAGTCCCCTAGCCATTCCTCCCCCACACCCATCCCTGGCATCGTTCATGTCCCAGTGCTGAGATTACATTATCTTCCCTTTATTTTGCAAGCTGTTGCCCACTCTTCAGGGCTCTATCTACCCCATGGAGGCTGAAGTTCTCTTCTCTCAGATCCTATTGAAATCTTGTCCATTGCACCATTACACTGTATACATTTATCTAAGTCCTGTCTCTTCTAATTTCTGAACTTCAAAGGAGCATGAATATATCTTAATCATCCTGAAATCCTCAAGGAATAGCAGAAGGGTTGACATAAATTAGGTGCTCACTCAACATTTGTTGAATAAAATCAATGAATGACTTTATGATGTTATACAGGAGTTTACCTTTATGATATTCAGGGTATTATCTTTTTCTGTTCAAAACTAGGGATGAGAAAGGACTTTATAACAGTTTAGGATATCCCCACTCTATCTCAATAGAATATTGGCCAAATTAAAATGACAAGCTAAGCCATTCAGGTTCAGGGTGTAATTCAACTCCAGCAAATTGAAGGGGAGAAGAGTTGATACTATTTGTTTTGAAACCTACAGTAATTAAAACAGTATGGTGTTGACATACAGACAGACATATAGACCAATGGAACAGAGGGCTTAGAAATGAGTCCATGCCTATATGGTCAGTCATTGACAAGCTGCTGAGAACACACACAGGGAAAGGATAGTCTCTCCAACAAATGATGTTGGTAAAATTGGATATCTACTTGCAAAAGAATAAAATTGGACCCTTATCTTACACCACACAAAAATCAAATCAAAATGTATTAGACTTACATGTAAGACCCAGAAATGTAGAAAAAACAGGGGGAAAAGCTTAATGGCTTTGGTCTTGTTACTGTATTTCGTGGATTTGACATCAAATGTAGAGGTAAAAAATGCAAAATTAGACATGTGGGATTACATGAAACTAAAAGAGCTTTTGTACAGCAAAGGAGACTATTGACAGAATGAAAAACAACCTGTGAAATGGGAGAAATATTTGCAAATCATGCATATATATATATATATATGTATATATATATATATATATGATATAGCATATATCTGATACCTGGTTAATGTCCAAAACATGTGAGGAAAACCTACAACTCAATAGCAAAAACAAAGATGAAAACACAAACAAAAACAAACCCAAACCAAACCAAAGCCTAATAACCTGATTTTAAAAATGGACTAAATATTTTAAGAGAAATTTCTCTAAAAAAAGATGTACAAAATGACAACATGCTTAATATCACTAATTCAACATCATCATCTGCAAATCAAAATCACAATGAGATGTAACCTTACACGTGTAGGATGGCTATTATCAAAAAACCCCAAACACCACAAGGATTGGCAAGGATGTGGAGAAATTGGAACTCTTATAACTGTTGGTGGGAATGCAAAAAGATATAGCCACCAAGGAAACAAGTATGAAGGGTCTTAAAAATTAAAAATAGAACTACTGCGTGATCTAGCAATCCCACTTTTGGGTATTTGCCCAAAAGACTTGAAATCCAGCTCTCAAAGGCATTTCTGCACTTCAGTGTACATTGCAGCATTATTCATAATAACCAAGTTATGAAAATAAGCCAAATGTCTATCCACAAATGAGTGGATAGAATAAAGTGGCATATACATACAATGGAATATTTTATTCAGCCTTAAAAAAATAAGAATATCTTGCCTTTTGCAACAACATAGACAAATCTGGAGGACATTATGCTAAGTGAAGTAAGCATGCATGGAAGAACAAATACCGCATGGTTCCATTAATATGAGGTATCTAAAATAGACCAACTCATAGAAGCAAAGAATAGAATGGTGGTTGCCAGGCACTGAAGGAGGAGGAAATAAGAAGTTGCTAATCAATATGTATAAAGTTTTGGTTATGCAAGATGAATAAGTCCTAGGGATCTAATGTGCCAATACATAACACTACTGTATTGTGCACTTAAAAAAACCTGCTAGGAGGGTAATCTGTTGAATGTTCTTACCAAAATAAGAAAAGTAATTAAAATTTTTAATTAAAAAGAGAAAAACTGGAAGAGGAATCTAAATCACTCATAAGTGGTCTTTTTATTTACTTGAACCTAGCTGAAATCTTTGCTAATCTATTCACTTGGAATTTGGTCTTCCCATTGAGATTGTGACATTTTAGCATACGCTAGAAGGAATGTAGGAGTTTGGAAGCAGTGAGTTGCATGTATGTGGAACCAGAGGTGGGAAAGGACAGGTTATCAGTATAGAATTTACACGGAAGGATATTTCTGGGTGCAGATGCAGAGATTCATGGATCCGTATTCAGAGGGAACTTAGAGTGGTTCTGTATGGCTGAGAGGTCATCAGAAAGTGGGGGGATGGTGAGAGAGTTTGGTAGACAGGTGGGGAGGGGTCACATAGGAAAAGTCTTTTTTCCACTATTCATAACAATTTGAATTTGATCCCAAGTTTAGGTCTTGGGGACATATTGAAATATTTAAGCCATCCAGCAACATCATGGATTTCAGTACTGCGAATGAAAAGCAGAATTAGTGTTGGAAATCTGTGGATGCCAACCACTTGCCCCTCCTTCCCATGGGTATCTAACAACATAAGAAGTGGACTTGGAGGTCAGAGTGCGATCTCACTTGTGATTGGGTCAGATCAGTTTCCATTATTTCTTTGTGTTCAGGCCTCCCTGTTAGAACTAAATTCAAGAAGACAGCTTGAATCCATGTCAGAATGAGGCTTCCTCCTACCTCCCCCAACTCACAAAGACAGATCTAAAGCGGCGAGAGCGTGCCCTACCAACAAGACACTTGTCCAGTCCTTGAAATACAGGAGATACTCTTGTTCACACATCCAGAGTCTGATGGAGCAGAGGGGATGAGACAGCCAATGTCCAGGGCTCTGCTGGCTTTTTAGGGCAGTGACTCTTGTCTAGTGTGCATGATGCCTCTGAGACACATTAGTCGGGTCACTCCCTTTCCAATGGGATGAGTAGGCAAAGTAGGTGGGCCTAGATGACCTGGGACACATGTCAAAGCTGGGAGTGATATGAGGATCGCCTCATCTTTACAGAGACTGAGCTGCTATAAGGACAGAGGGGGAAGGGTGGGGGACACATAAAAGTCATGTTCCCAGACTTAGAAAGGCCAGTGGAAAGAATATGGCATCCATGGCCTGCCCAGGAGATGACAAAGCCCTCAGTTAGGGTACATGTGACTGAACGGAGACGACTGTATCAGACAAAGCAGCAGGTGCACACACTCACAAAAGTAGCATCATTGGAATCTGCCTTCCTGGATGATAACCCCATCTTTCCCATCAACTCATCATGTGACCACCCCGTGTCTTCATCTACGCAACAAGCAGATTCCAGCTGATAATCTATAAGGTCCCTTCTCACAAACACTTCAGCTTGTTGACACTTTTTCCCTGAGTCAAACTTTTTGAATGTTCTTCTGCTATCAAAAGCTGTACAGCATAAAACTTAAATGACCAAGAACCTATTAAAAAATTAGTAGTTGCGGCCCCAAGGAAATGAAAAGTTTAACAAGGGTACAGCCGGAGCTGGTGTTGAAATGGAGGAGAAGCGTTCACACAGAACCCTTAATTGGTAACTGGGGCAGCCAGAGTTACGCAGCTAACAAGCTAAACAATTTTGATGACATAAAATTAACACCAGGACATAGGAAAAGCCTGTTTTATTTGCTATTTTATGTGTTATGTGACAATTTAATTAAACTTTGAAGGAATCCAAGCAGTTAATTCCCCAGAGAAATAAACCAAGAATGACATTCAGGCCTGTCTCCTAAGGAGTTAGGCAAGGGAGTATTTCTGCATTTTATAATGCTATAAACCCAACTTTTACTTTGAAATTAATGAGTGTGATTAAATACTCTTGGCTTTGCCTACACCCCTTCGCCTTTCCCCTTCAGGGATTGACTTGAGGCTGGGGTCTTAAATAGAATATGATAAAGGCAATTTGAATCACATGTCCTGGTCTGTAAAATAAATCTCCAATTTGGGTAGCATGGAGGCCAGCCCTGAGCACATCCACTTTCTCCTCACAAATACTTGTGAGGTCGTGCAACATAATGATAGTCATGATAGCAACAATAGCAGCAACAAAAACACTGGCCAGGAGAGGCTAGGCTGTGGTGCAGAAACAAGCAACCCCAACATCTCGATGCTTCAAACAGCAAAAGTCTATTTCTCACTCATACTTCTCATCTACCCAGGGATTCCGACATCTCTCTAGGACCCAGGCAGATGGAAGAGCCATTACCTGGGTCGTTTTGGTCTCAATGGTGTAAGGAAAGCAAGAACACTGAAGGAGGTACCGGCTATAAAATCTTTCTTCTGGAATTGACATATGCCAATTCTATTCACATCTCATTGGCTGAAGCCAGTTCTGTGATCAGCCCTAGCCAAGGATTTACAGAGGATTCACTCTTCTGTGTGCCTGAAGGAAGGAAAAATGAAAATATTTGGTGGGCAGCACTTCCTGCGTGCCAGGCTTTATCCTAAACAACATATGTATGAGCATGCATGTGTGTGCATATACATGTGTGTATCTAGATAGCTCATATACGTGTGTGCACACATACACACATATATCCATAGGTATTCACCTCAATAATTTGAATAATATAAAAATATTCGTGTAGGAGGTTCAAAAGATCTTGAAATCTGGAGTCTCACTATGAGCCACAATACTCAGCTCTGTGTCCTGGGCAAGCAAATTAGCTCTTAGTTCCTCTATTTTTCATTTTTGGAATGGAAAGGATCAATTTGCCTACTTCTCAGGGCTGGTGTAAATATTTAACGCATATGACATTGCTTCATAAGTGATCGACAAGTATTAGTTGTTTTTATCTGCAAAGAAGCCTCAGCATATTATTCTTTAAAAAAGTGAGTGGAGACTGAAAAGAAAATTTTTCTACTCTGCCCAGAACAAATGTGAGGAAACTATGTTTTCTTTGAAATAAATAAAGGCTTTAATTTACTTTAAGCTTTGTGTATGTTTCCTTCTGCTCTAAGGTGTCATGCCCCTCATCTTGACTTCTAAGTTCTCTCTATGCTTCAGCTGTGTTTTTCTCTGCAATTCTAGAGCATTCAATCTCTGTCCCATTCGGCCTTGTTGGATATTGCAATACCCTAAGAGACACTTGAACCACTGTGTGGACCCCCGGGTCAGTTTGAAAGCCCTGGAGAGTAGCCATCAGGCCAGGTGCATTGGGCAGAAAGGGAACTGACATCAGTGCAGTATCTAAGACGCACTTGGTGAATAATATACAAAGCTTTATAAATATATTATCTAATTTGATCTTCACAATAATTCAAAGAATTATGTATGATCATCTCTGCTATATAGAGAAAACTGATACTCAGGGTTCTTAATATAGTAATGAAAATAGCTGTTACTTATTGAGAACTCGTGATGGGATGAGCACCCACTATTTGTCAGATAATGTAATGACCACACACACACATACATGCATGGGTATCATTTAATACAGTATCTCCACTTAACAAACGTTAAGAGCTGGGCTGGTAAAGAGCATGGAGACAGTTGAACAGCAGGCTAAGGAGCTGGTACTTCCTTCAGTACCATGTCAGGAGCAGAGTGGTGCAGGATGGGTAGGGAAGGGGAGACAGACACTAAGGAGAGAGATCATTTAAGAGGCTGGTGAAAGAGTTCACGCCAGTGGTAGTAAGCCCCCGGACCTGGGACGTGACAAGGGAAATGGTGCTGGACAGCATGGTGTGAGGCTTCATAAAAGACTCCATAAAGTCAGAGAGAGAAAAACCAAGTGCACTGATTGATGTGAGGGTCAGGGAGGGCAGTGGCATCCAAGGCCAGTCAGCTGTAGAGTTTGGGTACCCAGCAGGGGAATGGTGCTACTTCTAGCAAGTGGGAGGCCCAGAAAATAAACTAGTTTGGGGAATAAAAATTGATTCCTAGGTGTATCTCATTTGAAGCTTAGACAAATAGTCAAATAGAATTAGCTAGCAGAGTGGGTCCTCCAGAATCAGGGATTCAGAGGACAGAATTGGCTGGATCTGGGCATTTGTGTATAAACTATAGAGGGTTGAATGTCAAAATGTAGGAATAAGGTAGAGTGCCCGGTGGGGTGTAGATACAGAAGGGGAGAGATGGGGGGGGGCAGAGCCTAGAGGAAGTGGCAGCCAGGAGATGGGGATAAGACTACAAGTTGGGAGGAACGTGGGTGTCGGGCTGCCTAACCCAGACTCAGTTCCTCAGGCTCTGACACGGCCCAGGTCTTTGGAGTATGAGGTTGTTGTAGAAGGCAGAGGAAAGCCAACCACTAAGAACGGGGTGTGACCCTGGGTGGAGGGGCACTGAGGCCAAGGAAAGTGCTCATCGGGAAAGGTGGTATCGAGCCACATGGACTCTTCCAGATGAATGGAAGGGGGTGAAGGATGGGACAAGAGTAACTCAGCTGGGAACAAGGACAGCCTGAGCACCTCTTAAAGCCAAGGGTCCCAGCAGGGCAGAAGGAGAGTGAAGACAGATGTGGAGCCAAGCACTGACGGATGGCATGGCCAGCACCCAGACCAGTCCTGAATGCAGAAGAAATGGCCCTATAGGCTTTGGTAGCAGAGGGTGGAAGAGAGTGAGTGACCATCAGGATCCCTTAGCAGGAGCGATAGAGGCTGAAGCTGCTCGGTGGCAGTCCTCATCTCCTCAGTGAAGGTCTGATTCTTTGGCCAATAGTCACAGCCTTGGATTAAAAGGATGTTAACTTGACGGTCATGGTGAGGTCCGAAGCACCTGCTGGCGCTGCATGCCTACAGCCCACTCTGAGTGCTGGATCGCGAGTGAGGCCAGCACACGGCAACACTCAGTACACGCCTCTATTTAACAGTATTTGAATTTGACTGATCTTATCTCTAACCTCCCTTCCCTTCTGAACTCCCAAGTAGATGCTAAGATGAGGAAGGAAAATTATTTCTGAGACACCTACTCTGTGTTACGATCATTTATGTGCATTGTCCTAGAGCCCAGGTTTCCTGAATTCTCCTCCAACTCATGTGGTCAGCAAGTGGCACATCCACAGTCCTGACCATTTTTCACGTGTCTCGGAAAAGCATATGCGTCCTGCCAGCATGAGAACACTACACTGTTAATTTTAATGATTAGTGCACTGTGTCACATACAGTTAATACTTATGCATGCTCTTCAGTGGACTTGGAACTCTTTTCCCTCTTTTTAGGTTTGTTCTCTCTCTCTCTCTCTCTCTCTCTCTCTCTCTCTCTCTCTCTGGACCCCTACCCAACACTAATTTCCTGCATTTCCAGGAAGAGCTGACCATGAATTTATTACTGGTGTTAAGAATCGTACCGTGTCAGCATGTGGATCTCTCTCTCAGCTTATCAAAAGAAAACAGCTTTTATTTTTAATGCTGAGAAAAGATTGGGATGGTAGCCGGAGAAGTAAGGAGAAGTGTGGAGGGAAGACGAGATAAGAGTAAAATAGGGAGTTGTGAGCAAGGTCGGGCAAGGAGGGACCAGTGGGAGTGGGGGAAGGCAAGTGTCTCTGGGAGGTGGGAAGAAGAAATGGAAGGGAAGAGGGGGTTGGGGCACGCGGACGTCTGAGGACAGGAGTGTGGACAGAGGTCAAGGACAAGTGAGGGAAGTAGCCAAGGGCTACCGTTTACTATTGGGAACCTCATCCCCACTACTGTGAATTTTTGTTACTTAGACACCCCAGCCGATCAAGTCTGTGCAGATAGGAGCCAGTCTGTTGGACGCTTAATGATTTATAACAAGTACACGAGAATGCCATTAAAAACTAATTCATCACCGACAGGCTAAATGATTTGCAAACATCTGCTCTGCAACAGGACCCTCTTGGGAAGAGAATTTCTAAGGGTTGAGAAGTTCTTCTAATGTAGATATTGCAGATGGGAGTTAAGATACAGACGCCGGCATGTGGGTCACCGGCTTTCCGTCCAAAGTGATTAATTAGAGTGATGCTTAAATGTTGCCCTTTGACCTGCCTAGTTCATGTGCTGGAACTTTCTCTAAAGTGCGACACCCTCCAGAATAATATGCAGGTTCAGACATGGCTGTCTTCCACCCTGGCTGCTCAGTTCTCTGAGGCGACTAAGTTTCCTAGAACTGGTAGGTCTCTACCTTTGACTCTGCTGACCTCATCTATCAAACAGCAAATCACCATATGAATGAGCTCTTAGGCTCAGTAGGTTACTTCTTGTGGAGGACTTGAGGGTGGGTCACATCTCCTGGGATTGGCCTTGGTTCTCCTCCCACTCCTCAGGCAATTTTCATTCCAGGCAATCCTCAAGTTGACTGGTTCAGGTGGTAACACACAGCTGCTGCTGTCTTGCCCTGCATACCCAGTGCTTACCCCCGAGTTCACCTGCGGCCACTTCCTAACATGCTTACAATTTCCCATATGTTACAGGTTGAACTGTGTTCCCTAAGAAGATAGTCCAATGTCCTAACCGCCAGGACCTCAGGAGGTGACCTTGTTTGGAAATGGGGTTGTTATAGATGTAATCTGCAGACAAAGTCCTAGACTCCTTGTTGTTTATATTCTATCAGGAAACAAAACATAAACAAAACAAGAAAATTCATGTAGGACATAACGTCAAGTAGTGACAGCTACGATGATAAATAAGGTGGGATAAGGAATTATAGGGTAATGGGTATGTTACCTGGATAGGTGGCATAAAGGAGGTGTCTTTGAGGATGTCACATTCGATCAGGGGCATATATGGTATGATCAGCTCCATCATCATTGTCGTCATTCTCAGTATAGCTGGGATTGAACACAGGCTCTTGAAGCCCAGGGTAATAATATACTTTCAGCAACATTGTGCTGCCTCCCAGTGACTGAGTAGCAGAAAAGAATCTGAAGGCAACAAACAAACAAACAAATAATAAAATCTACTCTACAAAGCTAGTCTCTGCCCATACCCCTGAGTCCAGAAAAAGCTACACAAGTAGGTCAATAAAAATAAATTCTCTTTCCAGAATATATAAAATATTAATGTTTGAAAAAGTGATCATTTCTGATTCCTGCAGCCATTCAGCATGACCGCAGCTCACAAATGCTATCATGGATATTTTCTCCTTCCTGGCTGAATGTGTGTGTGGGGGGTGGGGGGGGGCGGTCTCCAAGGTGAGGAACATCTCACTGTGCCTTATTGTTATGGAGAACAAACTACCATAAGGCACAGTGGTTAGCAGCACAGGGTTTGGAGCCAGAGAGAAATAAATTATAATTCTAGTGCTACCACTTACTTGTGGTGTGACTGGGCAAGAAGATAAATAGCTGACATGTGAACTCCATGGAGTCAGGACTCCCTTACCTAAGTAGCATGGTGCAGACACGGAAGAGGAGCTCAGGGGATCCGAGAGTGAGGACCTGCATGCATTCACCTTATATCTCTAAGATTCAATTTTCACATTGAATGTGAAATGGAAATGACAATATGCACCTCAGGTTTTTGTAAATTAAATGATTGTATAGCACTTAGCACAATGCCTGGCACACAGTAAGCAACCAATACCTAGTAGCTTTATCATTCACTGTTTCTAGAGTGAATACAATTATGCATAAATGAGAACTATCCATGCTAATGGGAGATATGAGGTGCAGCCTTCTAATGAACAGGAGGGCCAAAGCTAGAAACATCTTTGGAAATGGTTATAAAATAAAATGCAGATCAATAAAGTGCAGGACCTTAGTCAAAGCTATCTGAGAAAGATTCCCTAGAATCTTTAGGTAAAAAGAAGAGTCTGGACTGAGATGACATTTAAGGATCAGACATGCCAAGGACTGGGATACATGTGTATACATATAATTTCCTTGAAAATCTTGTTTCTTTTTTTTAAATTTTTTTTATTTTATTTATTTATGATAGGCACACAGTGAGAGAGAGAGAGAGAGGCAGAGACACAGGCAGAGGGAGAAGCAGGCTCCATGCACTGGGAGCCCGACGTGGGATATGATCCCGGGTCTCCAGGATCGCGCCCTGGGCCAAAGGCAGGCGCTAAACTGCTGGGCCACCCAGGGATCCCCGAAAATCTTGTTTCTAGACAGGTGGATATGGTCATGGTCTAACTTCACAGATCTGGTAAGGGACAGACTTAGGGACTGAGCCAATATGGAAAATATGAGAGTGGTATTAACTTCTAGAGTACATCAGTTTTCATGCCAGTCTTTCTGTATGATATCATATGGGTCCATACAGGTCCTTAGACATCTGGAAACCATTCTGAGTTCTATGAACAACCCATCCCTTGGGCTTTCTAATTCATCAAAAGGGGGGAAAACACCCAATAATGTGCCCATCTACCTCCCAGAATTGTTCAGACAACCAAACAAAAAACTGGTAAACATTATGAAAGAATAAACGCTCAAATGCAATATTATTATTACTAAATTAAGGTAATGATGCTTTATTCCTCATAATTTTTAAAGAAATCTTGGAAAGTAATTTTTGTACTGGCTTTTTTTTCCCCGCCAAGTGTATCTGGTACACAGATGTGAGACATTCCAGAATGTGACATTCAGTTACAAGAAGTGCAAATTGTCCGTCAACAATCAATAAATCCTTGTATAGACTTTGCAATCTCTAAAGTTCATTCATATTCATTTTCTCATTTGTAATTCATAACAACATACAGGAGAGTCCCTGTGATTATTTCTGTAAGCAGGTGAGAACATCAAGAATGAGAGAGGTAAATGACTTGCCCAAGGTCCCACGCTCCCAAGTGGCAGGTGCATACACAGCTCTTCCAACTCTTGACACAACTGACATCTCCCCTGAGCCTCCCATCAGCTTTTCTTAGGTTCAAAGGGGCATAATTAGGCTAATTATTGACAATGTCTTTTTGCATGATTTCATTTGCTACATTGTCCCAAAGCATAGATTCCGAACATAGATATGCAGGAAATAGCCTCTTTTAATTTGTTCTGCTATATTTGCATATTTTGGAAATATTTAGGGAAAATAAAGCCATGAGCACTTTAGAAAGGGTATATTGATCTGAATACGTTGTCAAACTGGGGGGCTTTGCACTGACGTGGCCACGTTAATTGAATCCATGAAGGCTCGGAGGACTTCATCAGCTGGGTTAGTAAGTTAGTTGCTAAGATAGTTCTTCACTTACTGGAATCAGGAAAAGTTGGTTTGAACACAACTCTAAGAACTGGATATTGTCCGTTAGCTCCTCCCAGCTTCCCTACCCCCGCTTTGCACCGTGGGAGGCCGACCCCAAAGGACTGCTTCAACCTCACTTCTTTGCCCTCCTGTGTTTTGATTGGATTCTGCCAATGGGAAGCAGCAGGACAGGAGAAGATAGAGAGTTTGGGGTATTTATTCCTCTGGGCTGCTGTTGGCTGTGGGGTGCTCCTGCCGGATGCTCTACCTCCTACCAGGAGTGCGTCTCTGCAGCAGTAGGACAGTTGCCACACACTTCAGGTCCCCTCACTGCTCCCTGCTCTGCCCCTTCGGACCTCAGAAGAAGACAACCACTCCTGTCTCTCTATCTCTGTGGTCATCAACCCAGAAGGTTCCTTCACCCCTCGCTGGTTGTCCTTAGCTCTGCCCATGTCTTAGTAACAGTTGTGGCATGAAACCCTTCTATCGTCCCTGTTGACTGTGACACCTGTTTCCCGCTGGGAGTAAGTCATGATGGGAGATGACAGATGCACAGTCGTCTTGTCTCAGTCATTCATGCTCCAGCACAGAAGAGGAAAGTGCCCTTCCCCAACACAACAGTGCAAGCGAATAGGTAATGGCAATGGGTAGCAGGGGACAAGCAGCAGCACTTGATCCATTCCCTGGAAGGCCTTCGTGACGGACTGAGGTGCCCCCATGAGGCAAAGCCTCCAGGAACAGGCCTCCGTGAAAACGACAGCAGAAAGAATGTCCACAAGGACTCCTGTGCCCAAGTCGCTCGTATCCGTCAGCGACTATCAATAGTATTGAGGCCCAGAGCTCCTCAATCTAAAAGCACAGGAAGTGGAAGGAGGTTACAAAGCACCCCTGAAAGTAGAAAGGCAGCCAAGGATTTGGTTGAGTAGTGATTGGAAATAGCAAAGGACAAAATTCATGGCTACTCCTATTTTAAATCTTATTTTATATATAAATATCCTTAACTACATCTTATGCCATATGCAATCAAATAGTTTCTACTGGGATTTTTCTTTTCATAATATGTCTTTTTTAACTGAATATATCCAAAATATTACCATTTCAACATGTGGTCAATATAAATCATTGTTAAAGGCATTTTTGGCCCTTCTTTTCTTTTCGCTATGTCTTAGAAATCCCACATCCATTCTTACGCTCAGGGAACTTCCCAGTTCCCAGGGTGGCCACATCTCCAGTGCTCAGTGAGCCACCGCATCTTGGACAAGGCAGGTCTAGGCTTCCTCACACTCTGGGCAGCTGGCTTTTCTGCATTTCTGATAGACATTTACCCATGGGAGCTAGAAATAGACACCATGAGTGCTATTTCCTAATGGTGATGCAAGCAAGGGTTTCCAGGCATAGGCTGGAGAAGTGACCTGCAGGATTACTCCTTCTTCCATCTTCAGGGGTGACTGTTAAGAATCTCCAGGCCTTCCAAGTCCTACAGAAAGTTTTCCACAAAGCCAGCAGCCCTGCCATCTACTGAGATTTTAAGCAAGAATTGTATTTAGAGAGAGAAAAGATGACCGCTGCTTCTCCTTTGCGGTGTCTTTGTATCGAGTCAACCCAAGCGTACTTACTACATTGTCTAGAATCTTCTCTCCAGCATATTGCAGGAAGGGGTGGGGGGGGCGGGGCACAAGAGAGATTCTAGTGCAAAATTGGGAGGCAAGGTGACCAACAATCTCTGTTTGCCCAGGACTGAGGGGTTTTTCTAGACATGGGACTTTGTATGCTAAACCAGGATAGTTCCAGGTAAACAGGGACAACTGGCCACCCTTCGGGGGGCGGGAGGGAAATGGAGCAGCACGTGGCACCTGATCTTACTTACCTGCTGGCTCAGGGCAGAGGTGGGGGCCTGTCACTGCTTCGCCTCCCCACCCCTCTGCAGCTTCTCTTGGGCCACGTGTGCTCTTAGCTCTGTGAAGAAGGGAGTTGCTTCTCCTCTGTAAGTCCCCCTGCTTGTCTGACCTGCCGCCTGCCCATCTGGAGTGCCTGCCCCTTCCTTCCCTGGGTCCCTGACCTCTGTGCTGGGCTGGTGTGCGAACCAACAATCCTGGCCACCACAGCACAACCTGCTATCCTGCAGCAAAGGACACAGGAAATTTGGACACAAAACAGTATCGGAAAACTGCAAATATCAGAAGAAAAGAGTGAGTGTTCTCATAGTCTTCTCCTTCTGTTCAATATTATACGGCCCCAAACAACTTTCTATTCTTACGTGTAATGCAAAAATATATGCTGACTTGGTAATTAACCTCTTGCTTTTAGCCATGGGTCGCATAGAAATATCAGAAGAGAAAACATGCTCATTGTTGTGCCGTACTCTTATTGAAACTTGGGAATCAAACTATATGCTTTTTTTCCTCAAACGACAAAACATTTGCCCAATTAATCTCTGCCTTGGATTTCGTTTGTCTGAGCCTCAAGCCGTGTCATTATGCATCATCCAAATCTTGAGAATGCAGTAAAACCAGAGACTGTGTTTCGGCCTCCATTGATCAACGTAATGATTCTAAACGTATTGCATATAAAATAATGTACTAATTTTGCTTACTCTTCATTTTTTCTTCACAAACAGAGGAAAACCACGGAGCCTCAGGGGAACTGGAACTCTGCAGTCTCTGCACTTGGACTATAATGAGTTCCAGTGCTGAGTCCCTGCTGCCCTGACTGGCTGGGAGGAGAACTCAGGCCCTTTCCTCTGCGACAGTGTGAGCCAGGGACCCTGTGGGGCCAGGGGTCTCGGGCCAGTCAGTTAGGAGCCAGTGACAATGAGGCTGTGGTCATTGGTTTACTCTCCAAATATATTATTTTAAACACTTAATTTGGTGTCACAGCACATTCTTTTAGCCTGCTGTTAGATTACTGGCCAGTTTGCTGGAAAAGAGCACTGTACTAGGAGCCCTAACACCTGCCTTCTCAAATTTGATCTGCCACTAAATACGGTGATGGAGGGAAACTCATTTACTTTTATAGTCTTGTTTCTCCGTAAACTGAAGGAGCTGGACTAGCCAAGTGTTTCATACACTGTGGTCCATGGATCTACTGGGATTTGCGAACATACTCTTGGTATAGTTGAGTATTCGGTGAGGATTTTTAAATTTCATGTTTTTGTTTAGATAATTTATGGAAAGCTAAAAGTGATGTCTTAGTCGAGTATATGAATAACTAAGAGCCAAGTTCTTCCCCTAATTTAGCTCCAGCATTTGCACTGGGTAAATTAACTGTCTCAAGTGGAAATCTTGTGTCAAAGTTTGACTCGTACTGTCCTTATATCCCTTAGGGGCACATAAGAAATCTCAGGATTGAGAATCCCTGAACTAGACACCTTTCTCCAACATTTGGTGATTTTCTTTCCCTTTTTTTTTTTAAAGTTTTATTTATTTAAGTAATCTCTACATCCCACGTGGGGCTCAAATTCACAACCCTGAGATCAAAAGTCGTACACTCTTCTGACTGAGCCAGCCAGGCACCCCATATTTGGTAATTTTCGACAATAACAGAGAGTGCTTGATTCCACTTATTCACTCATTTATTATTTTAATCATTCATGTGTTTATTATATATTTTATTGCACACCCGTGGCAAGCCAGACACTATTCTAACCACAGAATGGAGGAGAGCCTCTGTGTGCTCTGAAATCTCTCAGCTTCCTTGGGGAGACACACATGTCCATAAGAGAGTTATTTGACAAGCAATTTTATTTTTGTTATTGTTTTATTTTTTTAAATTATTTTACTTATTTATTTCAGAGAGCGAGAGCATGAACAGGGGGAGAGCTGGAGGGAGAGAGAGAAGCAGACTCCCTGCAGCACAGGGAGCCCGATGAGGGAACTGATCCCAGGACCCCGGAATCATGACCTGAGCTGAAGGTGGATGCTTAACTGACTGAGCCAGCCAGGTGCCCTGGATACGCAATTTTAAATTGAAAATATCTTTAAACTACCTTATAGTAAATCGATCTATAACTCTCAACTTAACCTCTGACGTCTTGGCCGGCTGATTCCTGCTTTACTGAGACCTCTCCATGGTCTGGGTGCCCTGAGCAGTTTCCTTGCCCACATTCAGAAGTTGCCATGACAATGAAACGAGCCATTCTTAGGAAAATGGCCTTGAAAACAAAAGGTTTTATGCTTCCTTGAAGGCAAGAACAACTGGTAACTATTTTTATTTATTAAGTTGTGTCTTTCCCAAAAGATCTGTGCTAAAATAGAACTGATCCAACCTGCAGAAGAAAGGAAAGGAGGGACATTTGCTCAGTCCACGGCCAGCTAGGCGTGGGATGTACTGCCAAGTGCCTCAGCCTCAGGGAAGCACTGGGGGGTCCCTGGCGGGTCCCTCCTCGCCCAGCAGGTCCACCCCAAAGACTTCACATGTCTTGTCACCTCGCAGCTCTGTTTGCACATCTGTATGCTGGTCTTACGGGCTCTACTTCAGTGAGGATTAAGTGACATATAAATGTGAAGCCTCAGTGAATAACTTTCACAAATTCTAATGTTTGTCTTTCTCTCTTCCTTATGCCTGGACTCTGAGCTGAGACTCCCGGGGCTGACCCTTTGCGTTCTGTCTTGGTTACAGTCTTCTCACGCCGCTCTGTGGACCCCGGCTCGTCCAGCACTTTCACATCCTTGCTCCAGTCCCTGATGGGTAGGGAACCAACTGCTCAAGATTAGTTGGAGGTAAAAATGCAAGTGTGAATACACATCTGAATAGTTTCATTTGTACAAGGGGAAGTGATGAGGCCTTGCATTTATGTCAGACAGCAGAGATGGAACACAGGGACTCTGGGACTCCGTCTTCCTGTTTCACCCCTGCCCCCAAGCTGTTCTTTCTGGAAGCTACCACCACCCACTGTAAGGGTGGACTTTCTCTTCTGCTCACATTGCTTTGGAACGGGACATGGTTTCAAAAGCTCTTCATTTCCTTCTTTTGGATATTTTTTAAAACTAAAAGTGGTTCTCTCTAATGATCCATAGGGGTAAAGAGACAAGATCAGTAGGGAAAAGCCAGACGCTGGCTTTCCTCCCTCTCTGACAGGAGTTCTTAAATCTCACGGGATTGTCACAGTCATCCCTACACATATGTTTTGGGAACATAGTTCCTAGAATTTCCTTTGGGATTTTTCCTCTCTCGTTCTAGGATGGGCTCTTCATGAACCTTCTTCCTTCTCTAGATCACTTTTGAACACTTTTACCAGGAAATCCACCTTAGAAGGTATAATATTTATTTTCTATCTGTCAGGCTATTTTTGATATCATTTCATATATTCTTCACAAAATCTTATAAGCCTGATAAAATGAGCCTTGATGTGAAGGCTATCAATTATAGTTGCTTTATTTCTTTTATAAGGTTTCTTTTCCTCATAAGCCAATGTTTGTTGGGTAGAAGAAAAAGATGTTTGTACAGTTCTGTTGGCAAACCAGGTCTGAGCCCAGGGCAGAAAAACACAGCAGCTTCTTTAGCCTGAGTAATGCTCCGGCTTACAGATTCCATCCATCCCTTGCTTCCGACTTAGAGCGGATTTGGTTGTAGGAAGGGGTGTGTGGCTGATACGACCTGTGGTTTTTTAGGAAAAGGGTCCACAGACATCCTCTGGCCTTGGCCTCCCATGGTAGACAGGACACTCCCCATGTCCATGCTCTGGTCCCTGAATTCTGAGATTGTGCTACTTTCTGTGGCAAGAAGGACTTTGCAGATACAATGAAGGTTATAGACTTCACCATCTGGAGATTATCTTGGATTTTCAGTCTAATCACATGAACCCTTAAAAAGCGGAGAATTTTCTCCAGCTGGAGTGAAAGGGATGTAGCAGGAGAAGTCCGAGTAATTCAGAGTGTGACAAGGATTGGATCCCCTAATGCTGGAGGGGCCACATGCAAAGCATGAGAAGGCGGAGAGGGCAGTCTCTAAAAGCAAAGGCGGGCCCTGCTGCCTGTCGGCAAGGATGGGGACTTCAGGTCTACAGCCACATGGAACTGAATGCGGCCAAATTCCTGAGCGGGGTTGGAAGTAGATTGATCACCGGAGCCTCTAGGAAGGAAGGCAAGTCTGCTGACACCTTTATTTTGACCTTGTAAGAGGCCAGAGGACTGCTGATCTGCACTATCTCCAGATTTTTGACCTTAAGGAATGAAATAATAAGTGGGTATTGTTTTAGGTACGATCTATGGCAATTTGTTGTGGTAGCACTAGAAAACAAGTACACCGCCTCCCAGGTGGGCGCTCTTTTCCAGTCAGGGGGCTATTTTGCTGTGCGTGGTCCTATGTGCTTGTGGCCCTTTGTAGGGAGGTCTTGGCACCCACCATGGGAACCCAGGATCATGACTCTTTTCTCCTGCTTGTGTTAACAATCCTAAACTTCCTCCAAGATCTGGAAGCCTCTGTCTCAATAGGTAGGAAATCATTTCCAAAAAAGAACCAAAGAGAAAAGGTATCTTTATGTTTCAGAAAATATGACTCCACTACCCAGGTAATCGCCATGCGTATATGAGGTGCCACCAAACAGTGGCGGTGTTTAGAAAGAATATGTATGCACACGCACGTGTGTCCACGTTGGGGCAGGGGAGGGTAGGCTGAGATGTCAGGGGGAGCTCTCTGGAGGGATCTGCTTCTAAGCTGAGACTCGAAAGAAGGAGTCTGAGGAAGGGACCTCTAGGGAGAAGATGCTGCATGGACAAAGGCCCAGGGGTGGGGATACAGGTGCTGTTGAGGACTGGGGGTAGTTGGGCCCGGCCAGCACACAGAGCACCGCCTCTGAGCTTTGGACATTGTCCAAAGAAGGACATGACACCAGCCAAGTGTTTTGTGACTAAAAGAGCAAAATATTAAGACATGTTTTAGAAGGATCACTCTGGTGATAAAAAGGACCCGGAGGAGACAATGGGAGGAGGGAGAACCATTATCTTCAGAGGATTGTGGTGCCTCGTTTACAGGAGAGCTTGTCTCAGAAAAGTGTTATTACACCCAGGAGGGTCTGGATGACTGTTATCATCACCTGGCACTCAGGCCCCATTTCCTACAGGAGCGAGGGGCCCTCATCGCTTTAGCTAAAGCTCAGGTCAAAGCTTGAGCATCCGAAGATGCTTATTTTTGTTTCTCTTTCTCCCTGGTAAAGGCAGTGGAACAATAGAAGAGAGAGAAGAGAAAACAGGCTTCACATTAGCCTCCAGCTCGTCACCTCAAAACGATGACTTTCATTCTCATGGGTTTATCTCTTGGCTTTTCCAAACGCCTATATAATCTTCCACCATTGCAATCTGGCTATAGGTAGTTTTCCATCATGCTTTGGGAAGTGGCTCGGGCACCTTTATGGGGTCATTTTTAATGCCGACCTAACACTATCCCAGAGAGATGCTCAATGGTTTTAATGAACTCTTCTCTTTCTCTTAGACGTCAGGTTCTTCTCGAATTTTTGCACTTGTAAATAACATCTCCAGCAAAAATAGCGGTGTTTGGGGGGCAGGAGCCATTCTGTAGGTTAGATTTCTTCCAACGTTATTAGTAGGTTGAATATTAGAAATCTTCTTGGCTCCTGATACCTATTGCTAAATTGCCCAGAGGTGCTACTTGGATCAGTCAGTCTACCCCCATCGCTGGAGATCACTGAGGGGTCGGGAAGAGGAAAGAGGAGGCAGCTGCTCCTGAGCACCTAGTCCCAGGTGCCTTGTGTTTTGTGTCTTCCGGACTCTTTACAACAACTCTGTGAGTCGTTTTATTTATTTGAGGCCTTACTTCATGCAGGGAACTTTGCTAAATGCTTTTCGCTCTTCATCTCATTTAATCATCAAAAGAGCTCAGTGGGGAAGATGCCCTGTGTCCATTTTGCCGATTAGGAAAACTGCAGAGAGGTTAAACCTCAGAGAGGTTAAATCACTCTTCAAATCAGGTGCTTACAAAATAGCAGAGCTTGGGGGGTGCCTGGGTGGCTCTGTGGGCTAAGCAACTGACTCTTGATCTCAGTTCAGGTCTCAATCTCATCATTGTGAGTTCAAGCCGTGCACTGGGCTCCACGCTGGGCATGGACCCTACTTGAAGGGGAAAAAAAGAAAATAGTAATTTTTCTACTACATGGGTTAGCAACACACCCTCTCTGTACCTGTTCATCATTAGGTTCATATTTGCAGAAGCATCAGGAGGCAAAAGCAGCAAAACAATCTAGAGATTGAAGAGTAAAGGGCATGCTAGGAGCCGCGAGCACTTACAACTTCTTTTGAAGAGTCATAATTACCGTCTGTTGTTCAGCCTAGATCAAGAGCTGTCAGGGCTATTGTCTATACACTGTATTCAAAGAGTAAATTCCTACTCCTGGGTTAAGGACAATTTCAATAGCATCTGCGTGAAAGGACTAGTAAGCTCTTGACTGAATACATCTCTGGATTCGTAAGAATGACCAGGCACACAGAAGTCTCGGCAACGGGATCCTCCAGCTTCGAATCTCCAACTGGTGGGGGTCATGATGATCCCATGAAGGGAGAGGAATATGGGTGTTTTTAGCCTGGGGTGGGAAGGGTGCGAAGGCGGGAAGCTCATGCAATTACACTGTGCCTGGATGCTACACTGGATTCCGACTTTGGAGGAAGCAGAGGGTGCTACATAATCCATCTGCTCCTGGTTAGCTTGCCAGGAACAAAAGTGTGCACAGAAGGCGAGAAGAGGGAACACCATGGGGACTTGGGATAAATCCCCCCTGTTGCTATTTTGCCTGATGTCATGACACGTCTGAAAAGACCAGGTTGTTGTCTTTGGGAAAGATGATAATTTTGTGATGATGTAAGCTTATTTGCTTGTTTGTCTGTCTCATTATTTTATGTGTTTAAGTTCTGTCTGCCCAGTGCATTGGAGAGACAGCATCTTCTCAGCTTTAAGGTCGTGCAGTTTGACAAAGTGACAGCACTGATTCTGTGCCCATGTCTTTGCCACACGGGAGATGAATACACCAGAGAGAGAGGGGCAGTGGTTTGGGTGTGGTTGGTGCCCAGAAGGGCCCAGAACTGGGCTTGTTAACTCTTCCCAGGGCAGGAATGGGCAAAAGAGATAAGGTAAATCTTCAAAGAGGTGACAGAGATGGGCTTTGGAAGCCTTCGAGGAATTTGCCAGGGAGGGAAGCAGGTCATGACATTTCAGGCAGAAGAAATAGCCCAGATAAGGGCATGGTTTGTTTGGGGATAATGCAAGCAGTAGGGGGATATTAAGATCTAAAATGTGCAGTAGTGATGGTGGGAGTTTGGAAGAGGTGAAGGAACGAGGGGAAAAGGATGGGCTGAGAAGAGAGATGGGGCACAGAGAGGTCTTGTAGGTGGGGCCCTGGTTTGACTCATTACGAAGCAATTTGACCCAACAGTGCCAACCACCCAGACTATGACAAGGTGCTATGTCCTAGAAGCGAGCATTAGAACACGAGGGTGAAACCCTGTGGGGTCACCCTCTAGCCATTCTTGTTACATTAGGTAAAGTATTTCATCTCTTTGAGCCTCAGTCTTCTTCTTTTTACTTATCTTTTTAAAGATTTTATTTATTTATTCATGAGAGACACACAGAGAGAGAGAGAGGCAGAGACACAGGCAGAGGGAGAAGCAGGCTCCATGCAGGGAGCCCGATGCGGGACTCGATCCGGGGACCCTGGGATCACACCCTGGGCCGAAGGCAGGCACCAAACCGCTGAGCGGGTTTGGGGACCCAGGGATCCCCAGTCTTCTTCTTTTTAAAACAAGTACATCAGTATTTATCTTACAGGGTTTGCCTGGCAGATTAAAAAAAAAAAATCCAATGACATAAAATACCCAGCACCGTTCCTGACAAGTTAGTATTGCTTTCTTCCCCAGGCATTCAGGGTTGCCCAGTAAATTTGGACTGACTATCATTTCATTAAGTAAACATAAATAAATTAAAAATGATCAGTATCATTAATACAGGAATGTGGACGAAATGTCTGTCACCGAACAAGGCTGCCTCCTGCGGGCCCGCAGGGCAGGGGAGGGCAGAGCCGAGCTTAGGAGAGAGCACTGAGGCCCAAGGTTCCTGGCACGAAATATTGATTCCAAACAGGGAAGCGCTTTCCCTGAACCCTAAGCTGAGAGACCTGGTTGATAGAGACCCCATCGCAGGAGCACCCTTTGTGATGTGACCCTCCCGGACCCCCGAGAGCAAGTCAGAGCCTCTGTCACAGGTTCTCGAGTTCATTCTTTCCCTCTGTCCCCCTGAGTCAGGGAGCAATAATTCTCTCTAAGCTGGCTCCTGAACATGCAGTTAATTTAGATCTATTGAGTTTACAGGGATTACCTTGCTTCCTTTGTAGTAAATAAAGCCGTAAACAGCTGGCGGAATTGATTAATGACTCCAGGCGAGCTGCAGCATTTAATCAATGGCAAAAGCTGTTCATTGGGTGCAGCCCAGAGCAGACAGGAGCCCAGGGCAAGGACTTCAGCCTTGGGCAGCCCAGGTAAGCCCAGGTAGGAGCTGCAGCCTGGGCAGGGCAGGGAAGAAGGGTCTCTAGATGGTCTTTATCCAATCCAGACTCGATGGCCTCATGCGTCGTCTTGTCCTATTTTGTTTGCCTTGGGATAATTATTTGAATTATTATTTTTTAACAACTATAATTACAGGGAAAACAAGAAGAGAAACTCAAATAGATCATGTTTAAAACACCAGATCTCACTATTTTTTATATTCCCCAAATGAATGAGACCGTATAATGTTTGTCCTTTTTCAGTTGACTTATTTCACTCAGCATAATACCCTCCAGTTCCATGCACATCGAGGCAAATGGTGGGTATTTGTTGTTTCTAATGGCTGAGGAATATTCCAGTGTATACAGAGACCACAGCTTCTTTATCCATTCATCTTTCGATGGACCCCAAGGCTCCTTAGGGGAAAGGAGGGAAAATGAGTGGGAAATATCAGAAAGGGAGACAGAACATGAGAGACTCCTAACTCTGGGAAACGAACTAGGGGTGGGGGAAGGGGAAATGGGCAGGGGGTGGGAGTGACTGGGTGACGGGCACTGAGGGGGACACTTGACGGGATGAGCACTGGGTGTTATTCTATATGTTGGCAAATTGAACACCAATAAAAAATACATTTATAAAAAAATAAAAATAATATCAATAGATGAAAAAAAAAAAATAAAACACCAGATCTCATCTACAATAAAATCAAAGTAGTTGAATTTTCTCATGTTTGTATCATGTTACTGGTCACACATGTACATCATTTTTGCATTTTTAGTTTGATCCCCAATAACCTGTTCTCCCAGGCAATCAGAGACATTGATTGTCTAAAAATGTCAACTCGGTCACACTATGCTCTGCTTATGTTCTGTAGGAGCTTCTTCAGGGTCTTCAGAATAGTTTCTCAGCTCCTTAGAAAGTCTGAAAAACACAGCCTCCATGGTGGGGTCTGGCTCATGTCTCTGATTTTATGTTTCACCAATATCCTTATTATTTGCCAGAATCCTGCCACGGTGCTCTTCCAGGTTCTCAATCATCCTGTGGGTTTGCTGTCACTGCTAGATCTCTGTGCCCTGCTTTGTCCTCTGCCCACAACATTCTCCCTCTATTCATTCCTTGATGATTCCAATGCACATACATGTGTCAGAACTGTCTCTTGCCCCAGTTCAAATTAGATTCTTCTCATTAAACTGTTTCCAGGGGAGGGTGGTGGTGCCTGGGTGGCTCAGTCGGTTGAGTATCTGCCTACAGTTCAAGTCATGATCCCAGGGTCCTGGGATCAAGCCCCACATCAGGCTCTCTGCTCAAGGGGAAGCTCTCCCTCTCCCTCTGTGCTCTCCTCCTCTTTCTCAAATAAATAAATAAATAAATAAATAAATAAACAAACAAACAAACAAACAATCTTAAAAAAAGAACTAAACTATCTCTGGGCACCTTGTACTTTACTTTTGCTTCACCACAGTTACAGTTGGGTTGCTTTTGCCCCATGTCCTTTCCCCCCCTAGAGTGTAAGCCACCTGAAGGTGGAAAATATCTATTTATTCATCATTGTATATGCAGTCCCTGACAGAAAATCTGGATCATAGTTGAATCATTATTGACAATTGCATTTTTTAAAGATTTTATTTATTTTTTTGCCACAGACAGAGAGAGAGAGAGGCAGAGTGGCAGGCAGGGATGGAGGGAGAAGCAGGCTCCCACTGAGCAGAGAGACAGACATGGGGCTTGATCCCACAACCCCAGGATCAGGATCTGAGCTCAAGGCAGACACTTAACTCCTTGAGCCACCCAGGTACCCAAAACTATTGGATTTCATTATAAAAACATACTTTTATAATCTGCCCTTTTCGCTTAGCATTACATCATAAACATCAGACCTCAGCGATGCTTTTGATTGGTTGCTTACTATTCCACCAAATAAACAACTTATTTTGCTTAATCATCCCCTTGTTGTTGGGCAATCAGTTTTAATCTTTTATTTTATAGTGTTTATCTTTTAGCTTCCTGTGACTAACACACTCAAGAATTATTTCTAGGGAAAATGGGTTAAATTGAACAGCATATTTTCTTTGTTGTATAGTCAGAAATGCAATCATCAAAGTACTTGCCACACAGAAGGTTTGGCAGCAGAATCCCTGCCTGGTGTGTGTGTGTGGGGGATCAATGAGGTCTTCCAGGCAGCTTGGGAAATGGCAGGAAGTACCAGGAAGAGTAGCTTTCCATCTATTCTTCTAAACACGATGGTTGGGCCAAACTCAGACTCTGACCAAGTGGTGAAATCCACCACAGGCAGTATGTAACTAAAAGGCCTAACTCTGGGAAATGAACAAGGGGTGGTAGAAAGGGAGGTGGTGGGGGTTGGGGTGACTGGGTGACGGGCACTGAGGGGGGCACTTGATGGGATGAGCGCTGGGTGTTATGCTGTATGTTGGCAAATTGAACACCAATAAAAAAAAAAAAGGCCATGGTTGTGTTCTAATAAAAGTGTATTTATAAAAACAGAGGCAGACTGGCCCTTGGGCTGCGTATTGCCAACCTTTGGTCAAGAGAATTGAATCCGATGCTATTTGGAAAATGCTTAGCTCAATGTCTGGAACCTAGAAAGTACCTAATAAAATAATAGTTATTATAGAGATTACGATGCTGCTGCTGATGATTGGCATCTGTCAATCTACTGGACTTGGCCACCTGCCCTCATCCTGAGATTTCTTGGATTCTGGCATCTGTAATAACAGACTCTGGTGGCTCTTTCTGCCAGCACAGCTTTGCAGAGCATAGTATTTCCCTCAACAAAACTCAGTAACTCCCCTCTCTTTAGGTATATTCCATCATCATGCAACAATTCCTAGAGTCCTTTGCAAATTCCAACCCTCTCAATTTGGACGCATTAGTTTAAAGCGTATAATTACTTCTAATTGGATTCACGGTCAATGTGCTGCAGCACTATTAGAGGCATAATCGATAATCACTGTATGGAGCAATTCTAGCTCAATATCATCTCTTTCCCAAGCCTTCTGATCAGTTGAAATTTGACTGCATATTAGGTAACACCCAACAAATGAGATCTGTGGCCTTGCACCCAGCCTGTGATTACTGCTGGATTTTCCATCTGCTTCAGTGGAAAATTGTTGGCTACATGCACAAGGAGAAGGAACTCCTGGCAAGGTGTAAAAACAGGACAGTTGTCCATCTTCTGTGTCCTTACAGCTCCAGAGGCAGAGACTGACATGATTGCTTGGAGGAGGAAAAGCCACAGTCACATTTATTGATGTATTTAGCTCAGCAAACCTCTGGAAGATTCTTGAGGGTTTATTTAGGCTAATTCTAAGCCCCTTTTAGAAGCATCAGAATATATACAGCCTTCTCCTTGCTCAGAACATTTCATACAAAAGGAGGGTCTTTGGTCCCATCAGCCCTCTCACCTGCTCTCCAGCAACCTCCTCAAGCAAGAAGCAAATATATTATTCCTTGATCTTATCCTTGACTATTGTAGCTCTGCAGTGCTTTTATTTTTTTCCAGTGATCATTTTCCTTTCAACATTACCCACAGAGGACTACAGCTGAAGACAGAAGAGACAGCTGAGATTCTGACTCTAAGATTCACCAGTTCTGTGACCTGAGTGACCCAACCCGGGCCTCTGTTTGGAGGCTAGATTAAAGCCAAGGTCATTCTAGCTCTAGCCAGCTGGGTTAATGAGTGGTGTCAGAACTTGCCTTGCATCCATAAATGGGTTTATGCATCTTCTTCATGAATTAACCTGTCTGGAGTCCCAAATATGAACTACTGAACATTGAGTACCATCAAGGTTGAGGATGGTTTGAAGTATACATTGTTTTATAAGTTAATCCATCCTTTCTATAGAATTTTTTATAGGAAGTTAATAATTTTTTTTTTTTTTTTTGCTAAGTTAAACGGAGCCAGACAAGTAAATTCAATGAAAGGGTCAAGTAACATGCTGGCTCTTAAGCTCCTAGTGTCAGCCCTATTGTAGTAAATAATGGAAGAAACAGTTAAGAAATGAGTAAGGTGCCACGCCCCAGTCTAAGCTCAGTGGCAGGCACATGATTTTTGCTTACATGAGTGGATAAATGGTACACTCCGCAAGTACAAGTTAACCTCCATTCAGTCCAAGGATGAGTACTGATTCAAAGTAGAAACCACCTTAATATTGCTTATTAGGTGCTGACCATTTGGCAGGTATCATGCTAAGCCCACTGAAGACATGAATTACTTTGTCATAAGCCACCTCCCATCATGAGGCTGGTTATAGCCTTCTAAGTTTACAGATGAGAAAAAGAAGACTCAGGCCCTACTGAGTAACTTAAGGACATGCTACAGGAAATCAGTAGTAGAATCAAGGTTAGACTAAGTAAGTACTGCTCTGACCCCAAGGTCTGTCCTGTCATGCCTCCCTGCAAGCTGGTGGCATGCAGGCCTGACCACCTCTGCTTCTGTGGACCTAGTGGCTGACTGGTCCAAAGAGAATGTGAGCACCTCTCCTCAAGCCCTGCCATATGGCTTGGTTCCCACTTTCGTTTCTTAAGTTCTTCTGATCTTTCACTTGATCTGAAATTTTCACTCTGAATCTACTTAGTTGTCTAAAGTCTTGAAAAATTGCCTATTTCTTGTTAGTTCATGCTTCTTTGGACTCAAGCTGGTGATTCTTGTACCAGCAGCCCCTGCGTGAGGTCAGCTACTGAGAGGTTATTGGCCAACCAGAATTGATGGGCTTGCAGAAGAGACCTCCTCCTCCATGTCTATCTTTCTATGTGCCTGGCTATAGCCAGGTCAGTTATTACCATGGTTAACCATGAGTACCACATACGCCACTGGACTCTTGATACTAGATTGGTATCCACCCAACTTTCGGGCCACTGCTATAAGAACATCTTACTGGAACAGAAATAGTTTTGCGGTTACTTCCTAGCTGTAGGATCTTGGGAAGACCACTTAACCTACTCTGAGACTGATCGCCTGTCTCTGAAGTGGGTATGATACTGACACCTTCCTTACAGGTGATGGCAAGGATGAGAAGCCAAGTTTGAAGAGCTCTTGACACATGGTGGTTGCTTAGTGAGTGGTGACTTTGTCGTGGTGGAGGTTGTTGCTAATTGCTCTTTCTTGGGGGTTCTGCTGCTCTGCTCTTGTGATGGTGGTCATAGCGTCTTTTACCCCTTTACTGTAAAGTCAGCCTCCCTGTTTCATACTTCCAAACCTTCCAAATTTACACAGACCCAAGGAAACAAATCCAGCATGCACATAAGTTAATTAAGAAAATGAACGAGATCAAAGGAGACAGAGGTAGTTAGGAAGGAAAAAAGAAAGAGAATCGGGTTCAAAGTGTGGTTGTTAATTACTTGCTCTGGATTTATAATGCCAAGAGGGTCCATCAACCAGAATACAGAATGAAGAAATGAAATAAATTAGCAGAGAAACTTCGCCTTGTGTTGACTCTCTGTAATAGGCCAGAGTCCTTGTGAGTAATTAATAGCAAGTAAGGAAGCCAATTTATTCAGCAACTGAAGGGGTCCTTGTAGAAACCTTTTTAAGGATAAAACCAGCGATTGTGGAAGCAACTGCAAGCTACGTCATAGGAATGAATCGCTATTATTAATTCCTAAGGGAAGTCATGCTATAAGAGTGGGGCTTCATTGGCAACAGGGGGATTTAAACTTGAGGGTGGCACAGAACAGAGAAGATGAGCTGAATGGAGATCCTATGGCCAGAGATGGAAGCTGAGATCTTCCTCTATTTGCTCTGTGTCTTTGGGCAGCCAACTAACCTCTTTGAGTCTCATATTTTTATTCTAAGTGGAAGACAATTTTCTGGGTGATGGGCATTGAAGGGGGCACTTGACGGGATGAGCACTGGGTGTTATACTATATGTTAGTATAGGTCAACTCTCATAAGAAACATACAAAAAGAAAGAAAGAAAATTCGTTCTCCATACAACCCTCAAGGCTCTTGTGAGGATCAAAAATGAGAAAGGATTTTGTAAATTGTTAAGGCCCTGAGATCTGAGCAACCACAATGATAAAGACAATGGTAATCATGATGGGGAAGATGTTGGGAAGGATTCAGGATCAGGCTAATGTGGAGCCAAAGTTGACTCCTAGGTGTTACAATCTAAGTACAATGCCAGGACCTAATACGTACCCCAAATACTATCCCCATGGCTCCCTGGTGCCTCCATTGTTTACCTTGGTACAGCACATAACCCTTGATACTCAATTTCTTCTTTTCATTGCATTGCCATTGTGTTTTCTTCCCTTCACCAATCTCTCATTATATTGTTTCCTGTAATCCACCCTAATTTTTCTTGGGTAAGTGTCAGGGAATAAGGGAATGAATTTATTATGTGCTGTGCCATATGCAAGGCCAGGATTTGTGCATTCCTCACACCACCACATCCTTTTAGCAAAATGATGAAATAGACTATTTTATTAATCCAATTTTGCATTTCAGAAAAGTGAAGCAGGTCCAGCATGATACAAGTACTAAATTATAGAGTCTAGAGTTAAGATCACATCTGTTTCATTCATACTGATAAATAACTCTTTTAATGTGTTTGACCTTGTTCTGTTGAGCTACGTTGTTTTAAACTCTTCACGAGGAAGTAATGATGGATTCTGTATAAAGATCATATTAAAAGGCCCAAAGCTACACCTTGAGTCTTTAGGAAAAAAGAGTTTTTTTTAATCTTTAGTCTAAAGGCATATTCGTTGTAGTGAAGGGTTAGCTATCCCCAGAAATTAACTACCAGTGCTAATAGGAAACGTCTAGGTCAACTAAAAGGCATGTTACTTTGGTAGATGCCGGTGGCATCATTGTACACTTGCACTGTCTCCCCCACCTCTGGTCACCAAGAACTATTTTCACCAGGAACTATTTGTGGAGTAGGTTAGTCACATTTGAGTTGTGATATCTGCCCAAAGAAGTGATGGTTTTTGTAAGCAGACCTCATCCTGGTTGTGATTTGTAGACACTGTTGATGCCTCCTTTTGATAAGGGTACCATGGGGCTTCCCATGCTAAGGTACAAGCCTCTTGGGAAAGCTAACACTTAGATGGGATTTTCACTTTCTGAAAACATAGATGATATAGAGCAAAACCTCCTAGAGAGAAGAAAGGATAGAAAGGGTCTAAAAAGCAGTGATTGATAACAAAGGCCAAACACCCAAGCTTGCAGGTGTTCTGGGGGAGAAATAAGTGTTGCATACGATGGGGGTTCTATGTGCACACAGATGTGATCCAACTCCTATTTAAATCCTGTTAAACGCTTGCAATAGTGCAGCACTTGTCAAAGATTCCTAAATTTACTTACTCCCGCTTTCCCACACTCCACCCCTCCCCAGCAGTGTCTCTCTGCTCCATCTCTGCTCTAGTGTTCAGTGGGACATAATCAGAAAGGGTGGGAATAGGCTCAGCAGGTAAGCCCAGCAGGTGCTGCAGACAGGCTGTTTGTATCCAAGATCTTAGAGGGGACTGCTAGCTGTTTCATTTGTTATTTTACATAAAAAGTGGTTTAGAAAAGAAAATGTCTTATTTATAGGCCTGAATTGCATGCTTTCACCTCTTCAATTGGGTCTTCCCATAGTCAACCTCAGTAATGTTACCCTGTGACCCTTGGTTATGGGGGAAACACATGCACGTATCCCCCTGGAAGTGTTCTGTATATAATTTGCTTCTATATATTTGATATATCTGCTAGTCTCAAGGAGCTTGGAGTGTGGTATATGGGGGAGAAGCAGAAATAAGCAAACCAAAAAATAGTCATTTGTAAAACCCTGTGATCAAATGCTATGATGGGAATAAGCCTAAAGGCATAGAAAGGATATACAACCTACCCTAGGTGAGAGCATTCTAGAAATGAGAAACTAGTTCACCTAGTAAACTGAAGAAGACGCATATGAAATAGTTTCAAAGAAGCTTCTAGATCAATGTAATTACATTACTGATGGATTCTGAAACTGAGGTCTTCCCAGTGGAACTCGGAAGATTATGTGCTTCCCTTCAAACCTCCCTGGCTTTCTTCTCCGACTTAGATTTTGCATCTTGGGTGACATAATTAAACTACTCTCATGTGGGTGTGATTGGGTCTGTTGAAAGAAACCCAAATGCAGGCAGTTACTTATTTCTCTATAAAACACAAGTATTTTATTCCTGTGTAAATTGTTAATAATCTGTAAGTATTAGTTTTGCTTAAGTAATGAGTCAGTGAGGAAAAAGATTTGGACAACCACCACTTCTAAGTAGAAATGCATTCGCTTCTTCTCTAAATATTGTGGTTATCATTCACTGATGTTATTAGAAGCTTCTTGTTAAAGTCTTAGCTGATTTCAGCCTGTCCCATTTTCCTCATGATGAAACTGTGCTTTTGTGGAGGGTTTCCACATCTGACTTCTATAAAAAACTAAATTTGTGCAGTGGCATTTGAATTGAAGATAGTGTTTTGGTGTTTACATGGGAATGTGAATGAAACTCACTTAGAGGAACATGGAAGGAAAAGTTCTTACCATATATTGTTTCCGAGACAGAAAATGATTCTCAAAGGAGGGTCGGGAAAGCATAGTGAGCTTTGGTAAAACAAGCGTTTCACAGAAGGAGCAGCTAACCCCTGGGACTTAAAGTTCTACAGGTTAGCAGGCATGGGACACTGGCAGTGCCTGGTATACAGTAGGGGCTCAATAACCCATTTTATTTTTTTATTTTTATTTTATTTTATTTTATTTTATTTTATTTTATTTATTTTATTTTATTTTAATTTTATTTTCAATAACCCATTTTAAATGAGTGGGGGTGATTGGACTTTTCAGTTCTTTGATGATCACAGATCACTTGGTAGTATCTCTGATATTTATGGGGGACATTCCCAGAGATTACACTTGCTTCTTTGCTGTTTTGCAAAGTGTCTATGGGAGAACTGGCTGCTTCCTTCTCCAGCCGTTTCAAGGCCCTGGCGATCATTCCAACCATCCCTGTGAGCATGTTCAGGGTATGTCGTAGCTGGGCTCAGACCCTCTCTCCTTCCCTGACAGCTTTAATGGCCTAACTGGTGCTATGAGGAAACTCACACTGTTTTAGCTCTTCCCACTGCTGCATGGCTCGGTTCCCTGGAGGGGTCCCAGACATCTTTCCCTCCCTGCTGGTGGCTCTCCCACTCTTTTCTACTCTAGATGCCCAGTTTATGCCCCAAACTCTTTTGATTTGACTTGCATTGCATGCCACTTCTCAGCCCTGCCCTTCCAGACCCTCTCTTACTCATTCTCCATGTTAGAGCTTCTATTCACTCCTAAGTCAGGCTATTTGCGATGGGGAAGCCATCTCTGATCTTGAATCTGCTCCCACATTGTGTTGCTACATGGATTTGTTCACGCTTCTTTCTCTGTGTCTGTGCACTGGGGTAGCTCCTACCATGCGACCACTGAACTTGAGCATGCAACGTTTTAGCCAATAGGATGACAGCGACTACGACAGATCCCAACTGAGAAGCTGCCTTTGGACTTGCCTTCCCAGTGTCACATCTCCGAGTCACCCACATCTGACCTATTGCTTTTTTTCCCATCCTCCCTTGTCCCCAATCCTAACTATTTGGACCCTTGTCTCCAGCTTCATCTGGTCTCGTCCATCCCACCATTGCCTGCTCCTCGGTCTTGACTTTGTCAGATGCTGCAGACAACAGCTAGCAGCAGAGTCCCTGCCGTGTGCTGCTGGGGGTGCCTCCAGGGAAGAAACTGTAGACGAGTCGGAAAGAAATAGCTTGGAGAGCAGAGGTGCCTCTGCAGAATGCTGACTTGATGTTCTGTTGATGAGCAGTTTAAGGGGTCAAGAGAATAAACAGGTGTGGGGGAGGCATGAGCTGTGAACCACAGGTCTTAGAGTGAGACAGGCCAGCCCACTGCTGAAGCAGCTCTGCACACTGCTGGGCTCACGGATCTAGAAAGGGCAGGCTTGGGAGAGGCATATCCATCACAGGAGGCGGACTGCGGCCTCCGGACTCACTAAGTGTTAGCACATCCTGTACAGTCAAGCAACATAAATTGGGTCAAACCTTGACGAGTGCTGAAGTTTTGCAGCACAGGGGAAGAGAGTTTTCCCAGTGTCAGACTTCAACTACTGACTTAAGGCCGCTTCATGTTAATTAAACATATTAATATAATTCAACTGTAAGAGAATCTGTAGAGCTTTTCAGATTTTCCTCAAAAGGGCTAAAAGCGGGAAGATGCCAATTCAGAAAATTTTCATGAAGGTAATTACATCATGGCAGACATCCAGGCAAGATGTACACACACGAGGGGTTCGGAAGCAACTTTTTTTTCCTTTTTAATAAATCTGCACCCACTGCATTTTATTTTATTTAGCTTCACCACACATTATGGGTTACATCGAGACAAACACCAATCAGATTTGTGGAGTAAACTGATTTGGATTTGAGTGTCAATAATGCCATTTACTAGTTAGTGTGTGGCACTGAAAAAGCTACTTCAGCATTGGAGGTTCTGTTTCCTGGAAAATGAGGAGCCAAGTTATTTCAGACAGGGAGTCTGAGGACTGGAGTAGATTAAAGCACACACACACACACACACAAGTACAGTAGGAGGCACCAACAAAAAATGTGTTACTATTCCTATGACCCTGTGCAATTTAAAGCTGATCATTTCACCACAATTTTCAGAATATTATAAAAAGAAAGCAGAACTCTGACCTACCCACCAGCCCCGGGTGTACCCCTCACTCTGGATGTCTGTTGTTATGACCGCCATGTGGATTCATTTTTGTTCTGTTCTCTTGAGTGTGAGAACAGAGATGATCAATCACCTTCTCCCATGACAGAGCTGAGTGGAGGCAGCTCAGAGATGAATGGTGGAAGAACATGAGAATAATGGCATTTACATATACATATATGAGAAACACTTTAAAATTGCTTTCAGAAGAAAGGACAGGGAGAGAGAGAAAAAAATCCCCCTATTGAAAATTATAAAACATGCTGACTCTTTCATAGCAGAATTGTACCCCAGGTTGATGCTATTCATAATAAATTATATGGTGGTGATTTATTTATACCAAATGTTTAAGAAACTTGCCAGATTGATGAAAAATGCATAGGCATGCACTTTAGTCTGACGCCACGCATTCAATGGGGGAAAGAAGAGCAAATGTAGAAAGGAAGAGAGGTAGAGGAACCAAGACAAGGCCTACGGGGTGGTGGAGTGATGGAGGAAAAAAAAACCTTTGTATTTAAAATGACACAAAGAACATGAGCAAAATTTTCATGTGGTTGTCCCCAGTCACCCGTTCCTAAAATCATGATAAGCTGTAGGTTTCAGGATGGACCCAAGGGCACAGAGAAGGTGGCAATGTCTGGCTGGGGAAGTTTCCAGACTGACCTGATTCAAAACTCAGCTCTGGGGCAGCCCGGGTGGCTTAGTGGTTTAGCGCCTGCCTTCAGCCCAGGGCGTGATCCTGGAGTCCTGGGATCCATGGAGCCTGCTCCTCCCTCTGCCTGTGTCTCTGCCTCTCAATCTCTCTCTCTCTCTCTCTCTCAAGAATAAATAAATAAAATCTTTTAAAACAAATCTCAGCTCCATCAGCATTGGTGGTGTGACTCTTGGGGGGGTTACCCACCGTCCCCGACCCAGGCTCCCTTTCCTTTGTAACATTGACTCTAATTATATTGGTGAAACCAGATGAAAACCGAGTCAGCATCATCAACACAAGCTTGGGCTGGAAAGTTGAATAGCAGAAGTAAAGTCCAAACAGAGTTTCTTCAGGAACCCAAGACTCCAACAAGAAATTCAAGGTCAAGTTCAACCAAGGGTTGACCTGGAGGACAGACACAGAAACCACAGAAAGTGTGGGAGCCAGCTTGTGGCTAAATCCCATTGGCATTCGACAGCACCACGCTCTCTTGCTCTGTCTTCCAGAGTTTACGTCTGCGTAAATAGCGAAAAATCAGGCCATGCCATTAGCTAACTCTGTAAAGAGTCCAAAATAGTGAATGAAACACTCTTTCTGGCTCTATCCTGGCCCAGATTCCTGTTACCCACCCGTCAAACATGATGAGCAACTTCTTAGATCCTTTTCTGGAGATTTTAAGTCACAGGCAAGAATAGACGCATGTGTAGACGTAGGTGAGAGGTAGACAAAGACGGATGTGCAGGTGGAGGTAGAGATGCAGTCGCACAGATTTAAACATGGGTGTAAGATACAGAGGTGCATGGAGTTAGGTGTGTGGTGTAGAGAGAGCCACGGCTGTCAGTGTAGATGCAGATGTAGATGAGTGATGGGGGGACGTGAGGATGGGCACAGGTGCTTCTAGATGTGGGTGTTGACGTAGATACAGCTGCACACGTAGATGTAGATGCAGATGTAGGTGAGACGTCAATGTGAAAATGCATGTAGGTCCACGATGTCGCTGCAGGTTGAGGAGTGGACATCGGGGTGGGCATGGCTGGGGCTGCAGGTGGAACTGATTCAGCACCCTCCCTCCCGTGGGCAGGGTGTGGCGCGCCGTGTGCCCTCTCCCATAGGTTCTCTCCCCCCTTTCATTCTGGGGATCGCTCCACCACACTCCGGAGAGACCGACTTGGCCTTGCCAAGTGCTGACAGTTCTCGTTACGTAAACGAACTGTGACTAATCTTCCCAGGGCCCTACTGCAGAGCATTTCAGTTCCGTCTCGTGTTTGATCTTACAAAACAATAAGTTTTTTTGTACTAGCATTTTTGGAGTATGTGCCTGTCAACAAACAGGTGAGGTGAAATTGTCGTGTCAAATGATGTAAGCGTCAAAAACTTTTTTGGGGAAAAAAAAACTTTTGGGGAGAGTTCCAAAGTGCAGGGCCCCGAATCCCTGGTGATTGGCTGAAGCAGAGCTGGCAAAGCAGAGCCCTCCAGCCCGGGCAGCCGGCGGGAGTCCATGCGAGCAGGTCCACATCACCTGTTCTTACAGGAAGCTTCGTCGTCTCACTTTGCAAGTTGATGCTCCATCACCAGAGAGCCGCTGACTGCGGTCGGCAGAGCTTTGTCTGCATCACGTTCTGGAGACTTACTGCTGAAAAATCCTGTTAGTTGAATTTCAGATGCAACTCTCTCTGGAAAGTGCAAATATTAAATCATGGAAATGTTAGCTATATGTGGGACACTTTGACAGAAATAACCATTTAGGCAAATACACATTTTTCGCTAATTCTTTATATACGTCGGTGATGCCTGGATTGAATATGTGTCATTTATAAAATAAAATGCTCCTTTCTAAATATTTCTGTGGACCCCTGGATGTCTTTCACTGTTCAGATACAGTTCTTAGATTTTAGGCCAAATTGGATATAAAATTATGTAGGTTTCTATAAAACAGAAATTTCTTTAGGGAATGATGCTGCCTGTTTACTTTTTTTGTTGTTGTTTTGTGTTTTTATTAATTTATTTTTTTATTGGTGTTCAATTTGTCAACATATGGAATAACACCCAGTGCTCATCCTGTCAAGTGCCCCCCTCAGTGCCCGTCACCCAGTCACCCCCCACTCCCCGCCCACCTCCCCTCCCTTACCTCTAGTTCTTTTCCCAGAGTTAGGAGTCTCTCATGTTCTGTCTCCCTTTCTGATATTTCCCACTCATTTTTTCTCCTTTCTCCTTTATTCCCTTTCACTATTTTTTATATTCCCCAAATGAATGAGACCATATAATGTTTGTCCTTCTCCGATTGACTTATTTCACTCAGCATCATGCCCTCTAGTTCCATCCACGTCATCTTTGATCAAAGGACACTAGGGTGGCAGCCAGGTGCATATAGGACTGGTTTGCACTCACGCTTCTTACTTAGGGTATCCTGGCTGAATGTCTACCTACCTTGTAATAACTTTTATTTATTTATTTTGAAAGATTTTATTTTTTTATTTATTCATGAAAGACACACACAGAGAGGCAGAGACATAGGCAGAGGGAGAAGCAGGCTCCCTGTGGGGGGTCCGATACAGAACTCGATCCCAGGACCCTGGGATCACGACCTGAGCCGAAGGCAGATGCTCACCCACGGAGCCACCCAGGTGCCCCTAGGACTTTTAAATGCGCTTTCAAATTTCTATCTCACTTTGAGATTTTGTTATTCACATTGTAAGGGGCTTAGAGAGTTTTGAGACCCATTAGGTAGTGGTTCTCAAAGGGTGACCCCACAATTAGGAGCAGCTTCAGCATCTCCTAGAACTTGCTAGATATGCACATTTTTTAGCCCCTCCCTCTGCTCTAAAGCCTCTAGAGAAAGGCTGGGACAGAGGCTGGTGTTCTTCTGCCCACCCAGGGCTCCTCCACCAGGGCACCTGGTGATGAAGCTGAGAGCTGCTGGGTAGTTTGTGTCTTGCCTCATTTCACACTTTCCAGTGACATTTCTCTTTATCTGCGGGGCCATCCTTAGGTTTGTTCTTATCCATCCTCCAAATGTGAGAAGATGAAGCAGAAGAGAAAATTGCAATAAAAATAGGCCCACACTGCATGCTTGTATACAGATGATATTTTCGATTCAATCAGAAGTATTTACTTCTTTATGTTATTATCTTAAAAAAAAACCAGAGAAGTATTTTATTCCTTGCACGTTTTTAGACAGGAAGTTTGGCATTAGCCAAAAGTTAAATATTTCTCCCTAGCAACAGAGGCAACTTTCTGGCTATATTTACAAATTGCCTTTGACACAAATGTTCCCAGGAGCTGTTTGTTAATGTTCTAAAACATAAATTTAAACAAGGTATTTGGACATAGATTAGAGCTGGTTTATCCACAAAAGCAAATGACACAAAAACAAATGACATCAGGATTTATCCAGCTCACCTGGACATACCAGACACGAGAGGTATGTGGGATGGAGAGGATTTCTGCCTCAGTCAGGAATTCTTTTTATACTTCCTGACAGACGAATTCAGAGGTGGGGAAAAAGTGAGTAGAGTCACACAGAGGTTTTCATGCCTTTCCTGTGTACGAGCTCCTGGGTGGCTTCCTTCAGCAGGTAAAATGCAAGCCTAAAGCACCTTTTTTTTTTTTTTTTTCTAAAACACCTCTGCATTCATGTTTCCGAGTTATTTGCCAGTTACAAGGAGGGACACATCAGCCAGTGCCCTTCAGAATTCCCTTCTTGCCTTGTCAATAGGATGGACCACAAACACCTCCTCTGCGACCTCAGGGAGATGTCCTGCCTGCTTTCCCCAACCTCACACCCTCAGGCCTAGGCAAGCCCAAGACCTGCTCAGCATCTCCTTTGTGTTTTTTTTTAAAAGATTTTATTTATTTATTTATTTATTCATTTATTTATTTATTTATTTATTCATGAAAGACACACACACACAGAGAGAGAGGCAGAGACACAGGCAGAGGCAGAAGCAGGCTCCATGCAGGGAGCCTGATGAGGGACTTGATCCCGGGTCTCCAAGATCACGCCCTGGGCCAAAGGCAGGCGCTAAGCCGCTGCACCACCCAGGCTGCCCCCAGTCAGCATCTCCTATGGCATCTCACCCCAAACTGAAATCTGTCTCTCACTTGTTTTTTTCCCTCTAATTTATCATGAACACTTCTGGCAGAGGTCATCTCTTGGTGACCACTGAGCCTCCAGACCTTCCAGCAGATTCATCACATTTCAGGAACCCTAAAAGTACATTTGTTGGATGCAAAAATAAGACTCTTGAGCATGGAATGTGGGGAAGATAGAGGAGTCAGAGTTAACACGTTCCTATTCTCAAGATGGTTTCTCTCATTGCTTGCTGCCTCAGGGTCTATACCACAGCATCGGTAGAACGGAGAGGTGCCAACACGTTATTCAATCAAAACAAACAACAAACAGTTATTTTATGTTTCTCACTGATTGACCCAATCCACTTGGAAGGTCCTCATACAGCAAAGTTAGGACGCTCTTGCCGGTAGCACGTGAGTTCCATTTGTTCCATTTGCCAGCTGAGGCTCCTCAGGGAGGAGGGGACACCTACGAGAGGGGCCATGGACTAGCAGAGGGTCGCTTTGGGGATGGTCTGGGAAGCAGTGCATGGGCATGTCCTGAAATAAGGTGGGACCAGGGAAGCATTTCCTTCTCATTTCATTCAAGTAAATTCGACAGAGATGCATTGAGTTGTAAAGGCTTAAACATAAAGGATTGATAAGCACATACTCACACACACATGTTCTATCCAAATATGTACCTGTCACACCTCACTGCACACATCTCCAGTGCAGAGTGCACCCAGTTCACATAAACAACATGATAAACAAACAATAAATATACCATCCTCTATAGACACCTCCTACGTGCCTCCAAACCTGGAACACACACACCCTCACCTCGCACAGGCATTCATGTGTGCGCACCCAAAATTACGGGTGTGACTTACACACACATATCACACCAGCACATCTACTTGTACTTCGCACCAAACTCGCCCACATTACTCACATTGTGTGCACACAGCTATCGCTCAGGTACAAAAACACAATCAATAAATACTTACACACCACAGACAGAAGGGCCTTCGAACTTCCTTCAGCTACGTATCCCACACATATTCGTAGCCATCCTCCACGCCCCAGCGTCTATGTCCTACGTAGCTAGCCCCCATCCCCTTGCCACATATCCCGACATATCCCATTCCTCAGTTGTGATACACACACACACTTTTATACTAGCAAACATACACACACCCGTTCACCCATGAGGATACAGCTGGCAGGTGCTCACACCCAAGAGGAGCTCTTTGACGCTGTAGCAAGCAAGATTCACGCACGTCTGAAAGGGATGGTTTTGAAGAGCAGGCTGTCTGAAACCGGGTGTATGAAACATCCATGCACATCTGACCAAAGCTTCTCTGCTGCTAGAAGCTTCTAAAAGCACAAAGAGAATACACTGCAATGGTCACCTTTGTTGTCATCATTGCTGTCACTGTCCCTTTATCGTGTGTTGTAATTGACTGAACATGTTCAAACACGTTGTTATGTTCAGTCCTTCTAGTGTGCATTCGGGATGAGACACCAGGAGTCTAAGAAAGGAGGTGGCCTTTGTAGTGTGACACAGTCGTAAGAGGTCAGAGTCGGGGCAGACATGACCCCCTTCTCCTTGTCCCACCAGACCAGCGATTCTCAACTGAGCAGGGAAGGTGATTTGCCCCCTAGGGGACATTTGGCAATGTCTGGAGACATTTTTGGTTGTCACGACTTTGGTGGGGAGGTTACTACTGGCAGTTAATGGGTAGATTTCAGAGATGCCTTTGAACATCTTACAATGCTCAGAACAGCTCGCTATAATAAAGAATCATCTGACCCCAAGTGTCACCAGCGCTGAGACTGAGAAAGCCTGAGTTTGACCCAGGTGGCTTCCTGACATCCGTGTGAAGGAGCTGGGAGGGAGCTGCCTGGCCTGACACAGCCAGGCTCTTCAGATGAAGATGGGAAAGGGGGAGTGTGTGCTTCTCCACGGGCCATGTGGGCATACACCTGGCTGAGTTTAAAGGCCAGGAATAAGGTAGACACATAAACGGCTTTTCTCTGCTGGCATTATTTCTTCACATGCCCTCCAGAAGTCATCCCTCTAAGAAATGAGAATTTTATTAAATCGGAAGGACCGAAACCTCAACATGAGCTATTGCTGAGTTGATGAATGACTGCCCTACTCTTAAAGTTACATGCCTTCCCTTCAGTAGCAATTAAAAGAGAAACCAGGAAGAGCAAATATAAGTTTCTCCTTGCATGACATAAATCAGCTGGACAGGCCCTTGCGGAGCTGAAATACATCTATCAGGGTCTCCCATTAAATCAATTAGCAAGCAAGAGGGAGGACAGAGGAGGTCTGCAAGGTTCCCAGCAGCCTTCTCTAACAAAAGAGCCTGCCATTCTGGAATCTGAATCCTCCCCTTGTCCTCATTTCTTTGGGCATAGAAACTGCTGGGAGTCAGGCAAAATGAATCATTTTATAGGGGGGAAAAAAAAAACCCAACAGCTATCCTATGATTCACTAGGAACTCTCTGAACAGTGAGGGTCATTCTTAGGCTCAGCTTGAACCCAGATCCTTCTATGGTCCGCTGCGAAGCAGGAGTGGTAGGAGTCTCTTTTGTCAGAAGATCAGTAGTTTGTATATTTATTTCCAGGCGATTGGAATGATGTGCTTCGAACCATGTATGTTCTTGCTTCTTGGCCTTCTAATGACTAAGGGACCTCAACAGGCATGGTTTAGTGGCATCGTAACATCTCCCCAGCAGTGCACTGTTCACAGAGATCACTCAGGCCATTCAGGTTGATCTCACAATAATCCAATTATTATTCCTACTTAATAAATATGAGATGAACGAAGACTGTGAGAAAGTGACTTGACCTCAGACACTCAAAGTGACAACAGAGGGATCATAACGCACGGATATTAGAAGTTTGGGGAGTGAGCAGCTAATAGTTTACATTCATGGCACTAAACCAGAGGTTCTCAGTGTGACTTGCCTACTGCTGGAAGTAGGGGGAGGCTTCAAGACATACTGGTGTCTGGGTCCCACCCGACATATTCTGATAAAACCAATGAGGTTTCAGCCTGAGCTTCAGGGTTAGGGAGTTCTCTAGATGAATCTAACATGCAGTCAAGTTTGAGAATCACTGCACTAGATATTCACTGCACTGCAGGTTGAGAGAAAAGGGCTCTGGGTTTTTAGGATTCATTACAGTGGACCGGTTGTGATGGGAGCCCAGTGACATCTGATTTCAAAGTTCATATTCCTTCCAACCTGCTCAAGAATAAGCTCTAGCACCTGTTGGGTGCCCAGTGATTTCCCCCAAGCTCTCTTGGCTCATGTTGCTTTAGTTCTCACGAGCACCGTGAAATGGAGCAGCGTGGGCATTGGGAGCGTCATGTTACAGATAACAGAGTTTCGACATTTTTAATTTTCAGAAAAGAGATATTGGAGGTAAATCCTATTCTTTCCATTCCTTACTCTTGAACATTAAACCTCAGGCTTCTAACTACACAATGCTCTGAAGTCTGGCCATGAGCAAAATAAAACCACAATCTGATCCCCATGGCTTTGGAAAGAGGGGGCAAGAGAGGCATCTGTTTCCTCTGTTACCCAGGGGCACGTAGCTGGCACTAATCAAGGGAGGCAAAGAGGGAATGATTAGGGTCCAGGACCTCTGCCCTATTTCTCAGGCCACTGCTCTATCCTAAGGTGACTCAACAATGATATTGATTGGATCTGAGAAGTCAAGGGCTGAGGGCACAAGTCTGTATTCATCCCAAGTTATGAGCTTCTGCAGGGAACATGAGATGTAAGAAAGAAAAGCAGACAAGCTGGCTATGCAGTTTACAATAAGAATGTAATCAAGATAGGAAGAACTTGAGTGATTGAGCCACCTTCCAGGTCAGAACATCTTTGTTCTCAGATCAAATGCAAAATGGAAATTGCATTGTGGTAAAATAATGCAGTACTGTGGGCCAACATGTTTTCCTTTTTTTTTTTTTAATTTTTTTTTTAATTTATGATAGTCACACAGAGAGAGAGAGAGAGAGAGAGAGAGAGGAAGAAGCAGGCTCCATGCACCGGGAGCCCGACGTGGGATTCGATCCTGGGTCTCCAGGATCGCACCCTGGGCCAAAGGCAGGCTCCAAACCGCTGCGCCACCCAGGGATCCCACCAACATGTTTTCATAATTGATTAGCAAAATCTGAGCTTGTATGGAGCCTGGGGACTTGGGACTAGCAAGGGGGTCATTGGATCCTTCTGAGTCCGTTGACTGCTCTTCTGTGTTTGTATCCTCAGGCCCACAGAACTCCTGGCGATGACAGCGGCTCAAGGGGATGATTCTGAATGAATGCTTGCCAGGATAGTCTGGGCCCATGGTGTGCATTTCCGTAGACAAAGTTAGAGTAAACTTTCTACTTTTTTCCTTTAGACTCAAATTTAGCTACAGCAATCAAATACTTGGTATAGTGGGATTTGCTCTTTCAGGAACTAAGCACAGTTCCTGGGCTACTGAAGTAAAGCCAGTACCATTGTCATAGCAAAGGGCCTTGGGCAATTGTGACACATATGTCTTCAGGCACTCAATTAGACTGTTCCTGAGTATGGTCATTGGAGAATGATGGATCAAAGGGTCAGGAGATGTGTCAATGTAGCTGCATTTCTATTTCATAAAGCTAAAGCCGCAGGAAAGGGCATTTATTTATTTATTTATTTATTTATTTATTTATTTATTTAGGAAAGGGCTTTTAGATTAAACAACAATAATAAAAATGTATGTCTGGCTGCATGGAAGACTGAGTCAAGGCACTATGTGTCACCTCATTGATCGGGCACCACGTCATTTCTTCTCATTGAGTTGGAAATGATCAGAGTAGTTTTTCTCAAAAAAAAAAAAAACCCTCTTATGACTTCATTGTTATATCCCTCCATGGTTCCTAAATGACCTAGGATTCAGCTAAAGTTCTTCAAGATCTCATAAAACATCTACCTGCTTTCTCTCCAGCATGAGCATCCTCTGCCCTGGGAAGCTTCACGTGGTCTCTTGTGGGATTCTACAAGCTCTTATTTGCACAAATCTTGCATTTTCAACCTGTTCCTAAATTCTTGAAGGTGAAAAACAACAACGAATGTTTACTAATTCTTAATACGCGCCAATCCCTCTTGTAAGCTTCCCCCATGCATTTATTCATCTGATCCTCACAATAACCTCACAATTAGTATAGGTGCCATAATTACACCCAGGGAAAACTGGGACAGAGAGAGGATAGAGCAGCACATTCAGCATGTGCACTCTCCAGTCTAGCTCCAGAGCCTACACTTACCTCATAGACTTTCCTGTTTCTCTAAGAAGAGAGCAAAGACCAACTTGCTCTTACTCCCCAGCTCACACTTGGTGAATACTTTGTGTACTTCAGAGGCAATGGACATTTTCTACTCTGCACTAGGAAATGTGCTCGACTTTTTACAAACATGCTCTCACATATTTCTGATCAAAATGTTGGGAGATAAATACTATTTCTATTTTTCCCATTTCTCAAATCTGGAAACCAGGATTCAGGGAACTTCAGTGACTTCCAGTGCTTGTGGGGGCCACAGAGCTATGATTCCTAGTCTATATGATCCTAAAACAAATGCTTGTAAATAGTAGTTACCCTAGAAATACATAATAGATTCAACTTTGTTTGTGCAAACAAATTTCATTTTCCACTTCAGGAAGACCTAAACATCACTGAGGTGGAGCAAATACCCAAGTAAGCAGCTAAATGGGAAGGGAGTAATTGTCTCTGAGAGGGGGAGAATGGAGTGCATTGGACACCTCTTTGTTCCTTTCTATCAGGAGGCAGGGACAGCAGTCAGGAAGCATTTGCAGTGGTAACAGAAGCCCACCCAAGGACAGAAAGCATAGTGATGGAGAGGAAGCATCTAGATGCCTGGGCAACATCTAGACAGTGCACTGTGAGTGATTGCCAACCACTGGGGGACATAGGACAACAGGAAACACAGATGATCCCCAAGTGTGTAACAGGAGAGACCCAGTGCAGCTACCACTGGGCAGAGAGATCTGCGGAGACCAGAGGTGGTGGGATGGGGGGTGCTGACGAATTAAATTGTGGGTTGGTTGTATTGCCTCTGGAAAGAAGTGTTGCATTTCCAGTACAGGACACAACTGTAATCTCTTCGTCCGATGGCATTGGCCAAGGAAGCACAGAGAAGATATAGACAACATTTACCTGAGTTTTTGAGTGAAGACAACATGGAACAAAAGACCCCATCAGCCCAAGTGGGATATGTCATGATGAGGTTGTAAACCCCAGTTGTGTCAAGTTGCCAAGATGGTGGAGCTATCATCTCAGCCTATCCTAACTGCCAACCCAAGAGAGAATGAAACATAGGCACTCCTCTCCAGACTCCTGACATCGTCAGTGCTATGATCTATCCTGTGTCTTCACTTCTCTGTGACTCAGTTATTTTACCTGTAAAATGGAGGCACCGTGTACCTCGTTGCTTTGTTTTGAAGTTGAAATTAGTTACTATATTTAAAGCCTTTAGAACAGTGCCTGGAGCGTATTTGGTGTGTATCACTCTCATTACTATTATTGTTATCATTATTATTATTACTGTTGTGATATTGGAACAAATATGGGTCCATCTTGCAGTGGAGTAGAGTGGAAGGGCAGACCACGTGGAAGGGAGACCATTGAGTTTTCAGGTGGGTGAGCCAGCCAGACTCTAGCCCAGTTAGATCACTGGTATTTTGGAGAATGTAATCCCAGGTTAGACAAGAAGCTCACCGCTCCTTCCACCTGAGAGTGAGATATTTAGACTGACCATCTTTGCAAGGCCATAAATACTTCCCTCTGGCCAGCATGGGATGCTGTGAGAGGTGCTGGGTGAGAGGTCTCCAGGGAGAGCACATGTCGTCATGTGCCCATTCTAGGCTGGGAGGGCGGGTGGGGTGACACGGCTCACTTAGAGACAGAGTATGGTGTAGGTGCTCATCAGTGTTTGGGGACAAAGCTTTAAAAGCTCTGTATTCATGCTAAACTGTCACTTTTTTGTGGTGCTGTGAATTGCTTTGGTTGTGGTCACCTTGTCTCCCAGCTCTTTTCAATAATGTGCAAAGGTGAGGGCGCGGAAGGAGCTGTAGCTAATGATATTTTACATCAGATATACCTTATACGATCTGGGGGCCTTTCCAAGCCATAATGAACAATTGTGAGCAACAAAGGAAGCAATTATGGGTTTGCCCTGTCGGATGCAGTTAAGCTGTGATTTATTGTTGTCAGCTGACTCAAAGTCTGCTTCTGTTCACCTTCTATCCACAAGAAAAGGTACCATAAGCAGTTCTGAGCCAGTCCTCCTACTACAAGCTTTTAGGTCAAAGCATCATTCATTCCTCATTCATACTTGGCACCAGCCCTAAAAGGATTTAAGTCAGGCAGCCACAACAAAAACAGTGATCCTAAAAGTAACATCCCAAGCAGCTCTGACACCACTAAAACTTGGTCGAACTGTGTGTCCAACATTTCCTTTGTGCTGGACTACGCTGAGTGGATTACTAACGTCATCTCGTTCATTCCTCTGGATGTCCACAGGACATAGATACCATGACATAGATATCATCAATCCCATTTTATGGATAAAGAAACTGAGGCTCAAAGAGACAAGTTAGCTGACCCAAGTTTGCCGTTCGTGGATTCCACTATCAGCCCTTTAACTACTTTTTTTTTTTTTGGTTTTTTTTTTAATTTTTTATTTATTTATGATAGTCACAGAGAGAGAGAGAGAGAGAGGCAGAGACACAGGCAGAGGGAGAAGCAGGCTCCATGCACCGGGAGCCCGACGTGGGATTCGATCCCGCGTCTCCAGGATCGCGCCCTGGGCCAAAGGCAGGCGCTAAACCGCTGCGCCACCCAGGGATCCCCCTTTAACTACTTTTAATCTCCATTGTGTCCATATTGGATCATGTGCTCTGGACAAGTGTAGAATTGGGGCAGGTTACACGATGGTTCTACCCCTCAGTTTGTCTGTCATTAGCCACCTCAAAGTGTATAATGAAGATTACATATGTTTTAATAAAATATAAGATACTTAACAGATACACTCAATGTGTTGATAATTATCTCTGTCCTTCCTCCACTCCATCCTTTGTTTCTTCCTTCTTTTCAACAACGTGTATGGAGCCATTGATCCACACCAGGCACCAGTACATATAAGACAGATTCCCCACACTACAAAGGCACCTTTTTTCCAGCATTTGCTCTAGCACAGACAAGTTCTTGTTAGCCAGAGATCTGCATAATTCAGCCTTTTCTGCTTGAGAAAAGGCAGAAGAATGGACTACACTGAGCCTGACATACAGCACTAGATTTTAAAAATAGTAATGGCATATCATGACATTTGTCCAATCAGCCTCATTGCAAAGCACACAGCAGAATCAGGTGATCTTCTGTCTGTATTTCCTGCAAACAAATTTGTCGTGTACTTTGGGTAATTTTAGAAGCAGGATTAACTTCCAATTTGTTGGCACTTTACCGAGGAGAAAAAGTAGAGGAAAATGAGACATCAAAATTAAATTAGCTCCCAGTGCTGATATTCTAACCTTAATATCAAGCACAGAGTGTCCACACACCCACAGAGCTAAGAGTTAATCAAATTCCCAATAATAAAATATTTTTCTTCAGGTTGAAGTGATTACTCATCAGCAAATGAAACAGAGTGGGAGAAAAACCTGGTGTCTTAAACACACACATAACAAATAGACATATACCAGCTGCCATTCTCCATCGGCTTCAGGAAATGCCCCCTTTTGAGGAACCTGTTCTCCGCAGGTAAAGTCCTTTGTAGGGTTTCGGACCTATGAAGATGTAACGTGGTCCCTGCCCTCAAGGTCTACACAGTATGGTCTGGGAACAGACACAAGAAAGATCCCATCCCTGACTGAGCATGCTGCAATGGAAGAATAGGCAAGCCGTAATAGGAGGTCAAGGGAATGAGGGCTCGTGGGTGTCTCGGGCCTGCAGGAAGTCTTCTCAGTGGAGTGGATGCTGCTGTAAGGAAGAAAAGAGACCAGTTCAGGCAGGAAGCAGTGTGAGCTCAGCACGCTCTCCTAAGAACTAAGCAGGGGGTGAGGGGGGCAGTCAGAGAGAGTTTCAACCTGGTGTGACTTGTCTCCTGTGCTCTCCCCATTCTCACCCAAGGCCAGGGAAAGGGACAGTTTGCTCTTCTAATTGCTTAGGGAATTGTGGATAACCAAAGAACATCCTGTCTCAAAATGAAAATCTCAACTTGCCTTTCTGTGATCTAATTTTTGAGTTTCTTTGGGATCTGCCCCTTTGTTCTGAAACATTGCTATTTTCTTAAACCTCAATTTCCAGAGTGCAACTGTCTAAGACATGGAATTTATATCAGGAGGCTTTTTCTCTGAAACTGCTCACCAGTATGCCTGGCCCAAGTGGCTGGCATCTTCCTTCTTTGGGAATTAAGTGCAAGAATGATGACTAAGCTTTGAAGTTTTAAGCTCAACAGATATCCCGAGCTTCATCATCCAAAAAATCCTACTTCCTAGACTTCATACTCTAGCCATGCTCATTCAAATAAAGACTTACTGGTTTTTGAGCTGACTTACACTTACACATAGTCTTGTGTTTCATGAACTTGCTTTCCCTGTTTGTCCCAGTCTGGCTGTCATATCTGCTAATATTGCAAATTACATTATTGGTTCATCTAGGAAACAATAGAACTTACCTACTGAGTCTTTGGATGCTGATAAGGCTTGATATTAGTCTAATTCCATTTCCCTCTCTGAGTCCCAGATCCTTGATCTTTGAAGGTCAAAATTATTCCCTCATTCGAATGTAAAAGATAATCATTAATAAGCAAAAGAACTGGCCACACAGGCTGATCACATAAAAAGACTTCAATAAAATAATAACTTCCACCAAAATATGGAGAGGTTGTCCTTGAAATCCAATTACTCATCTTCTAGATTATGTCTAAATTCATTGGTTAACCTATTTAGGTTAAAATCTTCTCTACGCAGATTCTCACCCCAATCCCTGCCCATCAGATTTAGACATTGTTCACGTTGGTCTGTGGGAACAGGACTACAGTCAGTGATTCACAATCAGTAATATTGGAAATCATAAATCAACTGTTGACACATTTATTTTAGAAATAGGAAATTTGTGCCTCTGTAACTCCTGTCCCAATGATGCCAAATTCTGAACTCTATAATCTTCTTTTTATTTATAATTCCACTGTATCTGCTTGTGAAAATACAAGTTCAAAGCCACTTATCTGAACTCCTTGGAGCCAGATGTATTTGAAATTCAATTGTTTAAAATATTGAATGGGTACACTATATGTCACATATACTCAAGGGGTCTGGGGCAACACTGCCATCAAACAAAGCAATACCATACTACATACATAATATACACTTCTGGGACTCTCAGTTTTCCATGGTTCTTGTTTTAAGGGATCTTTTGTCCTAGGCTAGAGCTATTTCCTTAGGGTAACGGGATCATGGTTTTCTCTTCTTCCAAAGAAATGGAAGTAAACGTCTTCTCTAAATACTCAGTATAAAACATTTATAAATATAGCATTTGCAAGTCAAAATCTGACCACCCAACCCTCGTAATTGGTTCCTTATCTGTGCTACCCATAGAATCTACCAGAATATTCTTTACTGTTTAGATATCTTCCCTGGCTGCCATTTTGTTCATTCATTCATTCATTCATTCAATAATTATTTATTAAGTACTTAGCAAGTATCAGGCATTATTTGAAGCATTAGGAATACAGCAGTGAACAAAACACACAAAATCTCTGCTTTCATGGAATTTATAATCTGGTGTGGGGAGTGTGTGTGTGTTTAGATGTTGAATGTTAAGAAAAAGCGAAAGCATGGAGGAGGTTGGGATATGAGGGGCTGAAGGGGTTGTAATTGTAAGTAATATATTTTTGGAAAGCCTCATTGAGAAGGCAGCATTTGGAAGAGCAAAAAACAGCAAGCGTTGAAACAGAGACCCTAAGGGAGAGGTATACTTGCAGAGTTTGAGCAATAATAAGATGAATGTGGCTGAATAAGATGATAAGAAAAGTCAGAGATGCAGCCAGGGAGCTGGAGAAGGTAGCACAGATTCCGTAGCTGGGGAAGGTAGCACAGATCTGTCAAACCCTGTGTTGTCCTTTACTCCAATCAGTGCGAGCCTGCAGAAGGCTTTGAGGAGAACAATGTCTGCCCACTGTGTTGAGAAGAGACTAGAGAAGACTGAGGGCAGAATCAGGAAGGTGATGGAGTGAACATGTCTTAGACTTACCTGCCTGACTCTTTTCATCCTGCAGTTTGAGCATAAGGGGACCTGGCCCTACCTCTGGTTCTAGAGTGAATGTTTCCTACCTGAAACTTCCCCCAAATACTCAGAGTTGGAGAGGTCAGATAAGTCAAACAACAGAGGAGTTAAGATTTAAATCAAAGGAAAATCATTCATCATAGGAAAATCATTGAGAAACTCCATGGTCCAAGTCTTGGTCTATAAATCAGACTAAACCTGGTGCCAACACTCAGAGTCCAGTTTGGATGAAATGAGGTCAGGAGACAGAAGGTGAACCTAGATGATGGTGGGAAACAACAGTGGTTCTTTCCCACTTATCTGTAGGGCCCGCTGATGTGGGGCACGTTGTTGGGCTGGGATGGCTTAAAGGGCCCAAGCAAAGGAGACTCCTCCCTCAGTGTCTCACTGAAATGAGGCAAGGAGAGTAAGAAAAATGAAAAGTATGCTAGCAGGTACTACAATAACATCTTAGATCCTTCAGTGGGCCCTGCTCTGCTCAGTAACCATACCAAAATGAGGACAGCCACAAGATTGGGAGTAGCAGTGTGTTGTGGGAAAATCATATATTTGTTGTGAGATTTGTGTGGAGTCTTGGATCTACCATCACTAGCTGAGAGGCCTGAGGCAAGGCAAAAGTTCTCTACTTTTTCCCAAGTCTTGGTTTTCTTATATGTGCAGGGAAATAATCATATTAGTATTTTTTGAACAAACAACAATATTTTATTCCACACAAATCCCATTGCCTCTATTGATGCTACTCAATGAATGTAATTACTATTATTACTGTGAGTTGCTCAGCCCCAAAATCTGTCCATTACGGAAGAAGACTTATGCAGGCATCCTTCTCCATGGGAAAAACCTTAAAGCCTGTGGGGTTCCTACTAACATACTTTTCTTAATAAATTATAAATTTAAAAACTATATAATAGGGCACCTGGGTGGCTCAGTGGTTGAGCATCTGCCTTTGGCTCAGACCATGATCCCAGAGTCCTGGGATCGACTCCTGCATCAGGCTCCCCGCATCAGGCTCCCTGCCTCTCTTTCTGTGTCTTTAATGAAAAAATAAATAAAATCTTTAAAATATATATATATATATATATATAATAACATATATATAATAACATATATATAACATATAATATATTCAATATGTAAAAAGTGTAAAAATTATAAATTCTTTTATCATGAACATTTGAATTTATTATTTTATATTTGAGAGCTTGTTTTTTTTTCTTTTTTTTCTTTTTTTGTTATCCTGCCTAGAGAATATCCAGGTCCGAGATGAGCTTTTCTGGCCTCCAGGGCCTAGAGCATGGGATTTTTTAGTGGTGTTAAGGAAGCAACATTACCTTCTGAGTGTCTCTGGCATCCAAATTAATTATATTCTATGACTCCATATGCATGAAAATTTGTTGTTCAAAGCAGTTCACAGTTTGCTTTTATAAAAAGCAGCATACATTGTCATGTCTTGTCTAGAGAGTACCATGGAGGATTCCACAGGGTATAAAATGAAGGTAGTATTTGAGGTTGGATGGATGCTCTGCTACCACTTGGCATGTGTATCTAGCTGTGATTCTGTGACTTCCTGTTATATGAGTCAATTGTCCTCAAGGGATCTTAATCTTCATATCTATAAAATCAAAATAACAATATGTACTGAGATCATTGTTGTGCGAACTAAGTGCAAATAAATTACATAAGTATAAGACAAATTCCAAAATATACAAAAGCATGGTGACAGGAGTCATTTTACAGTAGCTGGGATAATACAGTTATTTGATACATAGTGTTGGAATAATGAGTTAATCATATAAAAATTGCAAAGTGGGATCTGAAACTCATACCTAAACTGGGTTAAAATTAGGAGAGATTGAAGATTTAAATATAAAAATGAAACCATAAACATAGTGGAAAAAATATTTTTTTCGTTCAAGAAGTATTTACTGAGTGCCAGTCATATGCCAGGATATAGAAGAAGTGCTGGGGGTATTGTGGTGATCAAAAGAAACAAAACCCCTGTTCCTTTTAGGCCTACATAGTGGAGAAGTTAGGAGATGGACAACAAACTGATGAATAAGATAAATTGAAAAACTAAAATGCACATAAAAGAGATGAACAATTGCTATGGAGAGAAAGAAAGGAGAATGAGACAACAGGGATTGCATGGGGAGAGAGTTTGCATTTTCAAGTAGGGCTAATGGACATCTTTGAGAAGATGGCATTTGAGCTAAAACCTTCACAAGGTGTGATCCTGAGCTATGTGGTGGTCTGGGGTCAATGAAAGAAGGCCTAGGGTAGAAGAAGTACTTGGTCATCTTGGAATGTGAAAGGAATTTCTAATTGGAATTCAAACTCCAGAAGAAACCATCAAATAAAAAAGTAAAATCATTTGCATTGGTAAAAAAAAAAAAAACAAAAAACAAAAACTGAATTAGAGACAAAGAGGAAAACCTTCCATCCATTTTAATAGAGTAAAGGGAAAAATCCTTAATACAAAAAAGATACAAAGAGAAAGTCCCAGAAAGGGTTCTTTAACCTATGAGATGATGCTTAGCATCACTCGCAATAAGACACATGGAAGCAAAACTATGCTGAGATGTCATGTTTACCTATTGTCAAAGGTTGAAAAAGTAGTGATTGTATTTTTTGACAAAACTGTGGGGAAACAGGGACGCCTGGGTGGCCCAGTGGTTGAGTGTCTGCCTTCGGCTCAGGGTATGATCCTGGGGTCCTGGGATCGATTCCCATGTCGGGCTCCCTACATGGAGCCTGCTTCTCCCTCTGCCTGAGTCTCTGCCTCTCTCTCTGTGTGTTTCTCAGGAATAAATAAAATACTTTAAAAAAAAACAACTATGGGGAAACAGACCCTTGTACATATTACTGATAGAAATGTAGAACCCCATATGAAGGGCAGTGTCTATCACAATTATAAATTCGTATGCTTTTTTGTTCCATGAATTCTACTTCTGGGAATTTATCTTATCATGTTCATTACTCATATGTAAGACTATTTATAAATGATTATTCACCACAGCACTGTTTAGAGTAACATGAAAGGAAACCATGTAAATGCCCATTAATAGGGCACTCGTGAAAATAATTATGATACTTTTATGTAACCAACTACTAAGTTGCCATAACAGAAAGTGGAGAAAAAATGTCCATGTGAAAATATCTCTAAAATATAGTAAATTTAAGAAAACAAGTTCTGTAACATGGTACCTTTTGAATAAAAATGAAGAAAAACAAGAAGCTGTATATACTTTTATTTGCTTTCTTATGCATAGAGAAACTCTAGAAAGATACATGAGCAACTATATTAATAGGGGTTACTTGTTCAGGAGAGGGTAGACAGATAAGGGAGAGAAATTTTTCACTGTAGAACTTTTTATCCTTTTTATTTTGAACGAACTTAATGGATTACTTATTCAAAATTAATTAAACTATATGATTAAGTTCAGAATGCAGCACTCAATTTATATCTGCTATTATAATTATTAATATTAAAATTGACATTAATATTAGATACCCTGAGTTCTACTCAGACACTGATAAAAGCTAACTGTTTGGACTCTGGCAAGTTCTCGTAATTACCCTAAACTTTTCTAATTCACAAAATGTTAATTTTTGAGGTTACTTCTTCCTTTAATATCATAGTGACAGGAACAAAATGGGTCTTTGAAGAGCAATGTGGTATGCACTGGGACTTCCTAAATTCTCACTACAGTAATGCCAAGTATTTCTCTTTCTCCATTTCAGAGATGAGGAAATTACAATGTTGATTACTTAAAGAACTTGATCAGTGCCCCAAACCCAATGAATATCAGAATTGAGTCATAGACCCATGCCCTCTGTGACTCCAGAGGTCTTGGTCTTATGACTACCTGGAGGATGCTTTCTGTCCTAAAAGAACCTAATCAAGAATCAGACGGCAGTACTCAGTGAAAGATAGAAGGCACAGATCCAGGCTTCATTCTTGTGTTAGTTCTGCTTGAACTGGAAGATTGAAAACCAGCAACTGTCAGAATTAGACCTATTGGGTTTCTGTCACATTTTACTGGTCATGCCAATTTATTAACTTTGTCATCCCGGGCAGCAGGGCCAAATTTACCAATGAGTAGAGTGTGGATTTATTTTTCCTTTTGAAACAAGTTCCTCCTGCTGCCATATTCCTTGGATCCAGAGTTCATGCCACCTTCGTCCAATTTTTGCCATGTCCTTTTGGACAGTCTTTGAGACTTGCCTGCAGGGCCGTAATAGGTTAGCTGCAAATCCTGACCACAAAGCCCTACAACCAGGATAGAGTCTTCACCATGGGGAGGACTGTGCAAGCCATTAACCTGTAGAGACCATAGTTGAAATAAGATGAATGAATGTGAAATATGGCTATAAGTGAGGAAATGACTTCAAAGCTAGAAAATCAGTTCTATGGATTGGGCTCAAAGAAGGGCCCAGATCATAATGGAGAGTGAAAGCTAGATGTTAGGTTCAGAAAAACCAGTAAAGAGACCAAGAATGAGGAGAACCTGATTGTATCTGTTATTCTTTGGTACTGGTCACATGTCATGTACTGAGCTTGCTGGTTCTAGGATAAAAAGTTAGACTTCTAGATTGCTTCCAAGTGTATCTCTCTCTCTCTCTCTCTCTCTCTCTCTCCTGGATCTACCCTTTTCTCCCTCCTTCCCTTGCCCTCCCTCCCTCCCTCCTTCCTCTCTCTCTCTCTCCTTCTCTTTCTTTCTGCTTTTTCCTCCCCTGAGATTTATTGAGCTACAATTGACATACAACCTTGTTTAAACTTACAGTGTTCAACAGGATGATTTTATATTTGTGTATGTTGTGAATTGACCACAATAGGTTAGTCAGCGCATCCATCACATTGCATCATTGCAATATATATATATATATATGTGTGTGTGTGTGTGTGTGTGTGTGTGTGGTGGAAACATTTAAGATCTACTCTCTTAGCACCTTTCAAGTATATAACATAGCATTGTTAGCCACAGTTACTGTGCTGAATACTAGATTTCTGGAACTTACCCATCTTCTATCTAGAAGTTTGCAATCTTTGACCAACATCTCCCCGTTTCCCCATGTCCCAGCTCCCGTTTCTGCTCAAACTTTCTCTGTTTCAATGTTAAAACAAATCTATGCTTCTACAAGTCAAAAACATGAATTTTTTCCTCTTTTTCTTCCACCTCCTGGCTCCCTGTCCATTACTGGGCACTTTGCTGCTGTCATGTTTGGTGGCAAGAATCAAAGCCACGTGTGTTTGTTTGTTTGTTTGTTCAGACATCAGGCTACTGAAGTAGTTGACGAAGTTTTAAAATCTCAGGAAATCTGAGGGGTGTTTTGGTCCTGGTACATTTCTAACTGTAACCCACACTTAGGATTTGTCTCACGGCTGATATGACTCAGGAGATATATGTGGGAGGCATAGAGAGACAGGGAGATATGGGTATTCCAGGGTGGGCCAGGGTTTGAGAGGCATTTACTAAGAAAAATCTTCACACTCTTATTATGTGTCTGGCCAAGACCTATGATTTAAGTGCCTCTCTGTTTCTGAATCAGACAAAACATTCCTAGAGCTTAGATGATGCCTTAATTGTGCCTGGCAATTTAGATGCACTTACAAGTGACAACACCTCCATGTCCAGCCTTTGCTGAAAGGAAAGTATCATTTATCAAAATGGCTTCCAAACTGCTCTGTTTTGTGTAAGCACATCCGAGGTACTCATCAGTGTCGAGGCCGAGTGCTGTAGGGAATGTTTCTGAGAGCAGCCGGGAGGAAAAGGGTTTACTTAGCTTTCACTTGAAACTCTGAAATAATTTGCTGGTGGTGAAGAGCTGCCCCTATATGCTGTGATCCTTCGGAGGGGGGGAGGAGGGCTGATGTTTTTAATCTCAGCCTCCGGTATGCTTTGGAAACCAACGATTAATTTCCCAATTGCTGCAGGGTTGCTTTAGGATTTTTTTTTTTTCATTTTAATTTTATTTTAAAGCTGGGACATTGCAAGCCTCTGTAAACAAGGTGATCGATCAATGGCCATCAGCAATTCTTGTGAGAGGGCAAAACATTTGATGGATTCCAGACAATAGGAGAAAAAATAGTGCAAGCAAGTTGAATAAATTAATGGACATGATTATCAGTAGAAATAAAGGTCCCCTGAGGTGTTCTTAAAGGGGTACATTCATTTTTGCCCTGAGGCAACTAACTCTTTCACAGGCCACGTGGAGGTGATAATGTGCAGAAGCTTCTCATTTACAACCTTCGGTTCATTGTAGAGTGAGTCTTCTCGCATTTGTGATTAGATTCTGCATCTGGATCACGGGCAGTAGAGATGTTCTTTGTTTAGTTTTAATTTTTGCCAAGCCCCTGGATGTTAGTGCGGAAAGAAGATGCTTCTGTTTTCTTGTACCCTGACTTTCTTCCATGAGAAATAAAGACTCTGGGTCCCAGAGATGAGAAGTGATTTACTCAAGGTAACAACTGTTTATTGCCGGGGCCAAGCTTGACGTTCAAGTTTCCTACCTTCAAATCCACTGCTCTTTCTCCTCCATCACATCACACCGCTCTCTGGGTTTTATTTAGGTAACTGTAATGTGAACTCCATTACGCCTGTGACCTCTTACTGTGCCTCTTGCTTCCCCTGATCCCCTTTCTCATCCACCTTTCAAATGGCCTCCTTAATTCCCCATACAGGTTTTGTCCTTAGCAGGGCCAGAGAGTCTCAAATCAGAGTTGGAAATCCCTTTGTATGCTTCCATTGTTGACTATTTAAATGCTCTCTGTACTCTGACATTTACACACTATGCATACCCTTGCATGGTGTGTCCTGATTCACTATTCATCATGCGTGCCCTACACTCCAGCCAGAACATTCTGCTCCTGTGCAGATATGTAAGTTGGCTTGTGCTCTTCCCTAAGCTCTACCCACATCATTCCTTAAAAATCTTACCTGGTTTTAAAGATGTTTATTAGATGGTGTTTCCTTTCTGCATCTGTGGCTACACTCCCTACCTCTAGCCTTCCTTTGCATGGTCTTTTGTGCTTCCCTGTTTCCAGAATGACCTTGGAATCCACTCACTGGAGATGAAATTCCAGGTGGAAAAAAGCTGGATCTCTAAATCTCCTCCACTCCGAGGAGGTTCGCTCCTAGCTAGAACAGCCATTTTGGACTTAATATGAGTAAGAAATGAGTTTCTACTTTGATAGCCATATAATTTTAGGGCTTATCATATCTAATACAAAACAGTAATCAACTACAGCAAGGTAATGAGTTATGTAAATGAACTACATAAGGGTGGGGAGTGATCTGACTGAGGATTATCTGGTTTGCTCGATAAACGGTGAATAATTCCCTTTATCTAGAGCAAGGGCTTACTATGGTGCAGGAATCGGATTTAGCTCATCATCTGTTTCGTTAAGTAAAGTTTTATTGGAACAAGGCCACATTTATTTATTTATGTATTACCTGTGGTTGTTTGCATGATACAATGGCAGAGTTGAGTAGTTGTGATAGAACTATATGGTCCATAAATTTGAGAATATTTTCTACCTGGCCTTTCACAGGAAAAAAAATTTCCTCTGCTGCTCTAGTGTTTTGCCTGTGCAGGCACAGAAAGAAGAAAGGAGACAAGAAATAGTATTTTTGATGCCACTAGGGAATTGGGACTTTACCTCTCTGTGTCCCCTTTGCCACACTATCAAATAAGCACAGTAATAGTACCCATCTCACGGGGTTCTCTGAGTTCAGCATGAGTTAACGCATAGAAGGTAGCTGAGGGCAATCAAGAAATGTTTACTAGTAATATTACCCTGAAGCCAGAGAGGTAAAATCAAGATAATTTATAGCAGGTGTGTTCCAAATCCTACAGCTCTTCCTCAACTTATGACGAGGTTACATCCCCATAAACCCTCCCTAGGTTGCAAATATCATAAGTTGAAAATGCACATCATATTCCTAACCCATCAAACCTCACAGCTTAGCCACCCCCACCTTAACCATGCTCAGAACACTGACATGATCCTACAGCTGGGCAAAGCCTGCCAACAGCCCACTTTATAGTAAAGTGTTAACTGTCTCTTGTAATATATTAGATGCTGTGCTGGAAGTAACAAATAGACTGTCTGTGTGAGTGCAAAACGGTTGTCTGTGTGTAGGTTGTTGACCCTCGTGATCTCTGGCTGACAGGGAGCTATGACCGCTGCCACCTCCCAGCACCAGAAGACCGTCCCATACATCGCTTGCCCTGGAAAAGATCCACATTCAAAATTTCAAGTACAGTTTCTACTGGATGTGTATCCCCTTTGCACCACTGTGAGGTCGAAAAATTGAAGTTGAACCATTGTAAATTGGGGACCATCTGTATTCATTTAAAATTAATTACCTTGGCTGCAGCCGAAAGTGGTGTTAGAAATACAGGTGGAAGGAGAGGCTGCTTATAGAGGCTTTCTTCCCAAGGAGTCTCTGAAACGAGTTTTACTTAATTTCGTGCTGGTTAAATTGCACCTAGTTATTCTTAATAAAATATACTGATAATGTCTAGAGTGTGCTTGATGGCGCCAAACTGGTAAGCTACTCTTAATACATCTGCATTCCTCTGCTCCCGAAGAGAGAGCTTTTGCTTCAAAAAAAAAAAAACAAAACAAAACAAAACAAAACAAAACACCCAAACAACAACAAAAAAACCCACTTATATTTGTGTCAGTTGTATCTGTTATGTTTATACATTGAACTAATTACTGTGTAAGTAATGAAATGTGAGTCCAAAGACAAAAGTGTTTCTATGGCAATAAATGCTTTGGGAATATTTGGCAAAGGTGAGTAGTCGAAAAAATCATGGTTGAATCAGTAAAAGACTGGGGGGAAGAAGTTGGAAAACCCGGAAGTCTGTTTTCATATTATTTTCCAAATATTTTTACATTTTTATTCTTCTGCCAAAAAATTCATTTTGGAAACCAAAGACCATACATTATGGGTATTATCTATGCAAAAAGACCAAGGGAAGAGTAATTAATTGGGGACCTGTTTTCAAATCAAGATCTTGGATGTACACCTGAAACTTGGCAAATGAATGTATCTTTTTATGTTTTAAGTTAATATAAAATGTTTAACGTGTGTATGCATCATTTTTATGATCCTCTCTTTAATGGACTTTTTTGATTAATTAGTCTACTATTGTGTCCCTATTTTATTGGCTACCAGGGCCTTGAATGAATTTTGAGACTCTTGTAAGCCACTGCGCCTCTCAGAATTCTGCTCATAGCTAATGCTCCTTTTTTATGCCCCTGGGCGTCTAACCTGGGCACACCTCTGCAACATGTGTGCTCAAACAGCTCCAATAACTCCTGTTGATTGTGAGGCACTTGAAGGCAGGACTAAGTCCTTGAGCTTTATTTTCCCACTTCCCTATCCAATGTCTGGTGCATTTTAATTCCACGATATGAAATATCTACTTATTTATTTTTAAAATATTTAATTTATCTATCTATCTATCTATTATCTATCTATCTATTTATTTATTTAGATAGTGGGGGAGGGTTAGAGGGTGAAGGATAGAGAATCTCAAGCAGACTGTGCTGAGTGAGGACTTCTTGTGGGGCTCTACCCCACAACCCTGAGATCAGGACCTGAGCTGAAATCAAGAGTTAGACACTTAACCCACTGCACTACTCAGATGCCCCTACTGCTACGCAAGTAATTTAACTGATGATCTCCACAGGGACATTTAAGTAAGCATCACCTCCCCATCTTGTTCTTCACACACTTTTTCCAGCTCAGTGAGCAGACCCAAATCCTCGAGTATCATCCTTGGATATCTTTCTCTTATAAATGGCACCCAATCTTTCATATACCCCTACCAAATCCTGTCCCTTTACAATTGATCCAATTTGGCCACTTCTCACCAGCTCCACAGATGCCACAATGGCCCGAGACTCCTTCCTCTTTCATCTGGATCATTGCAACAGCCTCTCAACTGGTTCCTCTATCTGTCCCTACCCTCTCAATATAAGAATCAGAATCCTATTTTTGAAATATGTTAGAACATATCACCCTTTCCTCAAAGCCTTTCATTAGTTTCCCAGATAAACTCACAGTAAAAGATGTTCAATAAATATTTTTTAAATGAATGAATAACTTACTGAATATGCACTGAATATTCACAATAATTCACAATGCTATTATAACTGTAGTAGTAATTCCCATAGTAATAAAAATAATGCGACTTTATAACTGTAGTAGTACTTGCCATAAGTCTCAGAAGAGATAACAGCAAAGATAATGGGAAAAATAAGAGGCTCTGCCTAGAACTGAGATATCTGTATAATGCTCTATAATGCTCACAAGCCCATTTGTCTGCCCAGCCTGTGGCCACGTGTGGGTTATTATGGTGTCATATCACCACACAAAGCACAGGAGCCACAGGAGCTCAAGACTGAAAGGCCTGGAACACCATCTTGGGAGGTTTGGATTTTGTTTTATGACAAATGCAGAATATCACCAATGCCCAAACCATGATCAATGAAGGATGGGAATCAAATCATCTCTCTCTGTAAAGGCTACTAATGGTATTAACATTGGACCTAATGATTGTTGGTTAAAATGTATGGGCAAAATGAATGAATGAATGAATGAATATAACAGAATAAGCCATCTGATGATTTGAAAGAAAGGACACTAGAATTTATTTGCCACCTATTAAATTTCAGCCACCTTGCTAGCTGATTTTATGCCATTTCTTCTCTACTAGCTCTTAGTATGCCTAATTTCCACAGGCAATCAGGGAAACTGGGTACAAGAGACTCAAAGTGGTCACAGCACAGTTTGGTTAAAGAGTATGGCTTTTGAGATTATCCAGTATCACACCCTGCTCTGACTCATCTGTCCTTGAAAAGCATACTCAATCTTCCAGAGTTCACGTGGCCTCTCTGTAAAATGATAATATTGGCACCTCTTACTGGTGGATGTGAAGACTGAATGGGTTGAAATAAAATGCTTCCTAGAGTATTAATCACAATTAATGGATGGTCAGCATTGTTATCGTTCACCTAGTATGGTAAAGTTGGGTTTTGAATACTTGTTTGTCTCTGCAAATAGTGCATCAGGCTTTGTGATGGTTTATTTTATGTGTCAAGTTGGAGAGTGTTTTTGGATGAGATTAACATTTAAATAGGTAAACTTTGAGTAAAGCAGTTTGCTTTACTGAAGTCCTGAAGTCCTGACTAGAACAAAAAGACTGGCCTCCTCAAACAAGGGACACTCCTGCAGCAGACTGTTTTCAGACTTCATCTGCACAGTGGGCTCTCCTGGGTCTCCAGGTTGCCAGCTGACCCTGCAGATTTTGGACTTGCCAACTTCCATAATCCACACCTTCATGACTGTTGGATGCTCTCTTCCATATTCTTCTTTTTTCTAAACTGGTGAACTCCAGTGCGTTGTCACACCCAGCTCAGCTTCCTTCACCTCTCAAGTGTTGTCACATGCCCTTTTTCTCTCTCACTTCCTGCTGCTTCCTCCTTGGATCATCTGCTTTTAGTTCTTTGAAAAAACTTACTTGATTATGTTCATCTTCTACACATTTCTGGGTCATGTCTTCACTGTGAACACCTGGAACTCTGCGGCAGCTCCATAGAGGTGCTTTGTGTTAGTAAGCGCTCATGTAGTCATGAGCTCACAGAGGCTGGAGCTTCAGCATCTCCTCTGAGCCACTTGTGAACATGCCCTGTGGAGCCGCTACCTCTGCAGGATGTCTAGCAGGCTCCTTTCTCACGTGTTCAAAACAGACAGCTTGAGTTGTGAGTTGCATCCTTGCACCTTGAAGCCGGCTCTTCCTCTCTCCTCCCAGGGGACACATCTCCATCCATTCCATTCTGAGTCCCCTTTACCTTTCCTTTTCATTCACAACTCACATCCAGTCTGGCAGCAAGCCTTTGACACTCCACCCATCAACTCGAATATCGACACATCTCACCAACTTCTTGACAGCTACCCTAGCCTGGCTACCATCACGTGCCTCAGAGTACTGTCTGAATTGTCCTCTCAGAGTTGATCATCTTCTCCCCACATCAGCTGGCATGATCATTTCAAATGTAAGTCTGCTCTCTCAACATCATCTGTGGTTCCTCTTAAATTATCCAACAATCTCTCTTAGGACGAAAACCTGACATTCTTCCCACAGCCTAGGAGGTACTATGTGACCTGCCTTCTGCCCCTTCTCCAAGGTCACCTCCTACTCTATTGCTTTTGCCCATTCTTTCTCAATCTGATGGATTGCTATTCTTCAGGGACCCCCAATAGAATCTTACATTGGGGGTGTCACTTGCTTTTTCTCACTTGAATGATCCCTTCCAGAGCTTCCTTCCACTTGCTTTTTTCTATCAAACTCAAACGCCACCTCTGTAGAGGAGGCTTTCTTGACCATTCTTTGTCTTACGAAACACCCAGGTTCCATCGGTCCCTACCACCAGACACTTCATTTGATGAATAACTTTAAGTATTAGTGGAAATGGTATTTCTTGTTTGCTTGTGTTTCTCCCCTACTCAAGTGGGGGCTCCATGGGAACACAGGACTTAAAAAAAATCTATTTGCTCAGTGCCTAGAACATGCCCAGCACACAGTAGGTAGACAATGATTATTTGCTGAATGAAGGGATTGAAGGATCAATGTTTATTAGGTTTGGATGCTTTGGTTTGAGTGGCTGTTTTTTTCCTCTTTAAATGTATTCAACATACTCTTAGCAGTAGAACACAAAAGAGTGAATATAAGTCAGATGATATATGGGAAAATGAGAAAATAAAAAGGAAAAACTGCTGAGCTCCTTAATAGTGAATCTTAAGGGGGACTTTCTTATTTTCAATATCTTTATTTCCTGGAATAGAAATAGAAAATCTTCGTTTGGAAAGGAAATCCCAGTGGAACTTACAAAACATGAAAGAGAATTGCTTTGCCTTTTTGGATTTTGTTTTGTTTTGCATTGCTTCAGTGTATAAAAAGAGGTTTCTGTGCATCTTTATTAGGTCAATGTTTGCAATACCATTATCCTCAGAGCAGTAAGAAAGAGGCTGGAAGCACTAGAAGAAAGCACTAGGCAAGAAAAAGCCACCAGTTTCTCAGACCTATTCTGTGATCATTGCTTCACAGTAATTGCTATAGTAGCTGAAAATTATTGCGGAACTCACCGTTGTCCTGTGTTGTATGAATTATCTGATTGGATCCTGTTTAATCGTTTTGGCATCTAGGTAGCTGGTACCATCATGATGACTTTGTGAATGGTGAAAGTGAAACTCAAAAGTATTGACCTTTCCAAACCACACAGGTTATAGGCGTCTCCATTTGGTATTCCCATGGTCAGTGCTCCAGCCGAGGCTTGCCTTCTGCCCTGGTGCATGGAAACAGCTTTTTAGCAGAGCTGCCTGCCCCCAGGCTCCATTTCTTCCAAGCCTTTCTCAAGACTGCATTCAGTCACCATGTAGTGGGATAATCGCATGTTTTCTTAGATTCCTTCTAACGGGCCACCTTCAGGACAGAAGATCCTGTTGGCATCCTTGGCCTCCAGGACCTCTGCAGTGCAGTGGAGAGAGCTGGAACCTTGCAAATAGTGGGATAGCTGGGAGCTGTGAAAGGCTTGAGGGCAAGTCTTGGCCTTTGTCCATCTCTGGATTTCCAGCACTTAATATGCTTCAAAGAACAGAGAGCGTATCCTGTAATTGTTAGCTTTCCTCTTAACGTTTTATTTTACTTTATGTCCCAAAAATCTGTTTTGTAACTCTTTTTTTAAAAAAGATTTTATTTATTTATTTGAGTGATAGAGAGAGAGAGAGAGATTGAGAGGAGTGGTGTGGCATGGAAAGGGGCAGAGAGGGAGAGGGAGAAGCAGACTCCCTGCCAAGTGGAGAGCCCTACATGGGGCTTGATCTCGGGATCTGAGACCATGACTTGAGCTGAAGGCAGATGCTTAACGGACTGAGCCACTGAAGCACCCCTATTTTATAACTCTTGAGGAGGCAAGCAATGGCCATTTGGAACAAGTAGCAATGGTGCACAATGTGGCTAAAATAGAGTATCATCATCTCCACAAAACACTTCATAGACCACAGACTATAGGGTTAAACTCTCTTGGTTTCCTCATCTATAAAATGGAGATCAATCATTATACTTGCCTCATGACATTTCTGTGGGGTTTAGTGAATCAATATGCAAAATCTTAAAATAATGCCTAGATGAATTTAAATGTAAACAGCTACATGTGGCCAAGTGAACACTGTATTGACAGAAGAGTTCTAGAATATCACACAGTCGAATCATTCACATTTGATTTTAAAATATGCTTTGGGCATGATTTTTTATTTTATTTTATCTTGACAACATCTCATGATTGAAGTTAAGGGTACATCATGCTTAGCTGAGTATTTGGATTACATTATTTCACTTTAGGAAATTTTAAAATTTAATAAATCATCTACAAATTTATACATCCAGAGAAAAATAGTGCCTAGATTATAATAGGCACTTAATAAATGTTAGCAAAAATTATGACAGGTCTTATAAAAATCTTTGAGAAACTCACTTACGCATAAGCCAATTTTATAGATACTGTCACAGAGCCTTGAGAGACAGAATGACTTCTCCAAGCCCTTACAACTAGGAAACAGAGGTCTTTGGGCTTGCATCAGTGTCTGTTTGCTTTTAACCCTGTAGTTCTTGACTGGTAACACTTTAGTCTGCTGTGGACATATAACAGTAGATGGGGACATTTTTGATTGTCACAAGTGGAGGATGGTACTACTGGTATATAGGTGTCCAGGGTGGCCTAGCGTGTCCTAAACTTCCTCCAATGCCCAGGGAAGTCTCCACAACAAAGAATTACCCTATCCAAATGGCACTAGTGCCAAAGTTCAGCATTTACGCTTTAACCAATAATGAAGTAGACTGAACACCACACTATATCCACAATCTGATAATGAAATTATCACAGAACAGACACCCTTAGGCACCATTGCAAACCTTTATGCCCAGAGGGATCTTGTGAACCTCATCTGATTGGAATCTGGCATTATAAACAAAGGTGGTCCAGTCAGGTCAGTTGGAGGCACCATTTTGTCTTTCTAATAGTGAAGCTCCTTCTAACAGGATCATTGTTTGGGGAGAGCAATTCTACATCACAACCCTAAGACAACCCTTTGTTATATTTGTCACAACTGTGATTCATTAATCCTTGAAGTCATTATCTCAAGTGTTGTCCTTATTTCTGCAATGTAAACTCTGTGATGACAGTGACCACTGGGCTTGTCCATTGCTTTTCCTTAGCACCTGGAAAAGTATCTGAATCATAGCAAGTCTAAGATAGATTCATGCTGGAGATAAACTTGTATGAATGAATGAATAAACCAATGATCTAGATTAGCATTTGGAAGTATACAAATAGAGTCTAGAGCCTAGTAGAGAAGTTTGTGATGTTTAAATTATGTTCAGCAGCACAGAGTGTTTACGGATTTGAAATCCAATGTTCATTCATTCATTCATTCATTCATTCATTTATTAACCAGATATGGCTTGAGAGCCCACAATACAGTAGGCATGGTTGGGTGGGAGGGATACAGGACTCAAAACAGGCCTTGTTTTGAGTCCTAGATTTATCATTTCCTAGCTCTGTGAAGTTACCTAACTGCTTTGCACTTCAATTTTCCTCTGTAAAATGGGTAACCTATCTTTGCAATGAGACTATTAGGAGAATTAAAAAGGAACTTATGGGCAGCCCAGGTGGCTCAGTGGTTTAGCGTTGCATTTGGCCCAGGGCCTGATCCTGGAGACCTGGGATCGAGTACCACATCGGGCTCCCTGCATGGAGCCTGTTTCTCTCTCTGCCTCTGTCTCTGCCTCTCTCTCTCTGTGTGTCTCTCATGAATAAATAAATAAAATATTTTTAAAAAATAAAAAGTAACTTACAGGATTATATGTAGCATCTGGACATGGAAGGTAGTCAGTAAGCGTGTAGAACATAACCAGGCATTCCTCATCACATTTTCCATCAAAGGCAGAAAATTTGCTCTGCCCCTTGAACAGGCTTTGGGGTTTCCTGGGCTAAGGTAGGTGGCAAAAGTGACACCATGTAACTCCCAAGGGCAGATTAGGGAAGGCCAAATGGACAAATAGCTTAACCATTCTGTAGAGATAAGAAAGATTAAGAGATATGGAGAGAGAGGCGTAAGAAGCCCCAGGTATTCTAGTCCAGGTGTGTGAGTAAAGACACCTGAAATCCCAGACACCACTTGGCTGCAAAGCCTTTTCTGGCTCATCTTTCAAAATCTCTCCCCCATTCCCTTATGCTCCCCTGTTGGACATCCTCAGAGCAAGACCATGGAGAGCTGAAATGCTGGGAGCAATAGCATGAGCATTATTTTTGCAAAATATCAGGTACTGAGCTTCTCTGGCTACTTGAATAAGAAGTGAATGTCTAAAATGTTGTCTGATTACATTTTGTAAATTTTTATTGGAAGAATAAAGTGAAGCCAAAGATTAGAGCTGTAATGATAGTCTATTTCTGCAATGATGAAAATAAAACAATAACATGTACATGTGTTTGGACTGGCATCCCACTGTCTCTCTTCAGCATAGTTCATGTCATAATACTTTATTCCTTGTAACCTGCAATGACCTTGAATTCTACAAGATAAAGTGCTGAAGTCATGGTTCACAGTGTCTTGAACCTTCTCAACTTTTTTATTGTATTTCCACCACTGCAGAAAAAAATCCCAGTAGTTCGCTCTTGAACAATCAAGAGTATAACATACAAGCCTTTTTAAAAAATCAGACAACATTTTAGACACTCACTTATTATTAATGGCGAGAGCATTTATTTTAACCAATATCCAATGATTAATTTAAAAAGTGGGACTTATTTCCTATTTCTTCTGTTATAAAAGAGAAGAAGAGAAAAGCAGTGTCAAGAGCAAAGAAGGCCTCCAACTGGCCTGATTAGACTGCCTTTGCGTATGATGCCAGATTCCAGTGTCAAGAGCAAAGAAGGTTTTCCTAAGACTGTGACCTTCCTCCAGTAATGAAGGGTCTAGTAGCACCATAGGTCCTAGGGGAGACACAGACCTGCACATCAGAACAGCGGCCTTTCCTCCCAGCATTTGACATTTGGCTCCACCTTCTGACCTTTGGATAATGCTAGAGCATGATCTGATGTTATCTACCCTTGGGGGTCTTTATTTTTCTTTAGTTCTTGCTGGAGAGCAAATACCATTCCTGGTTTAGTGTGTCTGTTTCCTACCTGACAAGGAAGCCATTGCCTCAAGACCATGGAGGGCTGAAGTGCTGGGAGCAGTAGCATGAGCAGTGTTTTTGCAAAACCGCAGATACTCAGCTTTTCCAGCTACTTGAATTATTGATAGCAGATTCGGCACATGGCTAGTGATGCCCGAAGCTATTACGGCTCTTGGCTAGAGTCACCAGAGGAGCTGTATTTCCAGAGCCAGACACCCAGCTTATTGAAGGCATAGTTGGAGGTGCCACTGTCTTGCTGAAAACTCTTGGAATTTAGTGGGGAGGGCTCCATGTCTGAGAAACCCTCCTGAGATGTGCACTGTTACGGCAGGAACCCATGGGCTCTGATACACCAGGTGCTTTCCATGTTTCTACTAATTTATTGGTTCATAAATCTTTGGGGCACCGAGGACAGATTTATGGACCAGCTTGAATCTCAATTGCCACTGATGAGTTGTGTGACTCCACGGGGGTCCCTGGACCTCCTTGCAAAATAGAAGTGGCCCAAAAGTTAGTTAGGGAGTTCTTATTATACATCTAGTGTTGGTGGTCTAGTGTTGGGGGAGGGCAGTAAATGTCACGTGTCTCTTTTCTGTCTGAGTTCTAAAGCAGCCGAGGAATGAGAAAATGAATCTAGACTGGGACAGGAGTGCCAAAATATCCCCCTTACCATCAGGAGAGGGAGGCTGCAGGACTCAGCTTATGGAGCCAGACAGGTAGGCTTCTAACCCGGATCCTAGGAATGAGCCAGGCTCACTCCCTGGTCACCAGATTCATGGATGGGGAAGTGTTCCCTCAGACTCTGTTGCCAAGTTTTCTGCAGGTCCAAGAGTCTTCGAGGCCTCCAGTTATGTGCCAGCAGCCAGCTCCCAAGGAGAGAAGAGAAAATGCACGAGTCAGGCAGGCTCCAGGTTCTCTTTCTGTGAGTGCTAATCATACGTCTCTAGGCTTTCTCAGAAGAGCAGTGAAGGAGACACAGGGAAGAGAACTCAGTGGTGTGACACCTGAAGGCCTGCCTGCACCCAGAGGAAGTGTCATGTGTGGAAGGAGGTGTTCTCTCTGCCCCTAGACTTATAGCACTGTGAGAGCTCTTCCCCATCTGTTACTTCAAAAGGCTGTTGAGAGGATTGAACACAGTAATAGCCAAATGCGAAAGCACCGCGCTCACTAGAAAACCTTCTGCCACTATAGGATGGCAGTGAGTCTTCACTGTCGAGAGAGCCCTGTCCACTAGGCCTTCAGAGAATAAACAAATGGAAAACCAAATCCAAATAGATGGGTATCAAAATATTTCATGGACTTGGTCTTCACTAAAAGGATAGTCACTGAAGTCAAATTTCAAAGGTTTGAATTTCATCTCTACTAATGTGTGACTTTGGGCAAATTGCTAACCTCTCCGTGTCTCAGACAATAATATATTTTTAAAAGTGTTATAAGAGTTAATAAGCTACTATAAGCTTAACCCAATCCTTGACATATAGTAAGCACGCAGTCAAAGCTAGTGATTATTATAAAAATAGTGTCGTAGATAGAGTCAGGGCACTAACCTTAATCAGGTTATAGCCCTCTGATGCTCAAATACCTTCAAATGCTTCCCGGTGCGCCTAGAATAAAATTCTCAGTGCAGCTCCAGCATGACTTAGCACCTGCCTGCCTCTTCATCCTCTTCATCCTCAGGTCATATTCTTTCCTTGCTTAATATCCTCCAGACACGTGGCTCACATGTGTGCTTCTCAGTAGGCCAGACCTGCTCCAGCTCAAGGGCCTCCCTTCTACCCCTTCTCCCCAGAAGGCTCTTTCTCTGACTTCTCTCCTGCCTGCTTCCTTCTTATCCTTTGGGCCTCTACTCAGTCCCAAGCCCTTGGAGAGGCTCTTGCTCACCAGTGACTCTCTCCAAAAACTTGTCATCTTCTCTCCATAGAACATATCATTATCTATAGCTTTGTCCACCAGTTTATTGCCTCTACCTCAGCAGAATGCAAACATGAAGAGGGCAAGGGCTGTGTCTATCTTACTCACCTCTTTACCTCCAGCAGCTCGCAGAGGGCCTGACCTGCAGGAAGTATGCAGTAAAATCATATTGCTTGATCTTTCAACTTAGGCAACCTGGATCGGAGCCCAAGTCCTGCCGTTTGAATGAACAAGTAAATTAAATCTGGATCACTGAGACTGGCTCCCTGTGGGGAAAAATGAGGGCCTGAACACCTGTGTTCACAGCAACGTTATTCACAACAGCCAGAGGTGGAAGCAAGCCAGGTGTCCACTGATAGGTGGAGGGATACACAAAATGTGGTTATTGCTTCAATGGAATGCTATTCAGCCTTAAAAAGGGAGGAGATTCTGATACCTGCTAGCATGCAGACGAACCTTGAGGAAATTACGCAAAGTGAGACAAGCCAGTCACCAAAAGCAAATATTATACAGTAACAATTCTACTTACATGAGATATCTAGAGTTGTTAAATTTATGGAGACAAAAAGTAGAATGGTGGTTGCCATGGTCTGGAGGGAGGGGGAATATGGTATAATTTTTTTTAAGTCAATAAATTTTTATTTAAGATATTTGACATGTGATTCCTTCTGCCACCAATCACCGTAGTTCCGCCAAAGCCAGAGCTATGGTCTTCAAAATAGCACTTTTAAAACAAACTTTTGTTCAATCCACAGCTGTCACTGTCCTATGTAACAGGAGCATAAAAAAGGATTCCATTTCCAAAGATGATCCCTCCTTCTGTTAGGCTTATTATATTGAAAGTTGCATGGTTGTTAACAACAGAAGGATTAAGCAAAAGACATCTGCAAGAGTGGAGATCTAGGCATGCACTGTTCAATAAACTAGCCATGTACAGTCAGATGAGAATTTGAAATATAGCTACTACCAAATCACATTACGGCCTGTGTTACATTTATACTGGACAGTGCTGATCTAGGCAGTGGAAACAGAATGGGGTTGATAAAAATGTTCCCAACAGGCTGAATGCTAGCAAACTAGCAAAAAGGAAGAAAACCTAATGAGAAAATTTTTTTATGGTCATGCCCACAGCAAACGAGAAACTGCATTCTCAAAGCCTTGGTAATGACCATAGATATTTTTAAAATATTTTATTTATTTATGAGAGAGAGTGAGAGAATGCAAGAGCAGGGCCAGTGGCAGAGGCAGAGGGAGAAGCAGACTCCCTGCTGAGCAAGGAGCCTGACGTGGGGCTCGATCCCAAGACCCTGGGATCATGACCTGAGCCCAAGTCAGACACGTGACCAACCGAGCCACCCAGGTGCCCCTGTAGTGTAATTATCGAAAGGTACAGAGTTTCAATTCTGCAAACGAACAGTTTCTGCAGATGGCTGGTGGTGACGGTTGCACAACAGCGTGACTGCACTTAGCACTACTGAACTGAACCATGCACTGAAAAATGGGGAAGATGGTGCATTTTATTTATGTGTTTTTTAATGAGAGTTAAAACATAGAAAAATAAAAATAGAAAAAAATAGAAAAGGGGAAAAAGCTCTTTTTCTCACCGGAAAATAGAACTTGGATAATCTTCATGAGGGACTTTTGAGTCCAGGAAGGTGAATGTGCAAACTAGCCAAGCTCAGGAGTTAGTGAGTGTAGGATCTGAATTCAGGGGAACATGACACTGATAACTGGGCTATTGAAACCAGTATGAAAAACAATATAGATAAACTTGCAACGAAATACATGATATTAAAAACAAATATAATGAATAAAAAAATGAAGGGCTTTGATTTATAGATCCTTTTTAGTACCTTCTTCCTATACCCACACAAAGCAAATCTTGTTTAGCTTATTTGACATTTCAGAAGCTCTTCACACAGGAAACTAGAGGGGTCATTTGGCCTCATGCCCTCACTGCAAAAAAAGCATTGCACTGCAGATTGGTTTTTGTTTTTGTTTTTGCATTAAAAAAAAAAAAAAAGCTTCAGGGAAGCTTGATCCTATGGATTGTCATGTTCTCCAGTTCAATAAACTGTTCTTTCTCCCACCTACACCTATGTATGGTCTTTTTTTATCATATTATCATTATTTATCTTATTTATCAATTATTATTATTATTATGGTCCTATTTATCATTTTTATCATTTATTATCATTATGTGTTTTGGTAACAATATACATAATGTAACTGTGGTGAAATTGGCTGTATCTTCCATCCTGCTATCTTAAATTCAAATGCCATCTCATTTATTTATTGTGGCAACTGTTAGCTGTCTGGTCCCTGCCACTCATCATTTCCCTAACCTAATGCCTTTCTTCTGCAAGTACCTGAGACTCTTAGGCTGAGGCCTTTGCCAGCCAGAGCATGAGTCTCCCCCCAGACAGGGTAGAGGCAGCCAGAATTCTAAAGACCAACTACCCTGAGTACAAGACACAACCTGTGATGGGCAGAAGTAGTGCATATACACCCTGGCTTTCCTGCCTTTGAGTAGGATACTCCACTCAGTAGTGGGTTTCTCAGTCCTCAATGGTACAGACCACCATTTGTCTGCAGCAGTGGCTTGCTTAGTGTGTGATGCATTGTGTGCCTTCCATCCTTGCCTCGATTCCCCATCCATTCATGGAACATCCTGGAAACTCTTGTCATGTAAATGGATTGCACTCAACTCTCGTTCTAGGGTGTGCTTCTGGGACCACCTATATGCAGACATTTGTCCCAGTCAGAGCACTTCTAGCTTTTGCATTATTTTTGGAATATTGCCTTTTCATACCAAGTAAGGTTTTTAAATTGACTGAGGTGAGGTTGGGGAATATGGATGGCCTGGTTCAGACATATTCACTCCCTCTCAAAACATAGATTCTGATGATCAGATAAAAAAGTTGTGAGTGCAATGAATATGTTCGCTTCATCTTTCCTCTTCTCTCCATGAGGTTTATTTTATTTTATTTTTTAAATTGGGGGTTGTACTGATAACAGAAGGCTTAGCTGCAAAAACCCAATTCCTCAACAGAAGGAGGGAAAGGAATGAACATTCCCTGAGTTCATACAGTGGGACATTGCTTGGTGCTTCCTCTTGTGACTGTGGTTGGCTGGTAGCTAGCATTGGTTGCTTTGGCTTGAAGACTCACTTCTACTCCACATGTCTCGCATCCCTCAGGCTGGTCCGGGCATATTGATATCATGGTGACAAGAGAGCAGAAGTACATCAGCAGTTTTTCAATCTCCTATTTACTTCAATTTGCTACATCCTATTGGCCAAAATAAATCATCTGTCAAGCCCAAAGTCAGTGTCAGCATAAGTGCAGGAAGGTATGAAACACCAACCCCCCCTACTACATCAATATACTACAATATTTATATAATTAGATTCCTTCTCACTGCACTAATACAAGTCACCATCATCCCTGAATTTTATTTTCACAGTATACTCCCAACCAGGCTCCTTGATTCATCCCTGGCTCTTTGAATGTCCACATTCAACACAGCAGTCAGAGTGATTTAATAAATAGTAATTCAGATCATGCTACTCTTCTGATCACATCTCCCCGAGGACTTTCCATTCCTGTTAGAACAGAAGCAAGATCTTTCTCGTGGCTCTCAAGGTCTTAAATGACTAGCTTCCTTGTAACCTTATTTCTCAACTCAGCTTCTCCCTCTCCCTCAATTACCCTCATGCAGGCACCATGGCCCACTCCCCAATGCCTTGGTCATACCCAAACTCCACTTCCTTAAGGCTTTTGCAGTCTGTTTGGAATCCTTTTCTCCTGAGAGCACCTGATTTATGTCTCTACACAAAGGGTCACTATATCAATGAGGAGTTCCCTACTATGTTATATAAAATATCTACATTTTTCAACCTCAACAATCCTTTTTAAAAATTTAAATTGAATTAGCCAACATATAGTCAGTACATAATTAGTGTCACATGTAGAGTTCAGTAATTCATCGGTTGCGTGTAACACCCGGTGCTCATCACATCACAGTCCCAATAATCCTTATCCTCTGCTTTATTTTTCTCCACACATGACATAGTGTGTATTCATGTTTGTTTTTGTTTGCTTGTTTACTCTAGAATGTGAGCTCCATGGGGCCACTGCTCCATTGCTTTGCTGCTGTTTCCAAAACTCCTAGAACAGTGTTTAGCACACATAGGTCCTCAATAAATATTTGTTGAATAAATAAATAGATAGGTGGATGAAGGAATGGGAGTACACAGATACACCCTGGCCATAAAATGAATGAATTAATCACGGTATACTTTTACATTGAATGCCATGCAGTGAAGCAGAATAAATCACCACTACACATATCAGCAAGGATGAGTCACATTATATAATGCTGAGCCAAAAAAAAAAAAGGGAAGAAAATTTCAAAAGAACTTTTGGAAGTACCCACACAAAGAATTAGGTCAGATTAACTGAAGCCAGGGGCCATAGATTAGTGTGTCATTTCCAGGAATGTAGCCCAGCTTCAGATTCACTTTCTTGACTGCATCTGGAGAGCAGACCACGGATTCCCAGTTACTGTGCTGCAGCATCAGAGGTGGGAGTGGGGGAGCAGATGTAAGCGACTGGCTCAGCAGGTCTGCGGCCCTACTTTCAGCTGATTGCTGTAACAGCCAGTTATAAAGAGGCCCTCCAACTAAAAATAATATGTTCTCTTGTGTTTAAGCGGCAGGGATTTTAGAGAGCATCTTTTTTTTATTTTGGAGCATGCATGAAAAAAAGGAAACTTCAACAAATAAGATCTGTAGTGGAGACAGTAGGTCAAAAATCTAAGGCCAAGACATAATTCCTTAACTTTATCAGGCAGAGTTAGGAGGTGGTCTGGGTCACCTAAAAGGGGAATAAAATGAACAATATATCTATTTAAAACTACTTCAATAGTGTGCTATAGTGTGACCAAAACAAATAAGATGATATGTCCCCCAAACACTGTAGAATATCCACAAAACATGACTTTGGAGTTATAAAGATCTAGATTCAAATTCTAACTCTACAACTCACTAGCTATATGTCCTTAAACAGTTGTCTAAACTTCCTGAGCCTGTTTACAGTTTTTCTTTCAAAAAAAAATGGGGGCATTAATAAGTATGTTAAAGATTTTTGCAATGATTAATTAAAAATACATAAAAGTACTTAGCATCAAGGCTAGCATTAAAATTTGAATAATAGCATGAATAAATGAATGAATGAGTGAGTGAATGAGTAGCTCTTAGAGTAGAGTAGGGCAGGCATGCAGTTAATTATAATCCAAGTTCGAATATGATAAAGGTAGCTGCAATGCTCTCCTGGAGAACAGAGTAGATTATTATATCTGGGAACGAAGGAAGGCATCATAGAGGAGTGAATTTGTGATTTGGCATATGGTGAGATCTTTTTGTGGTGGGGAACAGAGGACATCTTCTGTGTTGAAGGGGAGGGGAGGTTTCATAGGGAGCAAAGGCAAGGGTTTTTTTGTTTTGTTTTGTTTTTAACTCAACTTGGCAATTGTTAACCTACCCGTTGAACTCAGGGTTAATACTGATAACAACTACATGCACATCCATGCAGTGTCATCAGTGTAGACTCAATTTTCCAATCACATATCTGGAAGCCTTAGGAATTGGTATGCTCTAGAATTCTCCTCCCACCCTTCCTTCCTTTCTTTCTTTTTTTTTTTTTTTCTTCCTTTCCTTTCCTTTCCTTTCCTTTCCTTTCCTTTCCTTTCCTTTCCTTTCCTTTCCTTTCCTTTCCTTTCCTTTCCTTTCCTTTCCTTTCCTTTCCTTTCCTTTCCTTTCCTTTCCTTTCCTTTCCTTTCCTTTCCTTTCCTTCCTTTCTTTCCTTCTTCCTTCTGTCTCTTTCTTTCTTTCTTTCTTTCTTTCTTTCTTTCTTTTTCTTTCTTTTTTTTTCTTTCTTCCCTTCTTTTAAAAAAAAGAGTGGGGTGAGAGACAAACAAATAAATGAATATTTTTGCAGTAAACCCCAAAGCCATTCATACTATTGGGATACATAAAGACTATATGGAGCCTTATGTCAAGTCAGGTAGCATTTTACTGACAAATAAGTAGAAAAAACTATCAATTTTTAGAATTTTTAAAAAAGATTTTATTTACTTATTCATGATAGACACAGAGAGAGAGAGAGGCAGAGACACAGGCAGAGGGAGAAGCCGACTCCATGCAGGGAGCCCGATGTGGGACTTGATTCCAGGACTTGGGGATCACGCCCTGAGCCAAAGGCAGTTGCTCAACTGCTGAGCCACCCAGGTGTCCCATCAATTTTTAGAATTTTGGATTTCAAAATTATAGATAAGAGATAGCCTCTATGGGCCTTTTCTAAAAAAATATATTTTATTTATTTATTAGAGACACACAGAGAGAGAGAGAGAGAGAGACAGAGAGACAGAGAGAGACAGAGAGACAGGCAGAGGGAGAAACAGGCAGGGATGCCCAACATGCAGGGAGCCCAACATGCAGGGAGCCCAACATGGGACTCAATCCTATGTCTCCAGGATCACGCCCTGGGCTAAAGGCAGCACTAAACCACTAAGCCACCGGGGCTGCCCTCTATGGACCTTAAGAAAGGAGCCTGACCAGATGCAAACACACTTGGCCATATATGAGAGAAACATGAAACCACTTAGGACAAGAGGTCTGACAGATGAAATGTTAGGCCTTTACCCCACCTACTGTGCAATAGATTCATTGCTCCCTGCTTTAAATAAGCCACTAGAATTAGGAGGCCCTCTGGAGAAATCTGAGCTGTCACATACTAATTAACACAAATAGCAATCCTCACGTGGCTGGATTATGTCTGAAAAATCATCCTTGACAGTGCACATCTAAGCATCTCAGGAAAGTGATGACAAATAAGTGTTTTCTCTCTCTAATAGCTTGAATTGCAAGATATTTCAAAAACAAGATCAACAGAAAACCAATTTGTCTGACAAGGGAGAGAAAATGTGAGGCATGTTTCCTGACTATTTTTTTTTTTCTTGAGATGTCAAAGATTTAACTCAAATCTGCAGCTCTTCAGCTTCTTGTGTAATTCTAGAAGTATGGCTTATTATGCTGGGCTCTAATGTGGTTAACATGATGAGAGCAGAAAGCTCCATCCCATCACACTCATTTCAAGAAGATCTCTTAATTTCTATTAAAGAATCTCTGCAAGGGAATTGGCAAACAGAGTCCTGCCAGTCACTGGCTGGGCTTGATGTGCACATCAAGACATTGGATTATCTGGGCTCAATCTTTTGCATTAAAATTAAGACAGTAAGCACTTAGTGTAGACAACAAAAGATCAAATGTGGACACTAAGAGTCCTTCAGTGAGTTTGTCTTAATCACTTCATCTCACCAATCCAGTGATACAAACATATTCTCATGTGTCCCCACTTGGGATGAGAACTGGAATGAATGGCTTCAGGGCTTCATGATAAGAGGCATGAGGACACTGCCCAGGGTGGCTAAGAACACAGGCATCAAGTCAATTCCAAGGCACAGTACTTGAAGAAGGAAAGAGTGGGATGAAATGCCTTTTAAAAAAGCCAAAGTGTGATGATAAACTGGAGTCCTGGGGACCCAGTCAATGCTCCAGGGATAGGAGGATCTGGAATAAAATGGGAGGTGGGTAGAATAGCCTTGTGGAAAGCACCAAATTTGGACTCAGGCACACTTGGACTTGAAGTACTCTCCCCTTCAAAATCCCCTGTGATTTTGAACAAGTCATTTGAACTTTCTGTGTTCTTAGCCTCCCTCTCCAGCTGAAAATAAAGAAAATGGTGTCAATCTGTGCTAATTGTCAGGATTAAACGAAAAGTATCAGAAGTGTCTGGCACCTGAAGTGTGTTTGATAGAGGCAGCAATTAGTATATGATGATATTGTCAATTGTGGTGATGAAGATTGATGATGATGGTGACGATGATGGTGATGATGGTGATGATGATGACGGTAATGATGATGATGGTGATAGTGGTGGTGATGAGCAGTAGCAGTGGTAATAGCCAGATGAATCCAGATCTAAGGGTCTAGGATTTGGAATGATCATAGCTTCAATGTCTAGTAATATTTTGGTGCATAGAGGTTAAAATTTAGTGCAAAGATGAACAAGCTGACTTGGGAACATGAATATTGACTAGAAAAATTGGAAGAAATACTCAGTTAGCATCAAAACCCAAATTTCCTCTCTAATGTGTGTCATAAATTCTCCCACGTGCTGAGGACATAGTGGCCAATTAGACAGACAAAACGCCTGCCCAATAGAATTTATCTTCTAGAGAATGAAAACAAACATAAGCACATGAGCAAATGAATACAGGAGATATGTTGAGGTACTGGTAAAATCTCTTAAAATTATAGCAGGAATTATGTATAAAGAGCAATGATATTATTATTATTATTATTATTATTATTATTACTAATTGTTTTTGGTGGGAAGGGAAGATACAGAGATGCTTTACTTAGCGTTGTCAGAAAAAGTCTCCTGAAAAGCAGGTTTTCGAATTGAAGCTGAAATGATTTAAAAAGGAGACCCTAGTTGATGTAGGACTATGTAGAGCACGGTAAGGATCTCAGAGGGTTTCTCCTAAGTAAAAGGGAAAACGATTGGACAGTTTTAAGCAGGGGATGACATAATCTGATTGTGCTTTAGGAGATTACTGTGGTTGCTGAGTGTGGAGTATTAAGCTGCTGGGGGTCCAGAGTGGTGGGAGGGAAAGCGGGAGGGAAAGTGGGAAATTTGGAGAACAGCAGACAGGGCTTGTGCGAGGTTCATGGTGGCAGAGAAATGGGCCTCAGTAGAAGGTGGGGATGAAAGACAAAACCCTTCAAACCAGGAATAAGCAGCCTCCGAGATCAGATCCCAACCAGGTAAAGCAAGTGTACAGCCTTTTAGGGACTCACCTTGCACTTAGGATACGTTCTGACATCCATAACTGATCTTCGCATTCTTTACACACCCTTGACCCCACCGACGTGCCCCTGTGCTCTCTACATAGCGTTCAGGCTTTGGCCACACCGATGTACTTTCATCTGTACCTATGTTTTGGTGTCTGAAATTGTTCCTGCTATGGGAGTGCCCTGGGAGACATTTCCAGAGCTCTCCCCCTGGTGTACCCCCAGCCTTTCTCCAGATCTTACTTTAAATGCCATTTCCCTGGAAGACTTTCCTGACTACACTAACTGGGATTACTCTGGGATGCACCAGTGTCTCTCCTCGAGTTTCTTGGAGATAGTAACAATATGATTAACAGCTAACATTTCCTGAAGGCTTACCATGTAGTAGTAAGTGAAGGGGCACTTTGGGGCAGTGTCCATGAGTCATCACCCCACTCTTCACAGCAGCATTATAGAGTACATGGTTGTGTTATCTCCATTTCACAGACAAAGCCTGTGAGGTCCAGACACACACAGCAAAGCAGCTGATGGGGGCTGGGACTGGGGTCCGAGGAAGGCAGGCTAACTCAGAAACTGTAATTCTGAACTACTCAACTCTGACTCCCTGAACCTCATGACTTTCATATTTGGTGTAATTATTAGTTTAGCGTCTGTTTTTTCTTAGGCCTAAAGCATCCTCGGGGTCAGGAGCATGTGTGTCTTGTTTTGAAGAAGCGTTCAGCCTTCTAACTCAGGTCCTAGCCTAGAGCCTGGGTCAGGGTGATCATTTGACAAATATTTGTTAATTGATCATTTATCATTTCAAATCAATGCCATGAGGACCCAGGCAGAAATCCACGAAGGCACCCAGGGGCTGCTCCTGTAGTGTCGAAGCAGGCTCATCCTGTGTACACAGGTTTCAGCTCATAGAACACCTGCAGGTCAGATTGGGCCCCCCCCCCCTACAGATGTCCCCCACCTGGCCCCATCCACTGATTTCCAGGTGGGTGCCTTTGCTGAGTCACATGCTCCCAGTGCCCTCATGGAGGCCCCTGACAGCAGCCCGGTGATAGCAGCTTCTGCGCTACTTGAGTGACTTCTGCTGAGAACTTGGGGCTCTCCCCAGAGAGAGAGAGGGGTCTATCAGGCCCTGTGGGGCACGCAGCTTTCACAGGAAAAGCTCCGCCATCAAAACCTGCTACACAAAGGGGACATTTTGATCTGCAAACTCGCTTCATGTGTGAGCTTCCCTTCCTGTGCACAAAGCTGACACCCCTGATGACCCAAAGCAATGACAGTGCCATGGAAGCCTCCTCTTTTGTGGCAGACGAGTTGGAGATCAGTCTGGACTTCTCATTGAAGGAGGAGCTGGGGATCTGGACCCTGCCACTTAGCTAGTTGCACAGACTCTCAAACTCTTTGAAGCTTGGGCTCCTCACCTATACGGGGAGATGGCATCATCTGGAGTTGTGGGTATTAAAATAGACAGTGGAATAGCCTTCAGCAGCTGTGTGCATGAAAGGAGTCCCTCACACTCACACAGCACTTGTCAGCCTATAAAACTAAATCATATCCGCTTACTCATTTGTCTGAGGACAACTGATGGCAATTGATATTCTAATTTTAGGGCTCAAGCAATCATTTATAAAGCACTTATGTTGACCTATTACATTAATGAAGTTAAGATAGACTGTGATCTAGTGACAACCCCAAGAGCAAGAAGAAGCCAGAAAGCCTCCGTGGATCAGCACAGCAAATGCTGATTTCGGTCTCCTGCAGATTGGGTGTGGTGAAGCAGAGACTCAGACCTAACCAGCAACTCCACCGCCTCGGGGCCCTTCATTTCCAAACTCACGAATGAGAAGGTGGGGAAAATAAAAGAAGCTCTCCACTGCCTCTTACCAGAAGTGGCACATCATGTCTGCTTATGTCACCCTGCAAGGGCTGTCACAGGATGTCACTGGCTGTGTGATTTTGGTGGTTGGGGGTGGGGCTGGGAAATGAAGAAGAGCAGCTGGATTTCCATGAGCATTAACAGTCTCTACCATCCCTACTGTGTGCCAGGTGCAAGAATGCAGGGTCTCACAAATAAATCATATTTATTCAATATAAAGTTTCACATTGTTTTATGTCTCACATTATGAAATGGGAATGTGTTTTATAATCAACATTTCTATTCCTTACAAGTAGCGTTTTTTTTTTTTTTAAGATTTTATTGATTCACTTGAGAGAGGGAGATAGTGAGAGAAAGAGAGAGAGAGAGAGAGAACAAGCAGGGGAGAAGGGCAGAGGAAGAAGCAGACTCCCCGCTAAGCCAGGAGCCCAATGCGGGGCTCGATCCCAGGACCCTGAGGTCATGACCTGAGCCCAAGGCAGAGGGGTTGAACTGACTGAGCCACCCAGGGGCCCCAAGTAGGGATTTTTTTTTTTTAATCAACAAAAAAGTTGTCACAAAACAGCAATGTATATTATCATCAATGACATATTAAAATCAAGAATTTCTCCCTTGAGAAGAAAGGGCAATTGCCATGTTCTAACAGTAGAACCAGACGCATTAAGATTTTTGCAGGAGTTGCAAAGCATTCGCAGTACAGACAGCAAAGTGCTGTCAAGAGTCATTGCAAAAGCAGCTAACCCAGCCTGAGGAGGGTCAGAGGGAGCTTCCTGGAGGGAAGTGGTATCTCTGATTTAAAGAGCAAATGGGTGTTAGCTGTGACAAAGAAGGAGACGGCGTTTATAACCACAGAGGCAGGAAAGAGCATGGCAAACAAGTCTGCACTGCCAGAGAACAGTCTTAGAAATGAGAGGATAACGGGGGATGAAGAGAGAGAGGGACAGGGACAGGGACAGAGAGAGAGAGAGAGAGAGAGAGAGAGATTGCAACACACAGACCTGATTCTGGATTTCTAATAAATGAGGGGCTCTCGTTTCCATATGACTTGAGAATAAGTGACAGGTCCTGGTCTCAGGACAGAAGAGATATATTGCTCCCACCTGAGGACTTACCTTGTGGATGCCTGTGTGATCTGAATCCCCCTTTGGCCCTCGACGTGGTTAGTGTGGAGAAGGGCGGGTGTGTTTAGGGTAGTGGATGTAGATGGGCGGTTTAAGGTGGGGGGGAAGGGGGTGCAGGGTGTGGGGTCATTTCCTTGATCTCAAATCAAATCCTTTAATGAAATCCAGAAACTCAGGCTGGGCAGTACTTAGAGAAGCTGGACTTCCAGGTTACAGCCCCATTCTCCTTGTCAGGGGAGATGTAGAGACAATCACAAAGAACAAGCACCTGCTCCTTGATTTATTGTGATGCACGCGGGTCCCCTAGGAGGGAAGCCCGTGGCTCTCTTGTTCTCCCTCCCCTTCCACCTGCTGTGCCCTCTTTAGCTACCCTCCCCAAATTATCTCTGTTACCCTGCTTTTTCTAGAAATTCTATGAAGCAAAAGGAATTATTTCAAGAGGTAGGAGTGAACTAGCACTCAGATTTGTGACAAGGGCTAGAGATAGAACATGAACCGAGCGGGCCCGGCTCACTCATGTGGGACATATGCTCCTGCACAGATGTCACAGGTGTTCCTTGCAGCTGAGATGCCAGGCTCACCCAGCAGCCATGCCATGAGCCTCCAACAGCCTCCAACAGCCTCCTGCATTCAGAGGTCCCCAGAGGCAGGCGTTGGATGCCAATGGCAGGCTGTGACATTGGGAATTGTCACCTGTGAGTCCCCTGCATGGGCCTCCTGTCCCACATGCGTAGGAGACTACAAGCAGAACTCAAAAAAGAAAAGGAGAAAACGTTCTCTTCAATCAAGTTGTGCAAAACGATTTCAGGAAAGAAATCTAGAAACCTATATTAATGTCACCATGTATGTTTCCCATTTTGTTTTATATGGTATTTCTTTTGAATTGTATCTAAGGGTGTGGGGAATAAGGTAGCCTTTCCAGGGTCCAACGACTCTAAGGGAAATAACTGTCCACCCATCCCAGTGTCTTATCTGGTCCACCCATCCCAGTGTCTTATCAACTCACCTCATCCCAGTGTCTGTAGGACCCCCTCTCCTATCTCACCCCCATGCCAATCCTCTGCTCACACTGCCACCAAAATCACCCATGCCTGATGACACTCATTTTCCCCATAAACCCACCAGCAATAAGCTAATGCCTCAGCTCTTCAGCTGAAGGCCTACCTATACCTGCAACATCTGGACGGGACGCCTTGCTGTCCTCCCTTCCTCCTGGATTCCATGAGGACAGTGGAGACTTCCTTTTTCTGAGTATCTATATAACATGCTGAGCACCTCTGTGCTTCACACAGGCTTACGCTGTGTGATAATGGTTTTGAGGTACGTGGGGACTCAAAACAAAAGGTTAAGTCCCCCTTACCTTTTTGCTTCAGCACCTGGTGAAGTAGAGGTAGAGTTAATATTCACTAAATAAAAACAAGTGAAAAAAAGGGTTAAAAAATGCAAAGAAGGGAGGAAGAAAGGCAGGAAGGAGGGAAGACATACAGCATCATGGCCCAACAATGTTTAGAAAAACCCATTGTCATCCCCTCTTCCATTAGGGAACCCAGGTGAGTACACGTTGGTGGAGGGGCCACGAAAGAAGTGTTCGCCACGCTAAGACACATGGGTGTCTGGCTGCTGAGGACACAAGTGCCTCTGACCTCGGGGTGAGGTTCCATTCTGAAGCCAAATGGACACAAAACAGAATTCAAAAATAGAAGTGCAGTTAATGAAGCGTGAGCTGGCAGGGCCATGCTCTCCCAGCCGCTGTGTGAGGAGAAGGCTGCTATGCTCAGGCCTCAGGCCTGGTCTACCCAGCTGGCCGGGAGGCACGTCCCTGGGGCTCTGGGAAGGTCTCTTATCGCTCATGTTAAGAGCTAATGTTGTCAGCCACACGGTCTCCTGTTCCCTACCCAGACCTCAGGCACAGAGTAAGTGACTGATCCTACAAAGTCAGCTAAGGAAGATCCAGAGTGTCTGACAAGCCCAATGCTTTAGAGACCGCTCTCCACGCTGTTTTCCAAGTTCTTGGCATTAGGGTATCTAAACACCGAGCAGCAGGACAGGTATGACTCCAACATCCAGTTGGCTTGCATGAGTTGGCCTTTTGGGTAAGAATCATGGAATTAATTAGCCCCTGGCTCTGCCCCCTTTAAAATGGTGATCCCAAGAAATGCCCTTCTACTCTCCGAGCCCCTGAAAATAACAATAAAACATATGCTATATCCTATGTACTGATCTCATAAAATTGTGATGGGGATCAAGATAACAGGGGTAGGATTTTTCAGTAAACTATAGAGAGTTACTCAAAAACTGAGTTTTTATTACCTGATCTCTGTTCCTATATTTACCTTACATATTCAAAGGCAAGTGGCAAACCCATCAATTCTGATTTCTCCCAAGCATCCCAAGAGATGGAGGGAGAGGGTTGAGCACCCACTCTGCCCCAGGAGCTTATTCTCTTCATAGTTACCATTTATTGACCACCAGCTCTGGTCTGGTGCCAATTCTCTGGTGCGTACTGTTGTGGGTGAGCACAAGGGACCTTCAGAATACCCTGTTGCTTCACTTAACTGAGGAAAGCAAGATTCAGAAACATAAATTAACCTTTTCAAGGTGATGCAGCTGCAGATTACAAAGTTGCACATCAAACTCAAACTCTCTGGCTCTGAAGTGTTCTTTCCAAAGACCATGCAGGGGTTCTTTCCCCTACTATCTGCATTGCTCACATGGTGATATAAAATGCTGTAGGTAAAATAATAATAATAACAATAACAATAACAATAAATAATAATAAATAAAATAAAATAAAATGTAGCTGTAGGTGCACAGAAAATGCTTAAATATTTAGTGGAATTGAACTTCACTTAGAAGATGTCACAGGTCTGGGCAGCCCGGGTGGCTCAGTGGTTTAGGGCCATCTTCAGCCCAGGGCCTGATCCTGGAGATCCGGGATCTAGTCCCACATCAGGCTCCCTGCATCTCCCTCTGCCTGTGCCTCTGCCTCTCTCTCTCTCTCTCTCTCTCTCTCTCTCTCTCTTTCTGTCGCTCATGAATAAATAAATAAAATCTTTTTAAAAAATAGCTTTTAAGAAAATGTCACAGGTCTGCGGGGAAGCAAAAAGTTGGGCAGCAATAAGCCTTATTTTATAGCGATGGCTTACAAACACAGAAGTCTAGTTTCCACTCTTCTTCATCCCTTCCTGCATGCCCCTCTTCTTGCTAGTGTCTCTGCACATCCGTTTATGAATCTTACTTCATTAATCCCCCCCACTGCACCTTTCCACTCTGCACCCAGAGAAATGAACCGGGCACTGAGAATTCTTATGAGTCACTTCAGAGGGTGGCTATGAGCACCCTGTGTAGAAACAGCCCTGTTCCTGGCACTTTGTAAATGCTTAACACTTTGACGGTGTCTGCAGCTACAGGCCCACTCAGCTGTCCCCAAGGTCTTCTTCCAAGCCGTGATGATGACATCAGAATACACACAGCAAACATGGTAGGAACACAGAATCATTCGCATGATTTTCCTGCTAGGATGAAAGTCTCAGACACAAGTAGACCCTCACAGAGAGGAAGAGGGACAGCTGGAGGCCGACCCTGAGCCTTGAGCCATGAGGGTTCCTGTGGCAGGTGCGAGAATGCGTCCTCTTCCTCATAGGCCCTCAAGGCGAAGAAGACCTGCATGGTGGACTTTGTCTTAGGTCCTGAGGCAGCCAATGGTAACTTGGTCCAATGGACGAGACACTTTTTGTCTTGTAGGGAAGTGGGGAGAAAGGGACTGGAGAGCGGAAGCACTGCCCCCAGTACTTGAGCACTCTCTCCAGTATTTGGTATCCTCCCCAGTACTTTTGTTTCCTTCCCAGTACTTCAGCACCCTCCCCAGTACTTTCGTTTCCTTCCCAGTACTTCCGCATACCACCCAGTACTTCAGCATGCTCCTTAGTATTTTGTAACCTCCACAGTACTTCCTCACACACCACAGTACTTCCGCATCCTTCCCAGTACTTCAGCATCCTCTCTCGTACTTCATCATACCACCCAGCACTTAGCATCCTTTCCAGTACTTAAGAATATCCTCTAGTACTTCAGCTACCCCCAGGACTTTGGCATCCTTTCCAGTCCTTCACCATGTCCCCCAGTACTTCAGCACGCTCCTCGATACTGCAGCATCCTTTCTGATACTTCAGCATCTTCCTCGGTACTTCTGAGAGTATTCAAGGGTCAGAGAAGAGTCATTTTTCTTTGGCCATGGTAGGGATGTAGGAAAGGGAAGAAAAAGTGTTCCCCTTAGGAAACAGAAAGTTTGATTTCTGAAACAGAAATGCCAAGTGAAAAATACCAGGTGCACAGTGGAGGTCCAATGAATTGTAGCTATTCCTCTCGATTTCAGCCTTACGTTCCAGTGATTTATGTCTCTTATCTCTCCTGCTTGACCTTAAGTGCTAGGCAACAGGATGCATAGCTGATTTGTCTTTTTATTGCCTATAGGACTTTGCACGTGGAAGGAGCTAAAAAAATTATTTGTGTAATATGTGGTGTGCACGTGGGTCGGTGTGTGTGTGTCATCATAGGAAACCAATCACCGCTTTGCTACTTCTCACTAAATGAGCTAAAAACTGCTCTGAGTCCTTACATGCTGGGGCACTGAGGGTAGGCCTGAACACAGTGATGAGCTTAGAGGTAGATTCCAAATGAGCAGAAAACCCAATCCCTCCCGCCACCAAGAGTTTCAGATGCAGCTAAGATTCATAGAACATGCATTAGATGTGATGATAAGAGATTTCATGTTACTAACAGTCAGAAAAACTCTTAAAGGGTGGTGATACCACCCCATCTTTGGGATGAAGAAATCCGCATTTAGAGAGGGGAGATAATTTGCCCAAATTCATGTCCCTGGCACGGAGTTGAGCTGAGATACTGAGCTCAGGCACGTGTGTTTTCTGGGAAAGATTACGAACTGACAACTGTGTGGAATTATTCAATCTTTTCTAACAGTGAAAAGGAACAAACTGGACACAAATATGGCCAATATTTATAGCTCTCAGACTTCCTTGCTGACTATTAGTGTGAATTTGGGGGAGTATAAAATATTCATACCATCCTATTGATTGAAATGATGGAGTCCATTGACGCGGGTTCAGAAAACTTTTGAAAAAAGCTCTATTACAATGAAATGCGGTATGTTCCATAACATGACAAGAAAAAAAAAAAAGATTTAAAGACAAAGCTCTCCCAGAACATCCTAAGAGTCATAGTTGTTTTATGCTCTGCATTCCGTCAGATGTGAGTTTTGTCATCCAGTAGGGGTGGCCGTCTTCCAGAATCATTTCCTGATTGGTTTCTGCTCTCCTTACTCCATCACATCGTGTAATAATAACCACTCATCATGGCCTGGCTTACTGTATCAAGGAAGACAGGATGCTTTCTAGACACTTCAGTTTCTGTGGGGGATATAAAGGTAATGCACGTGAATTAGAGATAAATCCTGTAGTCAAGATTAAATGCTAAATCGTGGAAAGCAAATATAGGTGACACTTCAGCCCGTGTACTGGGAATCAAGGGTATAGTTTTGGATGCTCGATAGACCCCAATGTAACCTGTACCTCATCATACTTAGGTGACCTGAGCAAGTGGCCGAAGAACTGTTTCCTTCATCTGTGTGACTGGGATGATATCTAAGGGGAAAAGTGCTTTTCATGATAATAGGAGATTCTTATAAAAGTACTAGGCACAGAGTTTGGCTTAAAATAGGTACTAAAACAGTACAAAATCGCCCTACCTCTCTGTCCACTCTGTACCCATTTTTGGGGAAAGTCCTTCAAGGTTTCTTGAAGGGAACCTTACAGAAGTTAGAAGAGGTAGGAGACACTCAAGTTTAAATCGTGAGAAGTTGGGTATTTTGAGCACCCGGCAACTGAATGAACACTAGTGGTTTAGTCTTAGTTATCTGTAATCTACTTTAGGATCAATTAAAAATTTTGAACCATGGCATATTCCACTCAGCTTTAAGTATGTGATGAAGTGTAACGTCTGCCTTTCTTCAGTCTAACTAGTCTCACTGTCCTGAGAAATATTTGATGATTTGATCCATCCAGCTCCTATCCCTGAAACTGTAAGAAAGCCAGTGAGGGGGAATAATTTTCATCAGTTAACTCCTAGCAACAGCACTGGATATATTCCAGAAATTGAGGTGAACCTCAAAGACAGCAGAGTGAGGATGGTGTCGCTCCATTTATCTCTGAAGATAGCTTCCAAGCTGCAGGTATAATTCTCGTCCTCTGGTAATCAGTGAAGAGATTGCTCTATCAGCAGAGGGTGGCCATTTTGCAAACTGAGAAAATTGGAGAAAATCAAGTTAAATGTGAAGCGTGCCTGTTGAAAGAACCTGCAAGCTTTGAAGGTAAGAAGAAGGCAAAGGAAACTGAAAACCACTCTTTATTCCCTTAAGTAAGCACCATGGGATATGAAGTGTTTGACATTTGTCCTCCTTCGGGGATTAGGGGATAATACAATTTAGAGTCAGAAGGGACACCAAGAAACCCCAGTTCTGGTGTCACGTCCTCCAGAATCCTTCCCGGGTATTCCTGACTATTTATTGTACTATTAAAATATAATGCATTTGTTTTTCACCGTTCTTATATTCCTCACTAGGAGCTGAATCTGTTCTAATTTTCCACCCTATTCCCAGCCCCTAGAAGAGTACCTGCCCACAGTAGGTATTATGAATGTCTTCAAAAGAGCAAATTTATTTAAAATTTAAAATAAAATAAATTTGATATTTCAACTGGGCATATAAGCAGGTTTTTTTTTTTTTTAAGATTTAACTTATTTATTTGAGAGGGAAAGAGAGAGAGAGTGAGCAAGCATGCAAGAGCAGGGGGAGGGAGAAGCAGACTCCCTGTTGAACATGGAGCCCCCATGTGGGGCTGGATCTCAGGATCCTAGGATCATGACCTGAGCTGAAGGGAGACGCTTAACCAACTTAGCAACCCAGGAGCCCTGTAGAATTTTTTTTAAAAACTCAAATCCATGGGCAGCCCGGGTGGCTCAGCAGTTTAGCACTGCCTTCAGCTCAGGGCCTGATCCTGGAGACCTGGGATGGAGTCCCATGTTGGGCTTCCTGCATTTCCTGCATGGAGCCTGCTTCTCTCTCTGCCTGTATCTCTGCCTCTCTCTCTCTCTCCCTCTCATGAATAAATAAATAAAATCTTTAAAAACAACAACAAAAAAAAACATCTCAAATCCATGACTTTTTTTTTCTTTCTTTTTTTTTTTTTTAGAAAACAAATGGCAGAAAGTAACTACAAATGTATTAGGCACAAATATAATTATTTTGGATCAATTAATTAAAATCTGGAAAGCAATAATGTAGCTAAATGGTGTAAGTAACCTAAACCAGAAACCCAATGAATGGCAGCACTTTTCTTCCCTCTGATGCCTTCTGCTTCTGCCTTGCAGCTGGGCTATGGTCTGCTTCTCTCTGAAGGCGGGGCAGGAAACCGAGCACCTGCCAAGCTAAGTTGCCTCTATTTTGGCCTCATTCCATTTTGAAAAATCCCAGGGAAATGCTCTGATTGGGAGCCTCTGGGTTTTGAGCCAACACGTGTTCAAAACCTAGCATACCCTTAATGTTTCCTGCCATGATGCACAAGGTGCATCTGGCAGGAAGGGAAGGGAAGACGATCACTCCTCCAAAACAGGGTGCCTCCATTCAAGAGACAAATTAAACTGGGTAGAAGGAAAGTACAAGGAAACAGTGTGACTACCAGCCACCTTGAGAAGCTCCTCCTCAAATCGTGAGAAATACCCTCTTCCTTCTCAGAACTCATTTCTCTTTCTCGTAAGTAAGGATTTAGTACGGTGGACTCCAGAGTTGACTGTTGGACTTGACAGATTATATAAATGTATGTGTGCATATATACTAGATCAAACATGGTATATGGATACATAATATATGTGCTCCCCATTTCCACAGCTGACTGGTTTATAGCAGTGTTCCTCATGCATACGTTGTTCCCACTCCTTATACAACAGGTCCTTCTGGACAGGAGCTGCCGCCACTACGTGGATAAGCTAACAAAGGTTCCCCTGGAGCTAGAGTCACATGTCTGGTGCCATTGTATGACACAAGGATCATTTTCTCACTCCATGGGAATTCCTTGAGTACAAGCATCTGTAGTGACTAAGAGTTCCTATCTATGTATCCTGCATAACCCTTCCCATGAAACTGAGAACATACTAGGTATTTCATTAGCATGTGAATGAATGAATGAATGAATGGGTAAAATATGTATAACTAAAAACCACAAGCTACCTAGTTTTATGTAATTAAGGATTTCATAATTCATCTATGTCTGATTTATGATTTTTCTTATCAAATCTGAGCATGCTTTATTTTAATTAACCTTTTTATGTTAATGACTAACAAACTTTAAGATTTAATAAAATTTAATAAACCTAATCCTTTTAATAAACTTTATTAGTATCTGCCATTCAATATGCTAATTGAATTAAAAGGCTAACATCTCTGGTTTTTTGACAATGTAATATCTAGAAGCTATACTTGGTCCATAGGAAATCGTTTCTTATGAGAACTCCTACCGTAAGTAATAAATAGGTAAAGGTTGATCAAAATGGACACAAATTTACAATTTACCCTGAATCTTAAATTAAATGTGGACTTGTTAATGCCCTTTTCCTACAGTTGCCCAGATTTTGACTTCAGCAAATATATTTCCTCTTCAAATGACCAAACTTCAGTTAAATTGATTTAGTCGAAATTTTAGGCAGTTTTGGTTGCAGAGGTAGTACAACTTCACTTGGGATTTATTTTCAGAATATATGAGCTTTTTGGTTGATGTTTGTCAGCATTAATGAATCAACAGAGCTGAGTGAAAGAGATTGGCCGATTCTGAAGCCTTTAGAAAGGTGATTCTTTGAAACCACGGCGCCTGTGTATCAGATGCTCAGATACTGGTTTTCTGTCTACCTCCTGTTCTCTCTTTGAAAGAAAGAGTGTAAACTAGGTAGACAGACAGGTAGACAGAAATAATAACAATCCAAACAAGGTAGGGACGCAAATTACAGCATTTGCTATTAAAGACCTGTGAGCAGCTCTCTGCTCCTCCCTGTTGGACAGACAGCAGCATCTTCTGGTCCGGGGCCAGCCGCGTCCCCTAGACACGATGATGAAGGTCGGAGTGAACCGATTTGGCCATATTGGGCGCCTGGTCACCAGGGCTGCTTTTAATTCTGGCAAAGTGGATATTGTCACCATCAATACCCCTTCATTGTTCTCAACTACATGGTGTACATGTTCCAGTAGGATTCTACCCACAGCACGGTCAAGGCTGAGAACGGGCAACTTGTCATCAACGGGAAGTCCATCTCCATCTTCCAGGAGCGGGATCCCGCCAACATCAAATGGGGTGATGCTGGTTCTGAGTATGTTGTGGAGTCCACTGGGGTCTTCACCACCATGGAGAAGGCTGGGGCTCACTTGAAGGGTGGGGCCTAGAGGGTCATCATCTCTGTTCCTTCTGCTGATGCCCCCATGTTTGTGATGGGCGTGAGCCATGAGAAGTAGGACAACTCCCTCAAGGTTGTCAGCAATGCTTCCTGCACCACCAACTGCTTGGCTCCTCTAGCCAAAGTCATCCATGACCACTTCAGCATCGTGGAGGGCTTCATGACCACCGTCCATGCCATCACTGCCACCCAAGACCGTGGATGGCCCCTCTGGGAAGCTGTGGCCTGAGGGTGGAGGGGCTGCCCATAACATCATCCCTGCTTCCACTGGCACCACCAAGGCTGTGGGCAAGGTCATCCCTGAGCTGAACAGGAAGCTCACTGGCATGGCTTTTTGTGTCCCCACCCCCAATGTGTCAGTTGTGGATCTGACCTGCTGCCTGGAGAAAGCTGAAATATGATGACATAAAGATGGTAAGGAAGCAGGCATCGGAGGGCCCCCTCAAGGGCATCCTGGGCTACACTGAGGACCAGGTTGTCTCCTGTGACTTCAACAGTGACACCCCACCCACTCTTCCACCTTCAACTCCGGGGCTGGCACTGCCCTCAATGACCATTTCGTCAAGCTCATTTCCTGGTATGACAATGAATTCGGCTACAGCAACCGAGTGGTGGACCTCATGGTCCACATGGCCTCCAAGGAGTAAGAGCCTCCTGGACCACCAGCCCCAGCAAGAACAAGAGGAAGAGAGAGGCTCTCAGCTGCTGGGGAGTCCCTGCCCCAACTTAATCCCCCAAAACACTGAGAATCTCCTGACCTCCAATTTACATCCTAGACCCCCAGGAAGGGGAGGGGCCTGGGGAGCCCTACCTTGTCATGTACCATCAATAAAGTATACTGTACCCCCCAAAAATAAATAAAATAAAATAAAATAAAATAAAATAAAATAAAATAACCTGTGTGCTTTTTTTGTGGAACTCGGCAATGAGGGAATCCCAACTAGCCACGGATGACAACACTTGTTTTGGCAATTATTTCTAAGGAAAGCTCATGTGGTAGACATCCTTAAGAGGCCAATGAAGGCATGCAAATTTGATACACTTTCCTTCATTGAATATAAATATTAGTGTTTTATTCATCAGAATCCTCAAAAGCTAGGCCTGGACTCTTTAGATGGCTTCTTTTTTTTGTGCAAATGGATGCATCTCCTTCCAAAGAGCTAGTGCAAGGATATCTTGCTCTGCAACAGGATGGACAAAGTATAGCTGTTTTCCTTGGTAACTGGAGACTAGTATAAGCACAGACACAATAAGAAATTAGAATCCAGGAAATAATTCAAAGCAGGATAAAGAGGGAAGTATAAAGCCTTAGGTTCTTGGAGCTGTAGGAGGCAGGAACAGAAGATAAGGACCAACCTAAGAAATCAGAGAATGAGAAGGAAGGCACTACAGAGTAAACCAGGCATCTATTTTGTCTTGGGGTTAGTGGCTTGACTGGAAGGTGCTTAGTCTAATATAAATGTCTAGTCCTACCATGGTCATCATCTGATATGATATGTCCTTAGTCTTTGCTGAATTTTATTGAAGCAAAGAGGAGAGTAATAATGGCTCGATTTGCAAACTAGATGACACTTCACACTCACAAGGCTTTAGTTTAAGAATTATTTTCCCTCTTTAATGAAAGAGGATTAAGATTGAGAAAGATCGTCTTGCTCAAAATCCCACAATTAACCAGGCTTTCAGCCATATCAGAGCCCTCCTCATCCACCTGATTCCAGAACCTAAGCCTGCTATGCTGTGGTATTTTGCCTTCATAGATTAGGAAAGAAGAGGGGAAAATGAGAAATCAAGACTATAGCTAAGGGGAAATATGTGTGTGTTTCAGTGGGTGTGGTGAGATGGGACGAAGCTTACCATTCCAGTTCCGGGGAAATGTTGCTCTGAAAGGAATCTGTGAATTCTCTGACCTGAATGTAAAAGGGAATATGGGATTTAGTTTCAGGTGATATCTTAATATTTGGCAAGAGCAATCTATTCTCTTGGGACTTTGTTTACCAGAACTCATGGTACTCAGTGGGCTGTGTGAGTGGATCCTCCTATAGTAAGCAGGTAATGGAATCAAAAAGAGAGAATCTGGGATTTGGGACCAGGCACATTTGAACCAGTCTTGGCTCTGCAGGTTATTGCTTAGGGGAAACTGGGTAAATACAAATGTTCCATGAACTTTAGTTGTGAAATAAATAAAAGTTGGGATAATTTATTCCTTAGAGAATTAATTGGGACAATTCGGTTAGATAGTGTATTTCCATGGACCTGATACAATGCCTGATAAACAGCATACTCCTCATACATTGACTGCTGCTCTTTTTAACAATATAATGCTCCTCTAATCTCAGTGCTCTTCACACTGCGCTCATACCTCCAAGTCACCCAGCGCAGTCTCATATGCCAAATAATTAGAAAGATTAACTTGATCCAGGTAGATCTTGGTGAAGTTGGAGAGTTGGCAAAGGTTGAGTTTAGTACAACAGAATGTCTCCCATGAATTATTTTTTCTTTCAAAGACATGCCCCCTAAAGACCTCATTTGCATACTTTATTTCTATCAGGCTCCATTTAAACTTCCAACTAACCAGGAAAACTAGAAAGACAGGATATTCTCTTCCTCTTACATGTGTAATTTCTATTGCTAGCTTTAATAATACTAGCTCTTTTTTTTCCTTTTTTTGTAATAATAAATTTATTTTTTATTGGTGTTCATTTTGCCAACATACAGAATAACACCCAGTGCTCATTCCATCAAGTGCCCCCCTCAGTGCCCATCATCCATTCACCCCCAACCGCCGCCCTCCTCCCCTTCCACCACCCCTAGTTCGCTTCCCAGAGTTAGGAGTCTTTATGTTTTGTCTCCCTTTCTGATATTTCCTACCCATTTCTTCTACCTTCCCTTCTATTCCCTTTCACTATTATTGTCTTCCTCCTTGTTGTTTATCTCTGTGGAAAGAGAGGCCCTGTTCATAATTAAATACTTTAAGGTCTTTCAAAAAATTTGGGAAACCTTTTGTGGATAGTGAACAGAACACTTTCTAGTGTCCTTACAGTCATGCCTTGCAGGAGATGCAATAAAGCTCACACAGCAACACAAGATGCTAACCCCTCTCTGATTACATAGATTTTTCTTTTTTCAATGCAGAAAAAAAAAATCTGTCTCATTTCCTGGCTTTAAAAATCTGAGAAACAGGGACACCTGGGTGGCTCAACGGTTCGGCACCTGCCTTTGGCCCAGGGCATGATTCTAGAGTCCCAGGATCGGGTCCCACATCAGTTTCCCTGCACGGAGCCTACTTCTCCCTCTGCTTGTGTCTCTGTCTCTCTTTCTTTCTCTGTGTGTCTCTCATGAATAAATAAATAAAATCTTAAAAAAAAAAACTGAGAAACTTTGGAAATCAGAGTTAGTGATAATGCTTTAGATATTCTACTACGTTAAAAAGAACACATTTCCTCCCATGTCAAATCAAGACAATAATATCTTTCATACTTCTTTCACAAATTGATATTGAATAATATGTGTAATAGTACAATTGGATACATTGTAAAACTTGTAAGGAATGAGTTATTTCTTGATGATATTCTTATTCCTTCCTCTGCCCCACTTCTAGTGCTTGGATATCTGATTAACAATGGCCTCTTTATATATTTGGTGGCAGGAGGTAAAGGTTAGGCTTTATTGCATATCTATTATGCAATATACTTTCATTTTATTGCATATCTATTATGCAATGCCTGTTTATTTTATTTATTTTATTGCATATGTTATTATTTGATTAACTAGCTGTTTGACTTTGCATTAGGAGCCTCAATAATATTGCTTTGGTACTGGGGAAGGTAGAGGATCCCACATGGGAATTTTCAAAACCTGGTGGGTCAAAACAATTCATTTGTAATAGCATATGGAATATACATTTTATTTTTAAAAAGCAACTGGAATATAGTAAGACTTCACAACATTTTCCTGAGAGATGAGTAAATGCGAAATATAGAAGGCCCAAAGCAAGGTCGAGGGTGTGGATTTAAAAAGGTTTGAAATTATATCATTGCAATGATTCTTTTAAAAGCACTATTGGATAGTTCTTGAAATCCATGATAGTTTTTATTCACCTATTCACTCATTAAATAAATAATTACTGAGCTTTTACTATATTCTGATTGCTGGATACCAATATTTTATGGTTCTATTCAAATGCATTGGTTTAGTTTAAACTTGATTTCCCTGTTTATCATTCTAGGGCTCATTTGGGCAAGTTATTGTGTCTTTTTGCAGAAATGACTAGTTCCCAGGAAGACTGTGGCCTCCAGAGTTGCACCTGAGCAGATCATAATGCACTCAGAGCGGCTGAGTGATTGATGTGTTGTATAAATAGAACACTAAAGACACAATGTGGGAATAAGAAGAGCCAAATGTCAAAAAAATGCCCTGAAAATAACCATTCAAACATATGCAAATTGCTTAATTAATTGACCTCATTTGTGCATGCAGATATCCTTTGCCTTTCCCTTTGTGAATTGGTTATTTTTCATTGTGCTCCAAAACAATATTCCAAGGCTAATTAAACCCTTTCAAGCTATAGGTTAATATTCAATTCATATGTAAACACATTTATAAACATTAATCAAATTCAAATTACTCATTTCATAAATACTGTTTTATTCATTTTCAGCTAATAGATGTGTTTTCTGCATTTATTCAGTGTTGGTCTTGAGAAGTTTGCGTTTGGGGAGATGATAGTTATTTAAATGGAAACCTAGTGTTTACTTTCAAGTTGATTAAGACTTTTCCTAGTTCCCAATTGTTTGTTTCTACAAAGATTTAGCACAAAGGCTTCATTTGGAGTGTTGGTGGGGCGTATAAAATATAATGATGATTATCAGAGAACTATTTCATCCCTGAGCATTTGTGTTTAAAGAGATGTCAAGGGGAGTCTTGCTGCCTGTTCAGACTAGACCCATAGAAAAGTAGGATGAATCTTAATGGAATCAACCCAATCTCAGATCTAGTCTCATCTTGGTAATATACTTATTTGTCCATTTATTAGTTAATGGATAATTGATGTATTTATTCATTTTTATTTATCTACACTAGCACCCAAACATTAATTCACTCAATGGAATCTGCAAAATATCTTTGAGCATCAAAATTTAAAAAGTGCTTTATTTATTTATTTATTTATTTATTTATTTATTTATTTATTTAAAAAGTGCTTGATCCAATTCAAATACCTAGGGCCCATCATAGATACACTGAATCTGACACACCTACATTTTTAATAAACTTACAGAATGATTATTATATGCATCAAAATTCAATTACTTCTGTCTTACATTGGTATATATCCTATGCGTGCTTAGAGCCAAGCACTGAAATAAGTATTGAGCAGTGGGGGTGTGGCTATAGATGAGGCAGACAGTCTCTTCCTTTAGTCATTGATACTGAAAATTAAATACCATGAGTGTCATGATAGGAGACACAAAAGAAATCATAGGACTATATAACCAGAGATCTTAAAGTAGGGGAAAGGTCATGAAAGTGCTCCCCGGGTGTGTCATGTTTAAGTAAGCCTAAAGGTTGAATGGGATTTAGCCACATGAATAAGATTAACCAGAGTGTTTGGTTCTATGCTGGTGTTTTGGGTGTAGAATGGATAACTAGCATCAAAAAATGAGGGACTAAAAAAAAAAAAAAAAAAAAAAAGGAGGGACTCCTGGAAATTTATCCTCTACTTCTACTGTGGAAGACCAAGTGAGAAATAATTCTATTCCAGTTAATAAACATTAAGTCATGCATAATGGAACCGATTTGATGTCAGTTTGCAGCCAGTTCACACTGTGTGACTCAAGGAACAACATCTCCTTTTATTTCATTATCCTTATTTTTAAAATAGGACTAATATATCTTTCTTACAAGAATGCTCTGATGGCTGAGTGATACCATTATGTACCAAATACTGGAGGAGCTCAAAGAAAGCTGGTGGTCTGAAGGAGGCTTCTCTGGGGGGCCGAGGTATATCCTGGTGCCTGTTTCCCGGGGATCCTGCTGGGAATGGCCATGGTCAGCACTCCAAAGGCCAAAGGAGGACCAAACCTAGAGGAGCTGGAGCCCTGGAAGCCAGAGGGAGTGATTTAAAGGCATTTGGAAGCTCTGGCTCTTTGATGATGGACTTGGGAGCATCGGAGCCGATCAAGGAGAACAGCTAAGGCAGGAATGAGAAGAAAATGGTTGGCACCAAGTGGCCACTCAAGGTCCATGCCTGAAGGTATAAGTGAAACATTTTTTTCGGGAAATTCTGGCAATGTAGGAGAGATGACAAACCTCCATGTGAGGGCAGATCCACAAGAGTTCCATTCAGGCATTATCATTGTGACCCTGACTTTATTCACTGTCATGTGTGGTCTGGAGACACAGGCTAATGGTTTTTTGTACTGTAACCATAATGAGCATAATGGTGGTTGAGAATTTAAATGACATTGTCTCTAATTTTGCATTCTGTGTTCTTGAGTTTTGTGAAAACACCAAGAAGTCAATGCAACCAGTCACCGAACATGGGGATTCTTAAGTGTATACTTGGCCGTTATTTCATCTCAAAATTATTTTAAAAGATTGAACTCTTGAACTAGGGCAAGAGAAGCAGTGAAGGGGAGTGGAAAATTCATGCTTCCACTAAGGGAATGAAGAAGTCACAGGGATGGAAGGTACGGTACACAGAATATAGTCACTGGTATCGTAATAGTGCTGTATGGTGCCGGGTGGTAGCTACCCTGTGAGCACAGCCTAACATTCAGACTTGTGGAATCACTATGTATAAAACAGAAGGTTGAACTTTTAAGTTTTTCTTCTCCCTTTGCCTCCTCTTCTCTATCTTGTCCTTCATTGTCTTCCTTCCTATCTTCTTTCTCTACCAAGAGATCTGCCTTGGGAATCTTCTTTTCAGTTTATTAGGATTTGTGCATAAATGGGCTCCTTGGTGAATCTGCATGGTGTGAAGAAGCTCTAATCATTTAATCTCTCTGTGCCTCAGTTTCCTTATCTGCAAAATGGAGGTTATATCTGCCTTGTTAATGAGTTAATTAGCTGAGCATGCTGTGAGAATTAAAAGGCTGTAAATATATATAAAGCACTTAAGAGAGTGCCTGGAAAGTCATAGGAAAGTCATAGAAATCCAAGAACATTGATAAATAATTATTATCTTTGTTTTATAGATAAAGAATCTGTGGCTCAGAGTTCTGAAGGAATTGCCAAGACAACAGCCTTAGCGTAGGAACTAAAAGAGATGAAGTCCCAAATCAGATCATATTCCCTTTATATGTAGCTTGGATCAATGTATTTGGCAGTTCTGACTTAGTTATTCCTCTTCTTGACAGCAGGATTGTAATTTGTACCAATGTGTTTCGTTAACAGTGCTTAATTTTTCTCTGCTTTTTAATTCATATTAATTCTAATTATTAAATATGTTCATTAATGTCACAGTTTGTTTTTTGACTAAACATAACAATTCACATCTACGTGTAGACATTTTTTTAAAGACTTTATTTATTCATGAAAGACACACAGAGAGAGAGGCAGAGAGAGAAGCAGACTCCATGCTGGGAGCCCGATGTGGGACTCGATCCCAGGACTCTAGGATCACGCCCTGAGATGCTCAACCACTGAGCCAGCCAGGTGTCCCTCTACATGTATATGTTTTAAAGCACTTTGGAATGTAGTTATAAAGCATAGGCCTCTCTAAGTGATAATGAGTATGTTAGGGTCCATATGTGTATTTAGGTGTATATATGTGCATGCGTGTGTCTTTACCATCTTAAAACATTACTGGTACCATAGTGACCCAGTCATTTCACGCAGGGTTATGCTGATTGGAGAAGTAGTTGAATATATTCAGAGGTTCTGTAAAACATAAAATGCTGAGTTTTTCACCCCTTGTTTTACTTCCTAATTTATGTTTTATAGCACCATGGTAGACGTATAATTTACATTATTAATAGATGCATGTTGGGGGCAGGTTGGCGGCACTGGATTCTTTTTGAGCTTGGCCATGAGATTTTCTAGAACATCATAAGTCAGGTAGTTCAAATCCTGGCTCTTAACAGGGCAGTCATGGGCCAGTTACCTAGTACCTCGGAGCATCTGTTTTCTCATTTGTGAAACTTGGGTAAAGTATTCGTACCCAATATAGGGTTGTTACAAGGCTTAAATTAGGATACATTTGTAATGTGTTCAAAGTCTCAGAAAAATCTCTGAGTTCACTGCTTTTTTTTTTTTCTCCCCCTTTCCAGCACACCGTGCATATAATTCAAGGCCATGGATGTTGCTGGTACAATGTCTTATCCTCGCCGCTTGCATGCATACCTGTCTGGCTTTAGGCCGTGCTCAGAAGCCACCTCTCCCTGTGGTTCTTGCTGATGCCTCATTCCAAATACCAGATTTATAATACCCTTATCTATGTTCCCAGAATGCTTCCCACATGTCTCTCTCCTGTTAAATCTTCCTGTGGATCTCCATGCTGTGCGCTTCTCAAGAGCAGAAGTTGAGCTCATCTCTGTGTCCTCAGACAACGTAAGTGCCGTGCCGCTCAATGCATTTTGTATTATAATACATGTTGAATATTACTACAAATTATCATCTCATTAAGGGTATAAAATGTATTGCCGCTAATGTGCATAAAGTGGGCATGGTCTCCAGATATGCAGAATGCTTGTTTCTATTCTACTCCCTCACCCCCTACCCTGGGTCTTTTTTATTTTATTGTTATTTCTTCCTTTAAAAAAATTCTGCATTTTTCTCCTACTATGTGTCTCACACACAAACACACACACCCACAAATCACTGAACTAGCCTTGCTTTTGTTTTCTTATTCTCTGTGAAATGGTTAAATGATTGTCTATTTTGAGTACTGATATACAGCTGTTTCCATAGATACCTGTTCATAATAGCTAATTAGCTGAGCATGTTTTCTAAAGTCATTTGAATGACATTTTAAAACATCCAGCTTTTATTCAATTAGTACATTTTTCTTATTTCTCTTTGGAAACATTCATAAATGCTATCTGATGCTTCAATAGATAAGATGTAATAGCATCAGAATCAGGTAATTTGGGGTTCCTATGTCGAGGCCATGTCTGTTTTTTGTTCCACCTGGAAGTTGTTTTTCTCTGTTTAGTGAACTCCCAGAGCTGAACTCTCAACAACAATGCACACTTGAAAACCACTTTTTAGTTGAAAAAAGTGTGTGGGCATATCCCCAAACTGAGGGATGTCTGTAGAACCACTTTCCTCATGTTATAGACCGGGATGTTGGCACGCCTCCATACAGAAGCATAGCGCCCACCTTGAAGCCTTGATGCCTGGTGCACTTAGCCAAGTTTGTGCAGGTGACGAGTCCTTCTTCCTTTTGGCCCATCACACTTTTGGTATTATTCTATCTCTCCTCATTTGTAACAAACTCAAGAGCAGTCACCACTTTGTACACCGCCTTATACTCACACATCTGTTTTCTATAAATCATAGGAGTCACACTGAAGCCTTTTCTAGTCCATTCATTCAAAGTGTATTTATTGACCACCTATTATCTGACAGATAATAATGGATAAACACAATCTCTTCCCTTAAGGCATCAGTTTACCTTTTGTCACCCCAAATGCTCTGCCCAGTATTTGATAATGGTAGAGAGGCAAAAGTTGTTCCCTGAAACAAGGCTATTTGTAGAATGCATCACCTAAATCAGCATTCGATCCAATTCACCATCCCTCACTTCTCATCAAATATATTCCAGTTGGAGTTAATGCCCTTCCTTCTCTTGTTGAGGCTGCCCTCACTTTTTGGTCATGAAAGTCTCCTCTCATTTTCCAAACACTAGCCATACCTAACTTGCTCTAAAGGTAAATTGTCAGAATTCAGACGAGTGTTTATAAATATTTAAAAAACACAACTATTGGCCAAAGCTCTTCTCACCTTGCACTCTCAGGTTTGATTCTCTCACTATGAGATAGATACCCCCATAGTATTCATTTTAGGGATGTGGAAAGTGGGGATGAGACAGATGAAGTAGTGTGGTGAAGTTCACACAGTAATTGACAGAACAAGAGTGTCAACTTCTCTTTTGTTTTATACATTTTTTAAAAATTTAAATTCAATTTGCCAACATATAGTGTACCGCCCAGTGCTCATCCCCTCAAGTGCCCTCCTCAGCGCCCATTGCCCAGCTACCCCATACCCATACCCACTTCCCTTTTCTCAACCCTTTGTTCGTTTCCCAGAGTTAGGAGTCTCTCATGGTTTGTCTCCCTCTCTAATTTTTCCCACTTAGTTCCCCTCCTTTCCCTTTCCCTATTTCTTATATTCCACATATGAGTGAAACCATATGATGATTGTCCTTCTCTGATTGACATATTTCACTCAGCATAATACCCTCCAGTTCCATCCACGTCGAAGCAAATGATGGGTATTCATCTTTTCTGATGGCTGAGTAATATTCCATTGCATATATAGACCACTTTTGTTGATACCCAAAACAATGCTCTTAAATGTCAGCACCTAATGGACCTGAACCAGGACTCTGTGCTTTGCATCTCTTGCTCTGGAAAACAAACAACAACAACAACAACAACAAAAGCACAAAAAACCAGCACATTTATCATTCTCTTGAAGGTATGAGCAAAATGCCTAACTGGACACCTTCACATATGATTCCTTCTCTGGAACCATCTAGTCTGGAGACCACAAAGCCAATGGATTCCTAGAACCTGGAAGTTCCTAAAGTCATATTGTTTCACATCTCTTTTTTTTTTTTCCTATTGAAATTTGCCTGTGTTGGAAAAAGATGCCTTCATGGGGAGATAGCATGCCTAAGAGAAAAGGTATGTAGGTCTAAAGATGTCTTGAGCAACATTCTCAAAGGTAAGAGAAGTGAATATGGGGTCAGCTGAGTTGGAAATCATCTCTGATCATTAGACACCATTTTTGTCAAATTTTCGTAAGACTTTCTAATGGTACCATAGGTACTTGGTACCTAAATCATTATCCAATGGTGCCTAGAGGTGTTTGCCCTCAGTTGGCAGTTGGTATTGTTTAAACAAACATTTATAGCTAGATTTTAGCCCACTCTTCATATATAATACAAGGAAGAATGGATAAAAAAGAAAAGATCCCCTTTTGTGGAAGTCTGCTCTAAACCTCCCTCCCCTTTGGGCTGGGTCACGAGCATCTTCTCTGTGCTTATTCATTCCTTGCACATGCCTCTTTCTGAGTGCATTTGTACCCTTGTGTTATCATTTTGTATTTGTGAGTCCATCCTCCTCTCACCACCTCCACTGTATTGTCAGCACTTGGTATTAGATGTGTTTATTCAATTTACAAGTCTGGTATGTTACACAGGATGTGGTTTAAAATCCCTGCTGAACAACTGTTTGCTGAGTGCATAGACACATCCATATACCACTGGAAGAGATAAATAAGAGACACCTAAGACTCTTCAGTGTGATGTGTTAAAATGGTAAAAACATTAATGCAAGAGAGAAAAACAATAAAAAGAACAATGAGTACTCAACTGTAAATAATAATCAGAAAACATTATTTTAAAGTTTTGGGGTTTTCCTCAATATAAGTAGGTATGAACAAGAGCAGCTTCAGTGAAGACTCTCCCTGACAAAGGCAGAAGCCACACAGTTACACAAAGAAAAGTGATTGGTTATAAATTACCGGTCATCTGGAGAGGATTGATGGGTTACAGTGGAGCTAGTGCCCCTGATGGCTGAGCCCAAAGTCTGTTTGTTGAGCCCAAAGAGTACAGCCAGCAAGTTTACTAATCTATTTTTCTGCTGATTCTGGGCAATTTAATGAAAATCTTGAGTTCCTTCTTCTGGGGTCCTGACCACTTGGCCTATGCCTGTGTGAGTAATAAACCTCTGTAATATTTGTGCTTACTTGTGGGGAGTATTTTGAAGTACAATACCTAAAAAGAGGAGGGCCATGTCTGACCCTTAATAGACAACTCACCAAAACAACCTCCCCGACCATCGTGTCCTGGAGTTGGTGTCAATGGCCATGCTTCACCATCAGACCAGTGAGTGAGGCTGCAAGCTTTTCTATTAAAGTGGTGAACCTCACATTTTCAATGATGTGGATAGAGCTGGATAGGTGTGGGGGATGCTTGAGCCGTCCTAGCTCTTGGCCTCCTTTTGGCTGCTACCAGGGACCCTGGGGAGCACTGGAGGCCCGTGGCTCTGTTGAGCACAATTTGGACACCCTCACAATGTATCGCCTTCATTTTTCTCTGGCATTCTGCACAGCCCTGTGGATTTCACTGGAAAATAAGCACTAGTCAAAATCCAATGCTTATGGAGTTCAACTGTGCACGGCCTAAGTCCTTTCCAATTAACTCTTCTTTTTCTCTAAGTTCATTGTTTAGTAGATTGCATTTGAAAAATACGAAATAGCATAAAGAAGCCACATGTTAAAATAACCTAATATACATATAACAAAAATAGGCCAAAACAGAGAGGAAACGGTGCATGAAAAATCCCTTAGAAATTAGACACTGCAAATGGAAAACAGTAATCTAGGTCTCCTTGTTGAAGTATTTGTTGGCGGTACCTGTTGCATTAATGGAGGGTTAGAAAAGCAGGTGACATACTGGAAAGATCTCAGAGTTCAGAATCGGTCATTATTTTAAATCTTTGTTCTGCCATTGATCAGCTGTGTGATTTGGGCAAGATTGTGTTTATCTGTTGATTTATATACCCAACCCTCTGTTTCTTACATCAAATTGAGAGTGCAAGCTAGTATGGAGTGTATATCTATCTATTTAACATCCTTCTTTTGACAACATTCCTACCATATCCATTTGGTCCTGATAGGTCTGTCAATCATGGTCCTATTTCCCATCAGTCCTTAAACATCATCCTTGACATCATTACAGGATGGGCATTTGAGCTCATCACCTTGATCGTGAGAAAGTGTTAAAATAAAAAAAAAAAAACTTGTTCCAAGCAGGGCCAATGGGTATCCTCCCTAAGGCTGGTCTATGGACACTGGGAAAGAAAAATTTCTTTAATTTTGGATCATGAGTCATAGGATCTTGGGACTCCAGCAATGATGTTTCTTCTCCTGGGAAGAGCTTGCCTAATGACAAAGTCAACGCAGGAGGATGAAAGGCAGGGATATTGAAAGGGAAAGCTAAAGTTAAAACAAAATTCAAAACCTCATTTGAACTTCTGAATCCAGCCCTGCCTGATTCGGGTCCCAACCTTGTACTTCACAGTTAGCACTTCACAAAACCATCTCTTTTGTAAGTTCAAATTGAGACTCTGTCATTTGCAATCGCTAGAGTTCCAATAAAAACACCTAACTTTCAGATTATTTTAGGAATTAGAGGTTTAACACATGAAACTCAAGGCACATAGCAATCATCCCAGAAATGGCACGTCCTTTTCATTGTTTCTTTAGATCAGGGAAATGGAATGCTAACTAGACCAATTTGCCCTGGACTAACCCCAATGTTTTCTCTTTTCTGTTTGTTGGTATTATTCATCCTCAAGGCCCATTAAAATTGGTGTAGCTTAACTGACTACCCACATACCACACTAAATATATTTAGTAGAACTTACAAATATTGTGATGTTCACTTTTCTATTCGTATTCCATTATGCTAATAAAAAGGATTTCCTTTAAATGGAAGCAGGAGGGGTATGACCTTAATAATAGCAATAATGCTCTTGTTTATAATAGTTTTAAGCCTCTTTAATGAGGAGACGGAAGAACTAATATTTATTAAGTGCACATTACCTCTCAGAAAATTAACTAAGTGTTAAAAAATGCTTTGTCTCGTTTGGGTCTCTCTCCAAATATGTAAAGTCAGGCTTTTCCTTCTTAATACACAGGTGAGTAAACTGAGGCAGAGAGATTCTAAATACCTTAACTAAGCTGATAGAAATAAAGAGAGATGGAATTGATATTCAAACCTAATTATGTCTTCCCCCAAAGCCTGTGCTCTTTCTCATGTGCCAAAGTGTTTCTCTAAAGAATAAAAAGACGTATCTACTGGGAAATTAAGAAGCAATAATATTCTTCCAGAATAGAATTTTAGAAACAAGCTCTAGTTTCTACATGGATGTCCACTACAAATTTGCTGTGGGATCCTTGCATTTAGCTACTCCAGCTCTCACCTTGGAGTATCTGCACCAGCTGTTTCCTCTGGCTAAAATGCATTTCCTACCAGCCTTCTCAGAAAGTAGGGCTGACTCCTCCCTACATTCCTATCCCAGCTCAAAGCTCAGCTCCTCAGAGAGGCCTTCCTTAACCACCCACTCCGAATTAGCCTCTATCTCCCACCATCTCTTTATAATGTTTTAGTCTCTTCATAGAGCTTACAGCTAACCACATTTTTTTGTTTGCTCATATCCATCTCTTCTCCACTAAAACCTTATCTTCACAGCCAAAAGGAAAGTTTTTCTTCTTTTCTGCCCCCTGAATCTCCAATTCCTTCTAGAGCATCTGTTACATAGTATGGATACAATACATATCTGTTCATGTGAACAGACCACTTTTGTTATGAGGATTCAATGAGACAAAGTGCCATCCAGACGTTATTATTCCACTTTTTTGGTGCCTCATCCCCACTGAGGTCTGACATACGCCGTGAGCTGTCCATCTCCCTTCACCCGCTGAGTGCAGTGGTGGGTGTGGATGGTAGGATGTGCTGCGGCAACTGGACAGATCAGGCCTCAAAACCTTTCCTCTGAGCTAGGCAGTCTCAAAGAGAAATGGCCATCCTACAGTCTTAGGGAGAATATCCCAAGCACAAGGCCATTTGGGTCATTAAAATTGTGTGGACCTCTAGTCAGAGCCACTCAGTCAAACCCAGGAGGTTAGCTGGTAGGCTAGGCTCAGGCATGCCTGGATCCCGACTGCTTCTTAGGCTAGGCATCTTATCTAAGACAAGTCAAAGCAGTGAGAAGAGCCAGGTTACCCCACTCAGGGTCACTGAGGAGATGCAGAATTAAAAGACAAGGAGAACAGAAACAACTCCCAGGTATGAGGTAGCAGGATGAGAGGAGGAGTATGAGATGTGGCAAGGACCGGGAAGCTGCTCGGGACCGCCGATCTACAGGTGAGCAGGTTGTGAACATGTAGAGTGTCCTGAGTGATGGGCTGTGGCCCTGGCCCAATTTGGTTACTGTACAGAATTTGGCTAGTGCTGGACAGAGGTCAAGGGACAGGGGCAGGTGGGTTCTGACTTCCACATACAGCCTGCTTCGTTATGGAGAAAAATGTGCGCTGGCTGGGAACCAGTACATTAGCATTTTGTACAAACCAAGAACTCCATTGTCCTTGATGTTTCTCTCTCCCAACAACTTCCACTCCAACGTTATCATTAATTATCAGGCTCAACCTTGTGAAAATCCCAGTTTTCTTTTCCAAACCTCCACTTTCCCTGCCTCAGCCATCCCTGCCCTCCTGGGTTGCTGCAAAAATCTGTCAACTAATTTCCTTGCTTTCAGTAACAGGCTCCAAATATCTTGTTTCCAGAGTGATATTCTTTAGACATTTGACCTTGTTCTTCCTATCCCTGCATACATGGCTTCAATGGCTTCCCACTGCCCACAGGATAAAAACTAAGCCTCTTACTTTGGCAAAATATGTCCTTGATGATCCTTGATGGCCAGGCTCCTCCCACTTATGCTATGCCTCTCTCCCTGTTGGGTAACAGCATGCCTGTAGTTCTGCAAGCTCTCTCCTTCGTGATTTTTCCTGCGCTATTTCTTCTATGGGATATTCACTTTCGCCCACTCTCTACCTGGTACTTTCCCAGCACTAACTGGGCTCTGTACAGTCATCACTTCTTCTCTGGCATCTTTCCTGAAGACTTTCCCTCACTCTAGTGCAGGGGCCCCTGACTGGTCTCTGCAGAGTGCCTTGTGCATGCCTTTGTCATGACCCTTAGCCTTCTCTCCTGTAAGTGCCTTTTGCTAGATCTCTAAACCTCATGAGCTTATAGCCCACAACCACCAAGAAGCAAGGGCTCAAAGCCTATGGTTGGAGAAAAGAGTGCTTATTCCAGCAGAGGGGGCAGGAAGGTGGGGAAAGTAATGGGCATCCGGAAGCTCAGCGATTTCAAAGTTCTCCAATGGAACCCAACTGGTTATCATGGAGAAAGTCTACTCTGAAGTCCCACACTAGGAGTTTCATTAATTTGGTTTCACTAGGTTTATCAGTTGTGAGCCATGATACTCACAGGGTTTATCCTTCAACTGCTTGTGCAGAGTCATGATGGGAATGCACATTTGTGCAAGCATGCATGGTCAGGCACTGCTCTTGCCAGACAGAACCTTGCTGTGAAAAACAGGTCACCTGAAAGAGTGAGCTCTGAGGCAGTTGGCTGCATGCACGCATAAGCCGCTTATCTCACTGTGGAGTGGCAACCGTTTTGTGCTGGCAGTGGTCCTTGAACCACATTTGAAGTGCCTTCTGATGGAGTGTAGGAGACTAGGCCGGGTATTAGGAGGAGTCAGTTTTTACCTGGTATGACAGATTGGCACAAAACATAAGGCTCTCATTTGTTTTCTTCTTTTTTTCCCATGGTGTGCATTATTATCAACCTCCAGGCTTAAAAATAGTCAAAAGAAGAAGGAGAAGGAGGAGGAAGAGGAGAAGGAAGAGGAGGATGAAGAGAAGGATGAAGAGGAGGAGAAGGAGGAGGAGGAAAACGATGAGGAGGAGGAAGAGGAGGAGGAAAAGGAAGAGGAGGAGGAAGAAGAGGAGGAAGAGGAAAAGGAGGAGGAGGAGGAAAAGGACGAGGAGGAGAAGGAAGAGGAAGAGAAAGAGGAGGAGGAGGAAGCGGAGGAGGAGGAGGTCTCTGACAAAAAGTGAAAGACAACCAAAAGTTTGAGCCTCTCTGTCCCTCCTTGTCTTTGTGACCTTGGCCAAATCACTTCCTCTCCCTTTTACATTAAAAGGACCGATTAATCCATGTCCTATGTTCTTTCCTGGCATTTGCGAAGATTAAATGTGATAATGGTTGGAAAAGAGCTCGGAGAACTGTAAATTGATGTACAAATGGAAGGGATTAAGGGATTAGTTTCAGTTCAGTAAAGATTTTCTCTTTTATAGAACAACCCACTCAACGTCAGTCCTCGTGACACCCGCACATGTAACAACCTGCCCGAGCTTGTGCCTTAGCACTCTTCCCTCTCTCTGAGAGGTTTTCTCAAGCTGCCTCCTGCATAGGCTGCCTTCACACCTGAAGATCGTTAGCCAACACAACTGTAGGGAAACTGTGCCTGAGGACAACATCTATGATGCAAAGAGTGTGTGTGTGTGTATTTGTTGGTGTTTGGATTGTTTAGTGGAAGAAGAAAGCCAAGGAGAAGTCTAAGACGAACAAGAAAAGTTGCTCTTCTGTTCTTCTTTGCTGGCATTGTTTGTAAACAGAAGGCTGATAACAAAATAGTGTCCCCATCCTAAGCGGATTCACCCCATTCCTCATCTCTTCTGTAAAGGACAGTTATTGTCTGGTTTTTCTTAAAATTTTGATGATTTCCCCCCAAACATCTTGCAAATGATCTCTCTTGAGAGAAGACTGTTCTTTTGACTCTCTGGTTTGACCCTTGCAGAGTGTGGGAAGGCTTTTGCCCTGATGAGCTGTTTGACCTCACAAGAGCTGCATAAGCTGGTCTAAGACCACTAAGAGACTCTCGGGAAAGAAACGGTCTCATGAGGTGTCTCAGCATATTTACACTCTGGGATAATACTTCAAGTAGCTTACATCTTGGGCCATTACCTAAGAGTGAGCTCCTTGAGGGCAAGGACTGTGTCTGTTCATCTCCACATCCCACACCTAGCTCCTGCCTAGAGTGGACACACTTTATTTATTGAATAATTGAAACATTATAAGTGCATGCATACATACAAACACATATTTTATCCTTGTTCTCATATTTTCAGTGTATATTTTTAATAGTATACGTGGAAAAAATGTACTCCTTTGTGATAAATAATTCTCCCAGTATCTTTCCATATAAACACATAGTCAGTATATAATTTAGAAATCATTCCTGTTTCCTCACACATATATCTTTAAATTTTTGTAGCAAAATATGTATTAGCTGCAAAGAGAGAAAAGCAAGAACAACGTGATTTCTTTCTTCATATGTTTTCAATTGAACTCCCATGGAGTTGACATGCGTTGATTGACAAGCAGATCCCCAAGAAGAACTCATTTTGTGCTTCAGCTGGGCTGGGAAGGATGGGAAGGCTGGACGTGGAAGGTGAGGTGGGAGGAGGAACACTAGTTGAAGGCAACAGATAGGAAATCAACAAAATGAAAAGGTACAACAGTTATTGGGGTAAGCATTCTAGGCAGTAGTCAGCCAAGAAAATGATTTTTTTTTATTCTTGAAAACCCAGGGAGGGTAATTAAACCCCCTCACTATGGCTCTGTAGCATTTTACAGGAGTTACTTTAATGTTCTTGAGTTTAAGGAGAGCCATACTTGTTGAGTTTTATCATTTTTGTGGATTTACAGAATAGCTATGGGGAACAAATAATTAAAGACCTATACAGACTAGTTATACATTCTGGGTACTTAAGGCACTGTCCCTCCATATTTTAAGGATCATGTTCAAGAAAATGAAGCCTCAAAAACTAGCATTTTGGGTGCCTGGGTGGCTCAGCCAGTTAAGCATCCGCCTTCGACTCAGGTCATGATCGGATCAAACCCTGCATCGGGCTCCCTGCTTAGTGGGGAACCTGCTTCTCCCTCTCCCTCTGCTACTCCCCCTGCTTGTGCTCTCTCTTCTCTCTCTCAAATAAGTAAAATATATTTTTTAAAAAATAGCATTTTTTCTAATTGATGCATAGTATAAATAAATATAGTATCATTGTTGGAATTACATAGATTTGCCTTTGCCACTCAAAGAGCACTGTCAGTCGTCAGTGATGAGAAATAGGTAGATAGCGTGTGACCCACATTTAGGTGCTTCTTATATCCTACTCTTTAACAACAAAGATTTGACCTAAAATTTATTAAAGTCCATATAGATGAGTACTTATTATATGAAAACTTGGGTATATATGGGGAACATTCATACTCAATATTTGTTTGCTTAGGTGATATGTTGAAGGTACTAGTAAATATTTGTTGACTATCTGCGTAAGCACAAGTTTGTTGGTGTTTTACTGAGCAGAATGTGGTTCCTCCCATAGGGGGCTCAGTGCTATTTTTAACTCATCTTTCAGAAATCTCAAGGAAGAACAACTGAGCACAAGTTAGCCAGTACTGCTGGCATTGGTCATGTTGTTGCTTAGATTATCCAGATTAGCTGAAGCAGCAGCTCTGGTCCATGTGCTGTGGGTTCGTCCAGTGTGATGACTCAGGTACTTTCTAAATTGGACTCAGAAGACAGGCCAAGTTTCAGCACCTTGCCAATGATGCAACGTTGGCCAAATCACAAGGTTTCTTTAGCCTGTTTTTTATACATAGTGAGTAAAATCATGCCCCCACATCTTGTGAGGAATGTGTTAAGAAATTGTTTTTTTTTTTTTTTTTTAGATTTTATTTATGAGAGAGAGAGAGAGAGAGAGAGAGAGAGAGTCAGAGACACAGGCAGAGACACAAGCAGGCTCCATGCAGGGAGCCTAGTGTGGGACTCGATCCTAAGTCTTCAGGATCACGCCCTGGGCCGAAGGCAGCACCAAACCACTGAGTCACCAGGCAGCCCAAGAAATAGTTTTAAAGTGCCTTTTCTTGTTCTGTGTACATGAAAGAACTCACTGATTTAAAACTCTGACAAACCAAACACCAAAACTGTCTTATATACCTGTAGGTGCTTGGTATGCGTTATCCTATGTCATCCTCACAGATACCCGGAGAGATAGGCACCCTTTTCTCCACACGTAAGAGAGGAAGCTGAAGCTTGACAAGATCAAACAATTTAGGCACACTTAATTGCTATTAAGGTCATATTTAAGATTTGTGCTAATGTCTTTTGGGACCACAGGACACTTATCGCTTTGCCATAAAGCTTGTTCATGATTTCTTGATTTCTATAGTTTCCATTTTTGTAGGTGGTGCATATGATTGTCCTATCACCTTCAGAGGTTCTCCCTAAAGACACACGCATGCTGTCTACATTTCAGATGGCCTAGCCGAGAGTGAGTCAGCTCTGTGGGGAAGCCTGGTCCCCCACCATTGGCCTGCTTGTCTCATTGTTCCAGGAGGCTGGACCTGGAAGAAGAGGAACCTCGGTGCTCCCTGAAGGCTCCCAGGGGATCTTCTCTTTCACTGTCATTAGGGCCATGATCCCAGTCACTGACCCAGGCATGTCAGTTACGTGTTATGGGTCGGAGAAGCAAACCAAAACAAGAATAGAAGCAAAAATATGAAAAGTCACAGGATACATATATTTTTAAAAGTCCTGGTAGTTGCTCCTTGATGATGTGCAAGCCACCATTCTTCCCCTTCTCAGGGTTCATCTGTGTCTTCCATGGACAGCCCCAGCGAGGTCTAGTCTTGGATACACACCATCACTCTCCTCTCCTGTTGTGCCTTGGTGGCTGGCATAGGCTCTTAGGCACAATCATAATTCGCTGCAGGTATAAATTAAAAACAGAATTACATACATTTTATTATTTTTTTCATACCATGCGGTTGCTTTTATGACTAATAATTAAGACGGGGAAATGGGTCACTGGAGAATGGCTTCAGGAAAGTCCCATCTTCTCTCGCCCACTTTCCCTGGGACTAAAGGAGTGTGATTCAAGAATATAAGGTAGTATTTAAATTTCTAAGTCAGGGGTGCCCCAGTGGCCTAGTCAGCTAAGTGTCTGTCTTCAGCTCAGGTCATGATCTTGGGGTCCTGAGATCAAGCCCCAGGTCAGGCTCCCCACTCAGCGAGGAGTCTGCTTGTCCCTCTGCCCCTCCTGCTGCTCATGCTCTCTCTTCTCTCTTTCTTTCTTAAATAAAGAAATTAAATTAAATTTAAATTAATAAATTCCTAAGTCAGGAAAGTTCTGAATAAGATTTGTAAACAGTGTAATAGGTTTACTCTGTCTTGCAGGTCTCATCTCTAAATTTGTAACAATACTTCATGACCTGAGTTGAGATAAGGTTTTAGTGGATGTACCTCTCTCAGTATATCCTGGGAATTCCTGCTTGTCCTTTTGTATAGGAAGACTTTATGACTTGCTCTGTACAGAGAAGGGAAATGCAATTAAAATAAGTATCAAAATAAAAGAAATACATATGATTTTCAGTTTCTAGAATTTCATATAGCCACATATGTCATATTGTAGAATATTTAATCATATTCAGAAATATGTACAATATATGGTGAAGTACAAAATGTCGTAAAATAGTATTTAATCCCATATAAATTTTCCAGATTACATTTGAAAAATACAAATATCAAAGAGGCAAGATAACAGATATTGTAGTTAAATACGAGAAAGTTATCCTTGGCTATTTCTGGGCTGCACTCCCTGCCACCAGCAGCAAGTTCCAACTGGGCTAGGAGACAGAGCACCTCCATATAGAACGTAGTCCACCCCACATCTGCTAGATGTCCTTCTCAACATATATTTGGGGATCAGAACATTTAACTTGAAAAACCCATACCTGCATGGAAGGGAAGCACAAATGTCCTCTGTGGGTTTCTATAAGTACTGTGCACACGTCTAGATTCCCTGAGCATATATTTTCTTCCTACTGGGGACACAGTGCCATGTAAAGATTTTGGTTCAAAACATAGACTGGATCTACCCTCTCAAAGTACTATCTCCAAACTATTGTCTTCAGTTGAGCTTCAGCAGGCTAGTTCAACAGCCTGTCAAGTCAGAAGCTTGCAGGTGGTGTGATATGATACAGCTAGAGGATTCCGTGGTCATTTGACCCATTCTTCCAATGTCTTTTATGCAAGATAGATTCCCTGGATTCACATGATATTATATGGGACCCTTTTAGTGTGAATGAAATGTTCCATAATCCATTGAGGAGTCATGGTAAGACCCCATGGTTAGGGAAGGAAAGCAAATCTGTACCTGGAGTGTATGTCTATTTCTGTGAGAGCAAACTGCTGGTTCTGTCAGGATACTGGGGCCCAGTGTGTCCAATTGCCAACAGTGGCGTCAGGGTCTCTTTGAGAAATTGGTCTCTTGAAACTTTAGTATTAGTTTCTGCTGCTCATAGGTTTGACATTTGGTAGCAGGAACAGATAGATCTTGGTGAATGAATCTTTGCCATTGGACTCCTGAATAGTGTTCACTGTGCCACTGAGGACATTTCATCCATGTGCCTACTATGGCAGCTTCTGGGTGGCTGGTGACAGAGGCTAGCTGATATTAGCTGGCTGGACCCTTTTGTTACTGTCTGGATCTTCTCTCATGGTAAATGCTCCCTGATGGACATTAAAATGTGGATACTAAGAACTTCACACTTTGTTACCCCTCCCGTACATTCATCCCAAATTTCCTTGTTATCAGAATTCCAATCTGTTTTCCTACATCAAAGTCAATATTTTTATTATTAATTTTTAAATTTTTCCCCATTAGTTGAGAAATGATAAGTCTAAGTTGTTTTAATTTACATTTTTTTAACTATTAGAAAGGTTAGGAATCTTCTCATTTTTTACTTCTTAATTTTTTTTTAGAGATTTTATTTATTTATTTTAGAAAGAGAGATAGATGGGGAGCTCACAAGCAAGGGGAGAGAGGATGAGGGGGAAGGAGTGGGAGAGAGAGAATTTCAAGCAGACTCAGCATTGAGCACAGAGTTCAATGCGGGGCTGGATCTCATGACCCTGAGATCATGACCTGAGCTGGAACCAAGAGTCAGACATTTAACTGATTGAGCCACCCAGGCACCTCTCTTGTTATTTTTTTGATATTTTAATTTTTCTAGTATTCTAATTTTTGCCTTCATAAATTGTCACAGAGAATTGTTTCATTTTAATTAATGTAGCTTTGTCAAACTATATTTTAAGTTTTATCTTTTTTGTTTTTATATTATACATTTGACCAAATGCTGTTGACTAAAAGGAATTTTTGTGTTTAGAATCTGTTTCTTCTTTTTTGATCTTTTCCCACCTGCTATCTATGTATATATTCATATCATGTCTATATCTACATCCCAATTCTTGTCCAAACCCATCTATATGTGTGAGTTTAATATTAGATAAAGATTTCATCTATTTTTTCATGTGACAATTTTTAGATGACAATAGATCCTGCACCATTGTAATGTCATCTTTGTCATATATCATATATCAGATTGTCTCAAATACACACACACGCACACTTTATTTTTCTGGATTCTTTATCATGTTTCTTATTGTGTTCCTCTTTTAATTTATTTTTTCTAACGCTACTCCAGTCTCATTGTTATTTCTCTATCTTTATAATGTATTTAAGTTTCAGTAAGCTGCACTTCCTTCCCTTCCCCTCCATCTTACAGTTTGATGTGGCTGTTTTTGGATGTGCATCTTTCTGCATAACTTCACGTATTAGCTTGTTATGTTACACGAAACCACATTGGTTTTGATTAAAAGCTAATTGGCAGTAGTCTCAACACCTTCACAATATTGACTGTCTTCTTTCAAAGCATGAAATCTATTTTAATAATTTAGATCTTTTTGTGTGCCTACTCTGTTCACACGAATAATTTATTTTAATCAATTATTCCTCATGTTTAGAACATTATTCGTATTTTATTGTGATCTTATCTTTAGCAATCTTGGTGTTATCAATTCTAATAATTTGCATATTATAATTTTTCTATGTATTATCATAATTTTTGTCGATTTATCGTAGTGCCAACTTGATTTTTTCCTTTTTGGTCCTTATATTATTTTTTCTTCCTGTTTGTAGTCTTACTCTCCTGACAGGCATCTCCAGTAACCTGAGAGTAAATATTTTGTGCTCGTTCCTGACTTCAGTTTTCTTTTCTTTTCTTTTCTTTTCTTTTCTTTTCTTTTCTTTTCTTTTCTTCTTTCTTTTCTTTTCTTTTCTTTTTTTTTAAGATTTTAGTTTATTTATTCATAAGAGACACACAGAAAGAGGCAGAGACATAGGTAAAGGGAGAAGCAGGCTCCCTGTGGGGAGCCCGATGTGGAACTCAATTCAGGACCTCAGGATCACGACCCAAGACGAAGGCAGAAGCTCAACCACTGAGCCATCCAGACATCCCTGGTTCCTGACTTTAAAGAAAAACTTTTAACATACTCAATAAGACGTTATTAATATAATTAAAGTAATTATTTTGATCTTACTTCCATTCCAATATTTGCATTTAAGTGTACATTTTTGTTTTAAAGTAGTGTTCACATGTTCATTCAATTTGAAATACTGTGAAATTTCTATTATTATGTCTTTTTGAACAGAACTTAGAAGATTGGGGTTTTTAAAGATTCATTTTGTTCTAAATTAAGTTTAAACATAATGTCATTTTTGTATCATCTATACCAAATTGTTTACACCATCCATTGTTTCATGATTATTAAGAATGCACTTAACATGTTAAAAAAAAAAGAGCATTGCACAAAGTTAAGTGGTTAAGAACTACAGGTGGAAAGAAAAGGGCACTGCAGAATGCAGTCATTTGGAGAACCATGTGGGTTGCTCCAACTATCTGCCTTCCTGAAAGGAAGAAGCCCAAGGAGACTGGGCTGAGGTGGTTAACAAAGGCCCTCTCAGGTGACTGAGTACCTGCTGCCAACTGAACCACTGACATTCATCAACAGTCCCACTGTTCCTCCCCAGGCAGGCTTTGTCAGAGGCTAGAAGTTTTGTTTTCAAATTTCTAAATGCTTGCACGTTTGGTCTTTCTTTTATATTAATTTGTTTAGAGGAGGAGAGATAGAGATAGAGAGAGAGAGAGAGAGAGAGAGAGAGCCCTTGAGCCAGGGAGGGTGGAGAGGGGCAGAGGGAGAGGGAATCTCAAGCAGACTCTGAGTTGAGCACAGAGTTTAACGCAGTGCTTGATTTCACAACCCTGAGAAAAATCAGGGTTGACCTGACCTGAGCCAAAAATCAAGAGTCTGATGCTCAACTGACTGAGCCACCCAGGTTCCCTATATTAATTTCTAATACTATGGCATTATGGTATGAGATAGTTTTTTTTTTTTTTTAGATAGTGTTTTTATGAGATTGGCTTTCATTTGTATTGATTGAGGCTTGCTTTACAGATCATAATGTGATCAATTGTTACAAATTTTTCATATTTGCTCAAAAAGAATGAATGGATGATAACCTATGAATGATTGTTTGGTGCAGGACTGAAGAAATATCCATTAGATTAAGCCTATTATTTGCTTTCTTATCTTCTAGATCAAGGTTTTGCAAACTGGTCCATTGGCCAAATCCAGCCCAGAGCTCCAGCTTGTTCTGTGTGGCTTGTGAGTTCAGAATGGTTTTTACATCTTTAAAGGATTTTGTATATGAAAGAGAGGGGGAAAGAGAGAGGGACATGGAGAGAATACATTATACAGACTGTATGTGGCCAGCAAATCTTAAATTATTTACAGAAATCTTTTTACAGAAAACATTTGTCAATCTCTTTTCTGTATCCTTAGTATTTTTTGTATGCTTGATTCATAATTTTCTACAAAAATATGTTAAAATATTTCATTGAGCATTCCTTAATTAATTGAATGTCATTTTTGCTTTTACTTTTAGCATCTATGTTTTTAAGGACTCATAGGTCCAGGATTATAATATCTTTCTGGTGAATTATTCATTTTATCATTTATAAAGGTCACCTTTATCCATATTAATGCTTTCTGCATTCACTTAATTAGTATTTGTCTTGCCTATATTAAAAGGAAGCTAGTATCCAAATATGGATATCAGAGATAATATTCTCATAAGGGAATTTTCTTGTGGATGTTGATGGCAAAACCTTAGATTTTGGAAGTGTTACCTTGGAAAAAAAAATTAAGATTTTATTTATTTATTTATGAGAAACACAGACAGAGGAAGAGGCATAGGCAGAGGGAGAAGCAGGCCTTTTACAGACAACCCGATGCAGGACTCTATCGTGGACCCTGGGATCACACCCTGAGCCGAAGGCAGCTGCTCAGCAGCTGAACCACCCAGGCGTCCCACCTTGGAAAAATTTTGACTTACCTTCCCCTGGAAGTTCCAAGGGAGTTCTGGGTTTGGGAAAAGTTAATTTGTTAATATCTTGGTTTAAAGATTACTGAGATGGGTGACTGAGTGACACAATTGGTTAAGTGTCTGATTCTTCATTTCAACTCAGGGCATGATCTCAGGGTCATGAGATTAAGCCCCATGTCGCTCCACACTGCATGTCATCTGCTTGAGATTCTCTCTCCCTCTTCCCCTCCTGCTCATTCTTTCTCTCTCTCCCTCTCAAATAAATAAATAAATCCTTAAAAAATTATTTCAATTAAAATAAATTTAAATTCCTGAGAAATTCAGATAGAGTAAAACTAGCCTCCATGTAGGTTTGAGTTCTTAACAATTTTTCATGAGTGACCTTATTTATTTTTTATTCTCAACCAGAGTTCTGCTGGAGACAAACTTTGCTCCCTCTTTCATTGCCTGGTGAAGAGTGTTTCTGTGGTCTCTCCTTCATTTAGGTTAGGAAAAAAACATTCATTTTTTCCAGGTCTGGGATTTACATAGAAAAATCATTTTAAAATCTCTGGATTTCCCAGCAAAATAACAAATCTTTCTTTTATGGGGTTCACATCTCTGCTTCCAGCTCCTAACACTTCAATTTAATGTGCATGTCTAATTCAGAAGAATTCAAGATCAGTTAATCAGCCTATAGGACTGGTTTCTAGCGCCTGGTAGTCTCCCTTCCTCTTTTGAATTTTGTGTTTACTTATATATTTAGCTTTTTAAAGAATTTCTTATATACATAATTTGTGATAAAATGCAAGAGGGGCATCTCTGTTATGGTGTTAACTCATCCCACCACTTGAATCCAGCAATCTCAATGCTTCATCCCAGGAACTCTGTACATCCTTATATTGTTGTTCATACATTTACTACTGGCACACTTGAGGTAGGTACATTAGGGAACTTATCCATGGTCACACAGCTATTAAATGACAAAGCAAAAAACCTGTGTTCTATCCGCTTGACTATGCTGTATATCTGACGTAGTGCAAGAAAAATATTGAAGTATATGGAATTGTAAATAAACATAACAGTTAGGTAAGATTATATTTGCCAGAATTCTCCAGGGTGCATGTGAAATAGACTGTTTAAAGGGAGAAAATAGTTCATGACTGAAAAGTCCATTATAGAGTGACTGTCTCTGTTCATCTCAGTCCTGACTTTTTAGACATTAGCTTTGTTCTTGGGCAAGCTGGCCTAACATAATAGAAATATGCCCACAAATAGATCTTAGTCTGTATCCTACAGTTGAATAGTCAGAAAGGAAAAAAAAAAGTTCCTCTTTCCTCTTTCTCAACATTTCCAGCAAATTCCAAGGTATGTCACTCAGAGGACCAGTATTAGTTAGTATTAGTCATGGGCCTATTACTGGATCATGCAAATGGGTACTTTGGTGATGGTGGTGATGGTAGCACCGCTGGAGGATATGACATCTTAAAATTTTGGTTTTCAAGATTACACTGATTTTCAATATCCGTCTGACAAGTGAATGAGCTAGTAGGAGAATAGAGGATTATCTGGGAAGATATTGAGTGGAATCAAGCCAGGAAGTGATATAAATTGCTCCTGCTATTGACCAGACTCAATTACAAGTTTCCTCCTGCAACAGGAGTTGGCAATTGTGGATCCTGTCTAAGCAGCTACATCCCAGTAACACCTCCATATCGTGGAAGGGAAATACAAATCTTTGTTGGATAGGTACTGGTCTTTGTCACAATAAGATTTGTTGAAGGAATATATAATCTCAGCATATTTTGTTCCAAGTAAGATTGGGATACTAGAAACTCTGAGCAAATTCTGCTTTTTTAAAAAATTATTTTTTGTTTCCATTTTCTTTTTTCTTTTGGTTCTTGTGCTCATAAACAGAAGTTGGGTAATATTCTTGAATGTGGAAGAAACTGGCACTCTCAGAAAATGTCAGCAAGAGCAGGGCACTGCCATGGTCCCTGTGAAGAAATTGAAGACTGTATTAAGGTTGCTAGGATAGCAATATCTTTTTGGAATTCTTTGAGGCGGCTGATAATGGTTTCCTGAACCAGACACTTCTATTCTTCTATCATTGACATATCTTTCTACATTTTGGAAGATTTCAGAAGATTTTTCAGGAGAAAAGAAATGATATAGAAAAAAAACCTTTCATTGAGCTTCTACAAGGTATCTGGCCCTATCATAGCTATAATACATAGATTTTCTCATCCAATTATTTCCATAACACCATGAAAATATATTAGAATATTGATTTACATGTAAAAATAAATATAATAAAAAATGCAACAGTAATAGGAATTAACATTTAAAGGGTTCTTACCATGTACCAGTGTTTTACATAGGCATTATCCTTTAATCTCCTGGATAACCTCATGAATTTGGAGGCTTCATGAGGTAAAGAGACATGTTCAAGATCATTCATGCAGTAAAAAGTAGAGAACAGGAAAGAACATAGGTAAATCTTAGTTAAAAACTAGCCTTGACATTTAACTAAATTCCTGACTTCCCCAATCAAATTCACATCTTTGGTTTTCAATAGCCACTTATTGTTACTTGCATGCTCCTAAGTGGAGGAAAACTGAAGGTCACATGGCACCTTGAGTGGAATTAGTTAACTGCAGCAAGGAGGAAGCAGTAGCAGGAAAGAGGCAGGAACAGCATAGGGCATGGAGCTGGCAGGAAGGATCCCTGAGAACTGAGCAGGGAGGAGGTTGACATTTCATGCCAACCGTGAGATGCAAGGACAAAGGGTTTCTGCTCTGGGTGCTCTTTGTAGTGTGGAATGGGAGCTATCAGGTGACATATGTCTTTGTCTGACTATAATTCCACAATGTCTGTTAGAACTTGTTGGTGCCCTGGTTCCAGGGTGAAAAATGCATGCAGACAGCTCACTAGGCAGGTAGCTTCTGTGTATTTAAAGGAAAAAACACACATCTTTGGGCAATGCAACATATTCACTCTCTAGTTTGGTTTTAGGGCCACATGTGGCTGTTTATATATGTATGTGTATACACACATTTATGTATACCTATGCATATATGTGTATTCATACATATATATAAATCTTGCAAAACTTTTAGCATCTACTCAGCTGAAAAAAACTTTCTTATTATCAGTAATAATATTATTATATTATTTCTGAGGATTGAGAGGTTGGGTGGCCAAACTTAACTCAATCCTACTTCTCTAATTGCTCTATACTTTTTGACTTAAAATAGAAAAACATCAGGTAATAGCTTTTCCAATCCTTGAGGAAGATGACAGTAACCTTCTATTCCTTCAAGCCTTCCGCTCTAGTGGTGTTGCCCTTGTGAATCTTAACATACTCTATTAGCCAGGGTTCTCTAGAGAAACAGAACCAATAGATAATAGATGATAGCTAGTTAGATATGATATGATATGATATGATATGATATGATATGATATGATATGATATGATATGATATGATATGATATGATAGAAATTGGGTCACACAGTTACGGAGGCTAAGAAGTCTCACCATTTGCCATATGCAAGTTGGAAAGCCAGGAAAGCTAGTGGTGTAATTCAGGCTTGGTCTGAGGGCCTGAGAAATGGGGACTGATTGTTAGCATCCTAATCTCAGTCAGTAAGTGTGAGAATCAGGAGGGCTGTTTTCAGTGCCAAGAGCAGAAGATGGATGTTCGAGCAAAGAGCGTGGAGAGTGGATTTGCCCTTCCTCTTCTTTTTTGTTTTATTTGGACCCTCCAAGGATTGGGAGATGTCTACACTGAGAGGATTATCTTCTTTGCTCCACTCACCAGTTCAAATGTTCATCTCCTCTGGAAACACCCTCATGGACACACCCAGAAATAAAGCTTTATCAGGTACTGGGGATCCCTGGCCCAGTCAAGCAGACACAGTAAAATTGAGCATCAAGTATGTATAGTCTTTGTTTGAGGTCAAACTCTACTAGCCAGGGAGAAAATGTAATTTTGTTGGATATATTTTTTAAAGATTTTACTTAACTTATTTGAGAGAGGGAGAGAGAGAGAAAGAGAAAACAAAAGTGTGGGGGGGAGGGGCAGAAGGGGAAGCAGACTCCCAACTGATCAGGGAGCCTGTCATGGGGCCCAATTCCAGACCCAAGGATCATGGCCTGAGCTAAAGACAGACACTTAACCAACTGCGCTACCCAGGCAGCCCCTGTTAAGTGCTTATTATGTGCCAAGCACTAGACCTCTTATCTCTGGTAGTCTTAAGTGATCCTTTTGATAACTTTGAGAGGGTGATAGAGTTCTCATTTATATATCTAGGGAATTAGGTTTGGAGTACTTAAGTAACATGTTCTATATCATATGGCCAGCATATGTTGAGGCTAGGAATGAGACTAGCTCTCACTATCCCAAAGGCTAAAGAATTTTCATAAGTCTATGGATTTTAAGCTTTGGTACACTTCAGAACATGCATTTTAGAATTTGGAAACGATCTCTGAGTCTTGCCCTAACTATGCTGAATCTTGCTCTCTTCACATGGAACCATGTTTCTTTTAGGACAAATGAACAAGACAAATACTGACCAGTAAAAATTCTGACCAGAATAGTCATTATAGTCAAATACTGACCATCCCTAATGGTCAACTTATATATTCTTGAAGATTCAGGCTTCAAAATTTGTATTAGTTATTTACTGCTGTGTAACAAATTGCCCCCAAACTTATCAGCATCATAGAGCAAGTATTGATGATTTCACATGTAACATGGGTCAGGACTTTGGGCTTAACTTAATTGAGTAGCTCTGTCTCAAAGTCTCTCGTGAGGTTTCATTCAATCTGTCAAGAAAGCTGTGGTCTCATTTAAGGTCTTGATTTAGTGAAGAGTGTCCACTTCTAAGCTCACTTACATGGCTGTTTGTGGGCCTTGATCACTCACCATATGGGCCCCTCCACAGACTCCCACATGGCATGGCAGTTGGCTTCTTTCAGGGAAAGAGATCTTTAAGAGTGAAAGAAGGTGCCACAATCCTTAAAACCTAATCAGAAATGGCATCTTATTAGATCAGCTGTATTCTATTTGTTAGAAATGAGTCAACAATTTCAACCCATAGGCAAGAAGGGAAGATATTATGCAAGGTCACAAACACAGGGATGATCAAGGACCATCTTGAAGGCTGTTCACCACAACATACCAGGGCTTCTTTAGTTGGGCAGGTGAAGGAAGGATAGAGGAGGGAAGGGAGTAGATTGAACTCCTTTAGAGATTGGTGTGTCACCAATAAACACTTGGATAAAAATAACATCTGATCTAAAGTTATGTTTGAGGGATACCTGGGTGGTTCAGTGGTTGAGCCTCTGCCTTTGGCTTAGGTGGTGATCCCGGAGTCCTGGGATTGAGTCCTGCATCAGACTCCCCTCGAGGAGCATGTTTCTCCCTCTGCCTATGTCTCTGCCTCTCTCTCTCTGCATTTTTCTCATAAATAAATAAATAAATAAATAAATAAATAAATAAATAAATAAATAAAATCTAAAAAAAAAAGTTATCTTTGCATATGTAGACTTGCGATTGAATTGAGGTTAATAGTCCCTGCTCAAAATATTAAAATAATAGTGAAATAATGACTATTAACTAACTGTATTCCACATTCTAAACTTGTTAGAGGAACATTAAAGATGTTACCTGATGTGGTTTTAATTACTCTTTTGGCCTTCTCTTTCATTATCGCCCCCTTTTCACCGGTTTGTAGATTGGCAAAAATTATCAGATTTAGGAGTGGAAAACTTCTAGCTTTGACTCTGCCATTTCTGGCTCACTGGCCTAAGTTTCAGTATCATCATATGGAAAAGAATAAAATCCATATAATAATATAATATATAAAACTACCTATATTTAATTATATATTATATTGCATAACTATAATTATAAAAATACATGTGTAATTTAACTATATATTGGATATCTTTATATATTTATATAATAATATGTAGTTATAATATATAATATAATTGTAATATACAGTAATATAATAGCATAATAATATAAGGTAAATTATATGAAAGAATTAATCATAGTGGAGATGGTTGTGTGTAGAAGTCGTGGTAACAGAATCAGATATAACGTCTGCTCTAGCCAAAATGTTCTGCAGACGTACACATATCTTTATCCAAGAGTTTTTGTGCTGGTTTCTTTAGCTGGAGTTCCTTTTCCTTTGTTTTGCTTACTGTTAAAATGCTACCTAAATTTACGGGCTGGTAAAAAGGGATTACCCAATCATGTCCCATATCCTTGGATGCAATTAATCTCCTTACCAATTTTACATTGTTTAGAAGTCCCATGCTACTCTTGTCTGGTAAGTTTTACATTCTAGTGTCTCTATGTGTTCATACGCTTCTACAGTGCAAGGGCTATTTGTGACTCATCTTGGTATATGCACAAAACCTTAGGAAATTAGTTATACTCGATTTCATTTCTTGAAGCTGTGGGGAAAGACAATAAAATTCACACAATGGAATAGATTAAGGTAGTCATACTTATTTCTGAACCTTCCAGCATCTCACAAAGATATACTCACAGTAGGCATTCATCCATTCTCTTAGTATCTTGTGCAAACACAGTATGGGTCAAGATGGCTTCCATTTTGGGGAATCCCACATCATCCTCTCTTCTTCACTGATGCCAGGTAACTTCACTTTACCTAATGCCTTAATCCCCCATTAATTGATGCTGGCAAGTATCTTCTGGATATTTCTAGATGTACATAAACATATTCTGTGTTCATTGTAGGTTAGGGAAGATAATTGAGCTTCCATATGCATTTTAGGCTTTATTTAGGTTTGTTAATATGACTTTAGATGTTTTAATTGGTTTTTGTTTTTGGGAAATAGCTCATGCTAATCCTCCTTAGATTTTGCATTTCCTGATCTTCAGTGTGAGGCACCCTCTTCCTCGAACCACTTCCGGTGGTTCATCAAGGGAAGGAGACCAAAATACACAGCCTAGATTTTATAGAGGAACTTCTTCCTAATGTGTTCTCTTTCCTCTCAATCCAGTCCAGGAGTGGATGAAACTATTAGACTGTGAATGTTTTGAATTAACTTACCTAATTATGAAGAATCCCTTAAACTATCCCTTTTAAATCTAATTCAGGCTTCTCTTTCCAGACTGATTCAATTAAGATTCATTTTAACTACGGAACCCTGTCTTCGTAATTGTTCTTTTTAAGTTCTTTAAAAGACATGTATCAAATTCCCAAGTGCTGTCTGCCTTCTCAGTTTTACCTCCAATTCCCTACTTAATGAAGCTGAAAAGAGTGGTGATTACATTGTTCCTTTATTATTACTGGACCTGCCCAGGAGAATTTGTCCAATTTTGCTGAAATACTACTAATTTGGAAATTTCACAATGACTTAATATGCATCCTGTGTATATGTAGAATGTGGGAGAATTACTTCCAATGAATTTTTATTCAAAGTATATGGACCAGGTGCCTATTATGTGCTAGACACTTTCCAACATGCTTTTGTTTCCATGGAGGAAAAGATAGTCATGGTCCTTGCCCTTGGTCCTCACTATGACCCCATGGGAAACACCGGGGAGGGCTGTGGTCATACAGTGTGATAAATGTCCTGGCAGAGACATGCCCAGAAGATTGTGTTGGCAAAGAGATGGGACACTTATCTCTGCTTGAGAAATAAGTGTCATGAAAAGCTGCCAAGAGAATGTGATACTTAAGTTCTGTCCAGAAAGGTGAATAAGAATATAAAATACCTAGAAGGAGTAATTGGAAATCATTCAGATTCTAGGTAGAGATACCAAAAGGAACAAGCTCAAGCACAAACATGAGTTTATTGTCTGCCACAAGTGAGGGGCTTGAGGGACTGTCCAGACCCGGTGTGGGACCCGGGTTTAGACAATGTCTGCAATTCTTTGGTTCTCACACATATCTTTCATTTTCTTGTTTTTCTCTGAGTTTCCTTCCTATTCCCCAAATGGGAGACCCTAAGCAGATGTAAGCAGATGTAGATGTTCGTGGTCCTTGTATGGATGACTGTTTTGTCAGGGCTTATGTCAGTTCTCCAGAAAGGGATGCTGATTGGTCCTTTTCATGCCACATCCTCATTCTCTCACTCTCAGGTATTCACTCATTCAGGGCAGTTAGTTAGAATCACTGTCCTCAAAGTTAATCTCTGGACTCTACAATTTGTTCACTTAGGCCAGGCTGAATCACTGGGCTCCCATGAGGTAGGGAACCAGACATATAATTAGCATTCCACCATTCGGAGAGGGAAATCCCTTTTAAAAATTGTTTGACGACAGATTAAAACCTATGCTACATAAGCTACAACATCCAAAGATAAGGAAGGTACATGCTGTACAAAGTCTCAGGCTCAGAGAAGACGGGGTACGTTAAGGAAGTGCTGCTCATATTTGTTGTATACACAGGAATCTGGGGATTTTGATTTGATGTAGATTTGGATTTGGGAACGGAGGCTGAGACTGCACTCTTATGCTCTGTGGTGATGCTGGTGCAGCTGGTCCATGGACCACCATTTGAGTTGCAAGGTGTTAAAGGTACAGCAAGTCACTGAATGTGCCTGAAGTTTAAAGTACTAGAATGGTAAGTGGTAAAGAGATGGAAGCTGTGAGAAATGTTGTAATGTAAAGAATAAGGCTGACCCCAAGCGGGCCTGGACCCTGGCTTGGCTCTGTGAACTACAGGCCTATTGAAATCTGTTTCTCCCCTTTGGATTCTATGCAAAATGAGTGATTGGCATTATAGAGCTCCAACCAGGCAAATGTCATATTTAGGGAAAAGCCCAGCTTTGGAAGCCTGCTATGCCTCTGCTGACAAGCTCAACCTCTGCCTGGCTCTATGACATTAGCCATGTTGCTCAAGAATCTCAAGTCTTTTGCTCAGTTATTCTCCATTTGCTCAGTACATCTATTTCTCCATCTTCCCTTACTTTATATAATGTCCCAAAGGTTGCCTTGTGGACCACATCCTCTGGGAAATCTTTCTGGTTTCCTCTTGCTGGTGACAGGCACCAGCAAAAGCTTGGAGTAAAAGACACCACGCTGTTCTGTCCCTGCGACACCTGAGTTTGGGTACAAGCTATGTACTTGTATCTAAGGCTACAGCTCCCATGAGGAAATTGTTCCCCTGACTCCCATCAGGTTCTGTAACATTGACCCCTTGCCCTGGCCAGGGGTGGTAGTGGATTCCCACTGAGTCTAACTCCTGAGCCAACACTCTCCCATGCATGCTGTCAAATACTCTAATTATTGTTTTGAATATTTTCTACCCTGATTTGGGTTTTATCTTTGCTGGTGATCAACTGACAACAGTGGAATTTGATTAGTTCCCAATCTTTACATCGCTTGGTGTTATTCTCCTTCCAACGTGGTCTTCTCTGTCTATAGGATCATCTGTTTCCTGAGCTATCCAGATGTACTGAACTATCAAAAGTACTTTGCCCCAGTACTGGAGAGATCATCAGGACTGCATGCCAGTGCTCCATCTGACCTCCAGTATTATCTGTCACCTCTGTCACTGACCTTTAGGTCTGCCAAAGAGTATCTTTCTTGGTTTTAACCTCTGATGAAGTCAGGCCTTCCACTGAATCCTATGGAAATGTCACCTTTGTGGTCACAGTTACCGTGGATTATGGTATTTATGGTATTTATGCCAATTCAAAAATATATCTGGCTTTTTCCTTTTGAGTACTTGGCAGGTTTACACTTCCCTTCTCCCCTAGAAGTTAAGCACATGACTTATTTTAGTGAACAAAATGAAGCAGAAGAGATAAGCATCTCTTCATAGAAGAAACTGTAAGACCTAGAGTACAATTTGTGTTGTGCTAGTCCTACTTTGATGACAATGTAAGCCCATGTGGGAGGAGGGGCTCCGATGATCTGTATACTCAGTTAATTATAGTTTGGGTCATGTAGCATAAAAATGGAGTATTTTTTTAAAGGAGATTGCTTGTTGCTGCATCATAACCTTGCCTTATCCTGACTAATACAGTGGGCTTAAATGGTTCATGTTGTCTCTCTGGGCTATAGTTTATTCATTGTAAAAGAAAGTCGTTGTACTAAAGTATCACTTTGTGTTTCTTTCATCCATGACATTCAAAGATTCTACATCTTGTCTGACAGAATCCAGACAGGAATGTTGTTCTTGGAATCTTTCCACAAAGCTCAGGAATGATTAAGATACGTGTCTAGATAATACCCATTGGCAATAGAATATGACAGCTGGCCAAACAATTGTAAACTATAATCAGGGTGTGTACTCCAGATGCTTAAATGTTATTGTCAAATGTCTAAATAAATGCCTATCACACTTTGGAAGCTGAGATTTTTCTTTTTCTTAACATGATTTTTACTAGCTGTCAAACTAATTTATGGAGAGCCCATAATGCAAGTGCCACATTGTTTTATTAGGGACATGTGAGCATTGTGGAAAGTGTTTGTGAAACCAAGCATGCAGGATAGATAAATAATATACCACAGAAGTATCAGAATCACAGAGCAATTTTTCAAGTGGAAGCACCTTATTATTAAAACCTATTTTTTATAATATTTATAAATATGGTTGAGTTTGTTCTCCTTATACTTAATATCATTTTTTTTTGACTGAAGAAGAGTAACACGGAGAAAATCTACTTACAGACTTCCTTGATTTGATTATTTTACAGCAGATTCCATACATAAATTTTGAAATCAGACTGCCTGAGTTGGAATCTTGATTATCCAGTTAATAATGTGACTTAACCTCTCTGACTCAAAGTTTTTCAAACTGTAAAATGAAGATACTGTTAGGTGTACTTCAAAATAGATTATGGATGAATTCACATAGAGTATTCACATACAGTAATTAACACAGCAGTATTATCATCCTCGTCATCAATAACGTCTTTGCCCCCAAAGTAAAGGCTTACACATTTGCCTCTGATGACTTCAGTGGGTATGGGTAACACATCTTAGCAGATCAGATTCTACCGACATCAGACAGCCACAAGGTAAGATTAACTGCCCTTAATGCCACACTCTGTCATTTTCAGCATGACTTCACCCACAGATATCACAGGGGCTTTCTCATAAAACCCAGCTTAGTGAGTTAATCAACCTTTGGGAGGTATTAGAGGACAGAATGGATGTACATTTCAAAGGAGCTTTATTCCTAAGTCATCCCAAATCACATGTCTGAACAATTTTCTTCTGTACCACAGTTAACATGTTGGTCAAAATTTATTGAATAGCTTTCACTTACTCCAGTTCTGGAGTGATCCTTGCTAACCCTTTTCAATTTCGCAAATGCATTCCTCTCTTTCTAAGGCTGTCTATCTGTGAAAAGGGAGGGACACCATTCACTAGAGTTGTAAAAATTTAAGCACTTAAGTGATGGCACCTCCCAGGATTAGAAAAGAATCTCATCTTTTGAATGAAGAATCAGGAAGCATCAGTGTTTACTGAGGGTAGATTTTATTTGGCATCAAAGTTGTATAATAATAGTTGATAATTATTGAGCACTTACTATATGCCAAACACTGCTAAATGCATTATATAGATAAATGATAACCTCCTCTTGAACTACATCCTAGTG